>NC_083410.1:97131300-97483800 GCF_020745735.1 Hemiscyllium ocellatum
ACTCCACAGAAAAAAGAGCTCCCAGCCTATTTTTATAACTCAGACCCTCCATTGCCAGTAATGTCCCAGTAAATCTTTTCTGAACCTTCTCCAATTTAATAGTATCCTTCCTATAGTTATTCAATTAAAAGTGATAATTGTTAGCTAAAATGTACATACATAAGGATTAAAAGCATTTATTGATAAAAGATGCTTACGAAGATGGCACCAAGGATAAAAATCACACAACACCAGGTTATAGTCCAACAGGTTTAATTGGAAGCACACTAGCTTTCGGAGTGTGCTTCCAATTAAACCTGTCGGACTATAACCTGGTGTTGTGTGATTTTTAACTTTGTACACCCCGGCATCTCCAAATCATGACACCAAGGATAGTCTGTCTCACTGCAGATGTGTGACCACCTTGAAGGTATTCATTCCAAAGTAAACCTGAAATCAGAATTCAGCAGCTGTGATGGATTCTGTAGGGGAATAGCTTGTACAGATGGCCGGACAAGAGCTGGCTCTGGGAGGAAGTGAGGGCTTCTTTATTTTAGTTCTACAGATTGAAGCCTAGCTCAGCAATCAACCCTTTAGGTGGTCTCCCTGTTGAGAACCCTCTCTTTCTGATGGTGCCTCTCTTTTGGAATTCTGGCAAAATGGCATCTCAGAGTCTGTTTTACCATACCTAAGGCAAAATGGCTCCTAAGTTAACTTGGATATATCACTGTTGTACAAGTGATGACAGGTCCTGGTCATCACTCCCCAGGAAGCTGCCTTCTAAACCACATGTCATCCTGATGTGTATGTAGGTCATTGATCCTTCAGTGTGGTTGGGTCCATATCCTGGAGCTCCCTCCCTGCCCACATCTTGGATGTCCCTATCCACATGGACTGCACCTTCTCCATCTTGTCCAGGGCATTTTATAATGTCAATTAGGCTGAATTTCCTGTGGTTTCCTTCCAGCCTTCTCTGACACTTAGAATTCTCACACCATTGGAAGGACCTGTAACACTGTCTCAGGACTGATTGACTTCTAAATGTCTTTCTTTGGGATTGTTGCAAACAAAGCACATCAATCTGTCTGCTCTTTAGCTGTAGTCAGGCAGTAATCTGTCACATGACTTCTTAGAGCTGCCTTGCAAGGTTCTGTGTCCATTTCAAAAAGTCAAATGACCCTTTCTTGGCAAAAGCTTTTCTGTTATAATTACATCTTTGTCAATTTGCATGTCAATACTAACCAGAAGCACTCCATCAATGGGTAAATGCCTTCGGTAGTGTGGGATATAACTCTACAGATTGGGATATTTCAAACTCTGGTCTGTGCTGACTAGGCCTTTTCAGTTAGAGCAGCAGTACAGGGATAACGGTCATAGCAAGGTGTGAAACGGGACATGAAAGCATTGGCGTAGTCTACGGTCTCAATGTACTGAAGGCAGGATACAGGTATCCCCTGCTTTTTGAACGTTCGCTTTACAGCAATTTGCTTTTACGAAAGACCTGTTTTCGCTAACCAAAAGAGGATTTTCACTTTTACGAAAAAGCTCACACAGTGAGAATGGTGCCGCCAAGTGCTTTCCCGGGAACTACACTCGGCGTCAAGCCGCCATAGTTTTGAACTGTGTCTGAACGATGGAGCTTGACCTTTGACATCAAGGCAGGCAGACATAGAAACAAGTGAAGACATTAGTAACTTGCCTGCCCTGATGGATTCAGACGACAATGAGATGTTAATAGGTGACCCTCTCCCTCTCTCTCCTACACTCCAGTCTCCTGTGCCTCCCACCACCCCAACTTCCGATGGCCTTTACTATATGTTAGTGTTAGTTTAGGTTTTGTGTGGTATTTGGTTTGATTTGACAGGTTATTTCTGGGAGCGCTCAAACATTTTTCCCCAAAAATTAATGGTAATTGCTTCTTCACTTTACGCCATCACGCCATACTCTACTCTTGGAGAGTGGGAGACAGACTGTAACATGCCTTTAATGGTTCACAAGATCCAGTTGAAATGATATGTACATGTTGGCTGCATGAACCTGATAGTGCAGGCCAGAGACAGGGAATTCTGTGACAAGTAATTCACTTCCTGATACCCAAAGCCGCTCCGCAATACTCTCCAGCTGCCTGGATAGGTGCGGCTGCAACAACATGCAAGAAGCTCAACACTATCCAGGAACAAAGAAGTCCTCTTCATTGGCACCCCATTCAACACCCTTAGCACTCACCCCCTCCACCACTGGCATAAAGTGGCATCAGTGTGTACCATGTATAAGACAGTAAGCTAACCGTCTGCAGCAATTCCCTGCGGAAATCCTCCGACAAAATTTTCCAAATCTGTGACCACTTCCACCTAGAAGAACAAGGCTTGCAGACACTTGGGGTCATCATTCCCCAGGAAGCTGCCTTCTAAACCACATGTCATCCTGATGTGTATGTAGGTCATTGTTCCTTCAGTTGGTTGGGTCCATATCCTGGAGCTCCCTCCCTGCCTGCATCTTGGATGTCCCTATCCACATGGACTGCACCTTCTCCATCTTGTCCAGGGCATTTTTGTTTTCTTCACTCACAGGATATTACATGTAGGCCAGACTAGGTAAGGATGGCGTATTTTCTTATGGACATTAATGAACTAGGTGGGTTTTCCCTGACAGCCAGCAGTTGATTTGTGGTGATGATGAGTAGTGCGGTCGCTCAGTGGTTAGCACTGCTGCCTCACAGCACCAGGGACCCAGGTCGATTCCATCCTGAGACACTTGTCCGTGTGGAGTTTGTGCATCCTCGCCGTGTCTGTTTGGGTTTCCTCCGGGTGCTCCGGTCTCCTCCCGCAGTCCAAAGATGTGCAGGTTCGGTGGGTTGACCAGGCTTAATTGCCCCACAGTGTTCAGGGATATGCAGGCTGGTTGGATTAGCCATGGGAAAGGTAAGGTGGGGGTGGGTGGGTCTGGTTGGGATGGATTTCGGAGGGTCGGTGTGGACGAATGGCCTGCTTCCACATTGGAGGGATTCTGATCATTAGACTCACTTATTGAAATCAAACGCCACCATCTGCCATGGCAGGATTTGAACCTGGGTCCCCAGCAGCATTTCTGGATTAATATTCAAGTGGTAATGCCTCTAGGCCATCACATCCTCACGGCAACACCCATGAATATAAACAGTGGCTACGAGAAGAGGCCCTTAGTCCAATGTTCATTGCCCACTCAAGCAGCTCAATTGGCAGCAGAGTGGGTAGGTTATCCAGAGGCCTTCCTTGCCTGGACTTAATCGGAGCGGAGGCAGAGTCCATACTTGCCGTTGTCCCACCTGATTAAATGCCCACCCTGCCTCCAAACCCGCCATAGAGAAGGAAATAAAACAAAACTGTCCATCAAGGATGCATCTGTAGCCTGATCTAACCTTCCTGAGTGCACGTGGGTGAGTCTCCAGTTCCTGACGGAGGATTTGGGCCGAGCAGATCAAACCACTAAGAATTCCCGGTACCTAAATCCTGACTGACTGATGACTCCAGTGTGCTCAGACACTGATGGAGGTCACAAGGTCAGGCATAGCTCCTCCAGACTATATCAGTTGTTAAAACTGCTGCTGTGAATATCTCTCTGCTGAGCACGAGAGAATGATCATGGTCTGGCTGATGCGTGGAATTGATTGAAATTTCACGAGTGTTATGGCGTGATTGTAGGGGGCAACAGTTCCCAAATGCTTTGTAGCGCGTGGCTCCAAAGAATAAAATGGCAATGGGCTGCAATTGTACAACCGATCTCCCCTCTGGCTCAGTCAGAATCCCATCAACAGTACAGTGACTGCAGACCTGACCTTAGACTCTGAAGAGCAGATTAAAATGTAGAGGCATAAATGACTGTGATTGGCACTATGGTGCAGTGACTATTCCATTGTTGAGCATTTTATATTTTTCAACACTAGGCATACCTACATGTAAACTAAAGCATCAGTTCTGGACACTGCTGTATTTGAGAATGTTGGTTTTCCTACCAAAGATTTCCCTCTCTCAAGGAAACTCATCCACCCTGCTCACCAGAAATGCAATTTATGCATGGTTGGAATAAATCAAGTAAGATATTCCTATTTAGTTGCGACGGATGCCACTCATACAGTGGGTAGTCATCAGCTATTGCTGTGATCACCACAGTAAGTCTGTAAAAAGGCGCATAACCTTTGGATAATATTATAATCTGGCTCTTGCGAGTAAAACTAACCTTTTTTTCTGCAGTAAGTAAATTAGCATGTTACCATGGAAACCTTTCAGGCCTCAGAAGTGTGTCTTGAGAGTAAGTTACTGTGCAACAATGCATTCATTTCATACATCTACTTTCCTGGTAACCAGCACTGCAGTTCTGTGGCTGCTGTCCCTTTGCAGTCCGTGTCATGATTAAAACCTCACCAATTCCTTCTAAGCCAAGCCCAAAGATATAAAAGAGACAAAGGGGCAACTTTTCACGCAGAGGGTGGTACGTGCGTGGAATGAGCTGCCAGAGGAAGTGGTGGAGGCTGGTACAATTATAGCATTTAAGGCATCTGTATCGGTATAGGAATAGGGAGGGTTTAGCGGGATATGGGCTGGGTGTTGGCAAGCGGGGCTAGATTAGTTTAGGATATCTGGTTGGCATTGACTAGTTGGGCAGAAGGGTCTGTTTCCGTGCTGTACATCTCTATGACCTTGCAGTCCATTGCTGGATTCCTGACTGTTTTGCAAATGGTCCTTTTCAAATCAAGTTCAGCTTTTCTGTACGGTACATCTCTATGACAGTCACAGAATGTATTGCCATTGCATTGACTCCTGCTACTGACATCACTCTGTCTCTTACTGAGATGCTAACACCACAGGGGGAGGCCGTTCAGCCTGTCGAGTGCATTCCAGCACTCTGTTGAGTAATCCAGTTCCACTGCTCCCTCTCCATCCCATCTCCATGTGGGCCTGTTTGCATTAGGTGCCCCTCCAAGTTCCTTTTCTCATCATTGATTGCCTCCACTTGTGGGCGGCAAGTTCCAAGTCATAGATTCCCTATGATTTGAAAAGGGGCCACTCAGCCCTTCGGCTCTGCACTGACCCTCCAGAGAGGGAAGCATCCCACCAACACCCACCCTATCCCTGCATTTTCCATGGCCATTCCACCTGACCTGCAGATCTTTGGACTGTGGGAGAAAGCTGAACAAAGCCCCTACAGACTCAGGGAGAATCTGCATGCTTCACACAGACAGTCGCCCGAGGCTGGAATTGGGCTGTGAGGCAGGAGTGCTCACCACTGAGCCACCATGCCTCCCAGTTGTTACTGGGTGTGGCGTCAGAAGTTCATCTTCATATGTCTCCTGCATTGAGGGTGTAGGTTTGCTCGCTGAGCTGTAGGTTTGATATCCAGACGTTTCATTACCTGGCTAGGTAACATCATCAGTGGTGACCTCCAAGTGAAGCGAAGCTGTTGTCTCCTGCTTTCTATTTATATCTTTCTCCTGTATGGGGTTCCTGGGGTTTGTGGTGATGTCATTTCCTGTTCGTTTTCTGAGGGGTTGATAGATGGCATCTAGATCTATGTGTTTGTTTATGGCGTTGTGGTTGGAGTGCCAGGCCTCTAGGAATTCTCTGGCATGTCTTTGCTTAGCCTGCCTTAGGTTTAGATGTGTTGTCCCAGTCGAAATGGTGTTTTTTTTTCATCGATGTGTAGGGCTACGAGGGAGAGAGGGTCGTGTCTTTTTGTGGCTAGCTGGTGTTCATGTATCCTGGTGGCTAACTTTCTTCCTGTTTGTCCTACGTAGTGTTTGTGGCAGTCCTTGTATGGACATTGGTTTTGTCCATGGGTTGTACTGGGTCTTGTAAGTTTGTTAGTTTTTGTTTGAGAGTGTTGGTGGGTTTGTGTGCTACTAGGATTCCAAGGGGTCTTAGTAGTCTGTCTGTCATTTCTGAAACTTCTTTGATATATAGTAAGGTGGTTAGGATTGCTGGCTGTGTTCTTCTGCATTTCTTGCTCAAAATCTTAAATCTGTATCACCTAGTCTTTGCACAGTCAGCTAATTCTATCACTGAAGAGTAATATTAGACAATATTATACCACTGAGTGACCTATATATTGTTCAACAAAAGGGTCATTTTAATTTAATTTTGTTCATAACATAATCAATTTATGTGGACCATTGTAATTTGCATTGACATATAATCCACTTGCTGTATAAATAAAACCTAAAGTCATCTCATGTCACATATTTTTGGCAACTTGCTGGGTAATTCTGTTTTTCATTAAATGAGGTGAAAAATAAAACAGCTTCCATATACTTCACCTTTGACTACCAGGCATCCTGGGCTTAACATTGAACAGAACCTGAACTGGACCAGCCACATAAAAATTGTATCTACAAGAGCAGGCAGAAGGCTGGGAATTCTGTGGCAAGTTAACGCCTGACTCCCTAAAGCCAGTTTACCATCTATAAGGCACATGTCAGGAGTCTGATGGAATACTGCTCACTTCCCTGGATGAATGCAACTCCAAGAATGATCAAGAAACTCAATACAGTCCAGAACCACATCAATCCCCTTGGCTGGCACCTCATTCCCCCATCTCCAACATTCATTCCCTTCACCGTAATGTAGATTGGCAGCAGTATGTACCATTGACAAAATGCACTGCAGCAACTAACCCAGCCTCCTTGGACAGCATCTTCCAAACAGATGACCTGCATCAGCTCGAACAAGGTTGGCAGAGGGAAGGGAATACCACTAGTTGCAAATTCTGGCGAATGACGTAACCCAGAATGTTGATGGTAGACCGTTGTAGAGTCATTGAGATGCACAGCAGGGAAACAGACCCTTTGGTTCAACTTGTCCATACCGACCCGATATCCTAACCTAATCCAGTCCCATTTGCCAGCACTTGGCCCATATCCCTCTAAACCCTTCCTATTCATATACCCATCCAGATAAATGTTGTAATTGTACCAGCCTCCACCACTTCCTCTGTCAGCTCATTCCATACACGCACCACCCTCTGTGTCCCTTTTATATCTTTCCCCTCTGACCTTAAATCTTTGTCCTCTAGTTCTGGACTCGCCCACCCCAAGGAAAAAACCTTGTCTATTTACCCTATCCATGCCCGTCATGATTTTATAAACCTCTACAAGGTCACCCCTCAGCCTCTGATGCTCCATTTGGATACAGAAGGTGGTGAGGGAGGGTTGCTTTTCAGACTGGAGGACTGTGACCAGTGGTGTGCCACAAGGATCAGTGCTGGGTCTACAGCTTTTTGTCATTTTTGTAAATGATTTGGATGTGAACATAGGAGTTACAGTTAGTAAGTTTGCAGATGACACCAAAATTGGAGGTGTAGCGGACAGCGAAGAGGGTTACAGAGCACAACGGGATCTTGATCAAATGAGCCAATGGGCCGAGGAGTGGCAGATGGAGTTTAATTTGGACAAATGTGAGGTTCTGCATTTGGGAAAGGCAAATCAGGGCAGGATTTATACACTTGATGGTAAGGTACTGGGGAAGGTTGCTGACTGTTACACTCCTGAATTTCAAAGGAGAGGTTTCGATCAATTTTTCAAGGAGATGGTGATTGTCTGTCACTTCTGCATTATGGATGCTATTTGTCACTTATTTAAGCAAGCCTGAATGTTGATCGGCCTTGCTGCATTGGGCATGGATTGCTTCATTCGCTAAGGTATTGTTAATGGATCTGAACAGACTGTGCTATGTAACCTTACCTCTGATATTATAATTGAGGAAAGTCATGAATGAAGGAGCTGAAGATAATTGAACAGAAGACAGTGACCTGAGGATCTCATGTGGTGGTGTCTTGTGATTGGGTTGGTTGACCTCCAACACCCATCTGCTTTTGTTTCAGGCATAATTCCATGCTGAGAATCCCTTGATCCCTTTGACCCCTTGACATCAGTTTCTTTTTGTCTTCTTTTTGCCAAATTAAGATGAATACCACCTTGATACTAATGGCAGTAACTGTCACCTCATCTATAAAATGGACCAATTATGGTGGGAGCCAATGAGTATTGATGAGCAGGTTGTTCATGCCAATTGTCAACACAATTGATTACCCCTTACAATATGGTGCCAACGTTTGTGGGTAGGTGAATAGTGTGATGATTGGCCGGATTAGATTAAAGAACAGGACATTTGTCAGCAATTTTGTCAGTCTTGTTGGTTAGATGGCAGTATTGTAGCTGGGCTGGAAGATCATAAATAGCTTGGGAGCACAAGAGTTGAGCATCACGGCTTCACTGCACACAATGTGCTCAGCTGTTTCTGGATGTCCCGTGAAGTGAATCAAATTTGCTGAAGACTGCCGTCTGTGATGCTGGGGATCTCAGGGGCTAAACTGAGATGGATCATCCATTTCTGGCTGAAGGTGGTTGCAAATGCTGCAGCCCTGCGTGCTCGACTCCCACTCCACGCCCACCCCCTCATTGAGGGCGGGGATGTTTGTGGAACCTCCATTTTCTGTTTAATTTTCCATTGCTATTCACAAAGCTATGGAGTGTGAAGTTTATCTGTTGATTCTGCTGTCTATAACATACAGCATCCGCTGTTTGGCTTCCAAGTAGTCCTGAGTTGCAAATGCATCTTATTTTTTGATAGTGCGGCTTTTGCCCTGCTATCATGCTCCTCATCTTGAAATGGGGTTGATCAGCTGTGTTGGTGGTGACGGTAAAGGGGTTTACAGTTTGTGGTAGACTTTTCTGGTTACTGATGGTCCATGGTGCCTCATGGGTTCAGAGCTGCTTGATCTGTTTGAAATCTATCCCATTTAGCGTGCTGTTATATCCGCACACTACATTGGATAGTGCCCTCACTTAAAGACCAGTCTTAATGTCTACAATGACTGTGCGTACTGTAACTAACACCTTTTTTTATAGTTATTTATCCTCGATTGCAGATTTAAAGAAAGGGGAAAGGACTGTTCTAAAACCAAAGACTGTATGCAATTGCTGAAATTGTGATGTTGCCAGGGTTGGGGGGTTTGAGCTATTGGGAGAGAGTGAACAAGCTGGGGCTGTTTTCCCTGGAGCATCGGAGGCTGAGAGAGGCCTTTATAGAGGTTTATAAAATCATGAGGGGCATGGATAGGATAAATAGACAAGGTCTTTTCCCTGGGGTGGGAGAGTCTAGAACCAGAGGGCACAGGTTTAGGGTGAGAGGGGAAAGATATAAAAGGGACCTAAGGGGCAACTTATTCATGCAGAGGGTGGTACGTGTATGGAATGAGCTGCCAGAGGAAGTGGTGGAGGCTGGTACAATTACAACATTTAAAAGGCTCTGGATGGGTACATGAACAGGAAGGGTCTAGAAGGACATGGACCAAGAGCTGGCAAATGGGACTTGATTAGGTTTGGATGTCTGTTCGGCATGGACAAGTTGGACCGAAGGGTCTGTTTCTATGCTGTGCATCTCTATGACTGTATGACTCTTTGTGAGTTGTGTTCACACTGTTGCTTTGCAAAATGTAGGGGGAGAAGTGAGATAAGATGGCATAGCACTGTGCGTGTTTACACAGCAGGATTCATCCAGCAACAAAGTGGCTGATTGGTTTCTGCAGATGTGACTATTTGTGGTTGCAAGACATCGTCAGACTGATGATGACTCTCTGTTTGGCTTCTGGGCAGGCAAACAGGTTTAAAACAGAGGGAGAGAAGCCTCTGGACTGATGAAGGAACAGGTTCTGTGCCTCTATCGCTGTAGTATAAATTATTGATGCCTAAAGAAAGCCAGATGTTTTCTCCCACCAGTTGCTGTAAGTTATATCCTTAACCAGTAACTAAAAGACTTTATAATTAGAATACTAGTCGCTGTGTGCCTCCTTGGAGCAACAAAAGAATCCAGAAAGGGGATTAGAGAGTAGAAAATCCTGGGAAGTGAAAAGGACATCTCATCATTCATGTGGACTGGTGCTATTGAACTCTGCTTCCCCAGCACCGTTTTTCCTCCATCTATGATACCAATGTTTTTTTTTGATTGTCTGTATACGTGCATAGAGGCTTAAAATAGTAGAGTTGTGCTGTTGTTCGTTCATAGTTTTGTCTACATGTGTGTGGAACATATTCATGTGTAATAAACAGTAATTCTTGTTAAGTAGAGGAAAATGATCAGTTTATTCTATTAACCTAATTCCACCTGACAGGCAGACTGGAGACTTTGCGGACTTTGCCACAAACATTAAATATTTAATCAATATCTGGAGTGGTGGGGTTCAGGAATCAGTGCACTTTCCCAAGTGGGTCATAACAGGTCTTAAAGGACAGATTAATCTGCAACTGGTAGATCAGTGAGGCTTTTCCCTTATGCTGGTTCTCTCACTATCTTCTGTAGCCCTGTTCTGGCAGAAATGTCTTTAACGTCATGGTGAAGTTGTACAGGACATTGGTGAGGCCTCTTCTGGGGTCCTGTATCCAGATCTGGTCGCCCTGTTACAAGAAGGATATTATGGAGTTGGAGAGGTTTCAGAAGAGATTTACCAGGATGTTACTGGGAATGGAGGGTTTGAGTTATAAGGAGAGGTTGGATAAGCTGGGACTTTTTTCACTGGAGCATAGAGGTTGAGGGGTGACCTTCTAGAGGTTTATAAAATCATGAGGGGGACAGATAAGATGAATGGCAGGTGCCTTTTCCTTAGGGTGGGGAATTTCAGGACATGTGTTTAAAGTGAGAGAGAAATATTTAAAAAAGACACAAGAGGCAATTCTTTTACACAGAGAGTGGTTCATATATGGAATGAACTTCCAGAAGAAGTGAATAATATGGGTACAGTTATAATGTTTAGAAGCCATATGGATAAGTACATGAATAAGAAATGTTTGGGGGGGATGTGGGCTGAGGGCAGGTAAATGGGACGTGTTTAGTTTGGGATTATGGTCAGCATGGACTGATTGGACTGAAGGGTCTTTTTCTGTGCTGTATGACTCAATGACTCAATGAGCCTGTGACTCAACCAACTTGGTCAGCAGTGGTTGTCCCTAACCTGGCGTGCATTCTGTTCCCTTGCCACCCTCAGTGCTTCCTCCAAATGAACGTATTTTTGTTTGACCAAGTGCAATGTGACATTTTGGGACGTGAATCAAAGTTGAGGCTTTTCAAGACCAGTCAGCCTTGAGTGTATACCACAGGGCTGCCATCTCTAGTAGGTCTATGCTCCTGGTGGAACAGGATCTGCCAGGACTGACAATGATGGAGGAATCTGGCACTTTGGCTTGAAGATATATTTCCGGTGTTGCCTGATGGCTCAGTAAGAGAGGCCTTTAAATTTCACACAAGTAGACAAAATCAAGTAGCAAGGTCAATGAAGGCTAAGCCATTCGCCTTTCTTCTTGCAACTTTTCATAATGGTTTGACACAATTGAGCGTTTTGGCAGGTCAGTTCAGAGCGTGGTTCAGAGGCAGCCATATTGTTGAGGGCATGGAGTCACCATACCAGGTAACATGGGCAGATTTCTTCTCCTGAAGGGCATTAGTTAACCAGATGGGGTTTTTGACACATGAGTGTATGGATTACAAGGTGGATCGTGCCACCAGGCCCCTCGAGCCTGCTCTGCCATTTTGTTAGATCATCGTTGATCTGACTATTCTGCATTCCCACCTACTGTCAATAACCTTTCACCTCCTTGCTTATCTGGAATCTATTTATCCACTGCCTTAGAAATAATCAAAGATTTTGTTTCCATTGCCTTGTGGGAAGAGAGTTCCAAAGACACATGGCCTTCTGTGAGAAAAGAGAGATTTCCTCCTCTCTGTCTTAACTCGTAATGTTTAAAAAAGTGTTTCCCTAGCTCCAACTTCTCCCACTATAGTCAACATCCTCTCCACGTCCACCCTTCTGAGACTCCTCAGGTTTTCACTTGTTTCAATCAAGTCACCTCCTACTCTTCAAAACTCCAGAGGGTATAAGCCTGAACTCTCTATGTTTTCTCATAAGACAAACTGTCATTATCAGTTCAGTAAAACCTCTGTGAATTGCTTCAATTGTATTTATATTCTACATTATTTAATAAAACCAATACTATATACAATACACCAGATATGCGCTCACCAGTGCCCTGTCTAACTGAAACATAACCTCCCCACTCTTCTTTATTCCCCTTTGGATAAATGATCAAATTCAATTAACTTTCCTAATTAACTGCTACGACTGAATACTAATCTCTTGTGATTAACATACTAAGATATTTCTGTGCACCTCAGAGCTCTGCAATCTCTCAGCATTTAGTTAGAATCATAGAATGCCTACAGTGTGGAAGCAGGCCATTCAGCCATCGAGTCCGCACCAGCCCTCTGAAGAGGAGGATCCCACCCAGACATACTCCTGTCCCTCTCCCTGTAACTGTATTTCCTGATGCCAATCCACCTGACCTGCACATCTTTGGATTGTGGAAGGAAACCGGAACACCCGGAGGAAGCCCGCACAGACACGGGGAGAATGTGCAAACTCCACACAGACAGTCACCCAAGGCTGGAATCGAGCCTGGGTCCCTGGTGTTGAGAGGCAGCAGTGCTAACCACTGAGCTATTGTGCTGCCCTGGCACAGGCATCTTTTAGTGCTTTTTAATTGATCCTTCTATATTGCACAATTTCTAATTTTGTCATATTGGATTACAGCATCATAGTCCCAGAAGAGCATAAGGCTGCTCTCTCATTAGACAGACTGCTGACTGAGGGTGGGTTTAACTGAAGGCTGACCACATCTCAGGAGAGATGGATGAGTCTCAGAAGAGGAGACCTTCATGGTGACCCCAGCAGACGCTGTGACACCTATTGAACAGTGGAGCTGTTCGTTTGACCAAATGGTCTATTTTTGCTCCTGTTTCAAAAGTTCCGATTATATGTGGTAGATAACACTTGTGCCACACATGTTCCAAGCAGTGACCATCTCCAACAGGAGAACACATCTAAGCATATCGCATTGATGTTCAGCGGTATTACTATCACTGAATTCCGCCCTCCTCCCATCAACATCCTGGGGATTGCCATTGACCAGGAGCTGAACTGGACCAGCTGTATAAATCTCATGTCTCCAAGAGCAGATGATGAATTCTGTGGTGAGTAACTCACCCCCCGACTCTGCAAACTTGCTCACAATCCAGAACTATAAGCTGTGGTGGAATATTTGTCTGCAAGGCTGGATTAGTGCAGCTCCAGCAACACTCAGGAAGCTCAATACGATCAAAGTCATAGCACGCTGGCGTGATTGACATCACATGAACCACCTCCAGCATTCAGTCCCTCCATCTGTTGGATGCACTGTTGCAACTCATCTCAGCTCCTTCAACAGCATCTTCTAAACCTGCAATCGCTACCATCTAGCAGGACGAGGGCAGCAGATACGTGGGAACTCCCATCACCCAGGAGTTCTCCTCCAAGTCACACACCGTCCTGACTTGGAAGTCTATCAGTGTTCCTTCACTGTCAATAGGTCAACATACTGGAACTCCCTTCATCATAACAATTTTGGTGTACCAACATTGCATGGACAGCAATGGTTCAATGCAGCAGCTCATTACAAAATGCAGGCCTTACCAGCAACACCTTCATCCCCATGAACAAATTAACACAGTTCCTAACTATTTACAAAACATTGACTTCTTAAAGGGGAGCTATATTCCTCTGGGGCCCATGGCAGCCTTGTTAATGATGGGTCACCTGCTATCTAGGAGGGTAAAGGCTGTTTGAGTCTTGGGGAAACCACCCATTGCAAATTCTCCCCCAAACCCTCTCGTCATCCGGACTTGGAACAATTGTTGGGATCAAAACCCTGGAATTCCCTCCCTAATCAGCTGTACCTATAATAGTTTGAGAAGGTGGCGCAGCAGTGTCTTCTGAAGGGTAGTTAGGAATGGGTAGTAAATGCTGCACTTGGCCAGTCCAGTAAATGCCCACATCCCACAAATGAGTTTAAAAGCAGTATTTAACCATGAATAACTTGGGCACTGCCTTCCTCTACACAGAATAGACGCTGGAGAAAGTGAGGGCTGCAGATGCTGGAGATCAGAGTTGAGAGTGTGAGGCTGGAAAAGCACAGCCGACCAGGCAGCATCTGAGGAGCAGGAGAGTCAATGTTTCGAGCATAAGTTCTTCATCAGGGTGAAGAGCAATTTCCTGATGAAGGGCTTATGTTCGAAACGTTGACTCTCCTGCTCCTTGGTTGCTGCCTGACCGGCTGTGCTTTTCTAGCACCACACTTTTTGACACAGAATGAGAGTAGTCAGGCAGGAGGCTATTGAATGCACTTTAGCAGGATATTGTTGCACAGATTTTGTTTTCATTTGCTCCTGTCAGCTTTATTCTATTTTCTTAAATGGAACTGAAGTAGGTTTGATAGAACTGTAGTTACTTATGTTCATTTTGCCACTCACTTGAAATATCACTATAACTGGCCTGCTCCTAACTTACTGCCACTTCCCTAGTGTTGATTTGACTCCCTCGGGGTGACTGATGCTAACGGGGCTTTGCAAATAAACTAGCTCAACACTGGGGGAAGTGCCTTTGATCCTTGAGGATTTCTTCAAGAGGTTTAGGACTTCCACCTCATTTGTATTAAAGATTCTACTGATGCCTTGTTGCTGAAATGAACATGTTCTTAATGTCTTCCACTGCAATGTGGGCCTCAATTTTAAAAATTGTTTCTTTTATGGTTATTGCGGTTGAGGAGGAGATGATGAGTCGGTTATACAGAGTCTTGTTAGGGCCCAGCTAAAATACTATCCACACTTTTTAAAGCTCCATTCTTCAGAGATGATACATTGGCTGTGGAAGGGGTACAATGTAGATTCATCAGGGCAATAGAATTAGAATTAACTTTCTTGTCACATTTGTCATAGAATCCGTACAGTTTGGAAACAGGCCATTTGGCCCAACAAGTCCACACTGACCCTCCAAACAGTAACCCACTCAGACCCATTCCCCTACACTATTTCCCTATATTTACTCCTGACTAATACACCTAACCTACTCATCCCTGCACACTATGGGCAATGTTAGCCTGTCCAATTCACCCAACCTGCACATCTTTGGATTGTGGGAGGAAACTGGAGCACCCTGAGGAAACTCATGCAGACACTGGGGGAATGTGTAAACTCTACATGGTCACCCGAAGCTGGAATTGAACCCGGGTCCCTGGTGCTGTGAGGCAGCAGTGCTAACCGCTGAGTCCCTGCTACCCAAATGAGTACAGTAAAAAGTTTATAAGTCACCACTTATAGCACCAACTTAGGTACCTAGCTACAGCTCCTTCAGTTACAAGATCTTAGAAGAATACAGAAATAATAAGTCCGGCATTGCAGAAGTAGGAGTTCAGAACAATGGTCTTCCAAACCAGACCATACTGGCACCTCACCTCCAGTCCATACTGGGCCTTGGCTCCAGACTGTGCTGGGCTTCACCTGGAGGTTCCTGAGGCTGGGAGATCATTCTGGAATCACCTCGAGACTGGGAATCCAAGCTGAGTCCATACCAGACTGAGAAATCACCATGTAAAACCAGAAGACTGCCACGCCAGGCTGAGAGGTCGCCATGCCATGCCGTGAGCCCAGATTGGCGGAGGTGGGGAGTCACTACGCTAGGCCGGGAGGACCCCTCACCCCGTTTGTGTTGAGGCTGGGAGTCATCGGAGGCTGGCAGTCATTGGCATACTGTGCCCCAAAACGTAAACTTATGAGAAGAGTGGAAGAGGTTAAAATTTCCCTGAATGTGGATGGTTAAAGGCCGATCTGATCAGGGTGTTTGAAGAATTGAAGGGGTTCAGTCAGATCAACAGGGAGAGACCATTTCCTCTGGTGGCAGAATTCAGAACAAGACGGGGGTGGGGGGGAACGCTGTTTTTGTGAAAAATTAGGAGCAGCTTTTCACCCAAATGTAGTGGAAATCTGAATTCGTCTCCCCCAAAATAGCAGCAATGTTCGTGCCAGAGATCAACAGATTTCTAATACGTTCGGGCATTTTTGGAATATTAGTCAAAGCAGAGCCAATGGGATTGAGGCACAGATCAGTCAAGACCTAATTGAATGACGGGACAGGCTTGAAGGTCGGAATGGCCTATTCATGTTTATACAAGCATTTTGAAAGTCCTCAAAAGCGTGCTGCTCTTGGAAAATGGACAAATTTCAATAGTGAGAGTTTTGCTCTCAGATCTAACAATGTATGAGGCAGTTCCCTGGATGTGTTTTACAAGTAACTGCTCACCTTATTTGGAGAATTTGGGTACTCCGCAGTCTACCGAGTGAATAGCATGTTCATTTGCTCCTAAATGTGCAAAATGGAGATAAGAGTGAATTGCAAAGTCAAGCCAACAATCTTATTATTTAAAGCTGAACTCTGGGTGTCCTGATTGTCCAGGCTGAAGTTATTTGTGTTGCTATGGCAACTGATTCAGTGGAGGATTTATTTTTGCAAAAGCAGGTCAGAAAAGTTCTGAAGGTCGTGTTTCATCTACGGCTGGGAATGTTCTTACTGTCAGAATAGCAAAATAGCAGAGTTAAAGCACAGAGGGAGGACATTGAACCTTAGGCTGGTTCCATGAAAAGAACGATCAAATTAGTCTCCCTCTTCTGTGTTTTTCTCCCACATTGCTGTAATGTCTGTGTTCTCCTCAAGGATTGATCGCTGAATCGGCCACGCTAACATTCCCCATAGTGGTCAGGGATGAGCAGGTTCGGTGCATTAGTCAGGGGTAAATGTCGAGTAATAAGAAAGGGGAATGGGTCTTGGTGGGTTACTCTTCTGAGGCTCGGTGTGGACTTGTTGGGCCAAAGGGTCTGTGTCCACACTGTAGGGATTCTAATTCTAATCTACAAATCTTGCTGCATTTAAACAAGAATAAGTTGTTTCATGTCACCCCCCTTGTTCTTTCGCTCGTCACTTAAATCTGTGTCCCCTGGTAAGCACTTGAAACAGTTCCTCCTTTGTTACTGAACCAAAGCACTTCATTATTTGGATAGCTCTATTAAATTTCTCTGAGAACTTCCCTGCTCTAAGGACAGCACTCCGAATTTGATTGAACATGATTGAATGGCGGAGTGGGCTCGATGGGCCGAATGGCCTTACTTCCACTTATGGTCTTGTGATCTTATGGTCTAACTTCTCCAGTCTTTCCCCTCTTTGACAGATGCATAGACCAGGATGAACAGCCGAATGGTCAAGTGAATAAAGTAATATTTTCACCAAATCCGCAATGCAAGTCATGTCGTCTGGTTAATTCAGTGGTAATGCCCAAAGATTATGTGACATGATACAATGACAGTGTCAACAAGTGACTCACAATTAGACTGGATCTCAAAATTCAGTCGAACCATTCTTCCTGACACAACAGATCAACTTCAATTCCTCAAACTCGGAGCAAACCCCAGGCTCTATAGACTACCGACTTTATTAATTTCTCACCACATGCCTTGTGATTGTTCCCTGTAATATCCTTTACAAGACTGTATGTATATGGTTTTGCACAATTGCTGAATACCTCTAAATTCGTTGTGTTAAAACTGACTGCTAGCTGCAATCAATTCTTCAAAACAAAAGTCAGCATAATTTTGCACAGAAGGGAGATTATGGATCCTATAATGTCCATATAGAGGTATCCAACTTATACTGCATTACCTCTAGTCTGGTAAATTGTTTACCTCTCAAGTTTTTTATATTTAGAATCCCTACTGCATGTGGAAACAGGTCATTTGGCCCAACAAGTCCACACTGACCCTCCGAAGAGTAACCCACCCAGACCCATTCCCTTACCCTATATTTACCCCTGACTAATGCACCTAACCTACACATCCCTGAAAATTATGGGCAATTTAGCATGGCCTGCACATTGGACTGTGGAAGGAAACCAGTGCACCTGGAGGAAACACACACAGCCAGGGGGAAGAATGTGCAAACTCCACACAGACAGTCACCCGAGGCTGGAATTGAACCTGGGTCCCTGGCGCTTTGAGGCAGCAGTGTTAACCACTGAGCCACTCCTTTGAATGTGTGAATGATGAATCTGATTCCAGATTCCAGCAGTGTGCTTTATGTGTTAATAAAAATCCTCTTCTGCTGACTGTTTTGTCTCTCCTCTTAACCTGTGTCCTTCTTGTCAGGAATTCTCCTCCCACTGGAAGCAATTTCACCTGCATTACGCTATCGAAACTGTCCATGATTTTAAAACCCCAGTCATATTTTCCCTATGCCTTCCCCGTTCTAAAGAGAACAACCTTAGTTTCTCTAGTCTCTGCACATACCTGAAGTCTCACAGTCCCAGTACCATTCGAATAAATTTCTTCTGTGCCCTCTCCAAGGTCCTGAAACCTTTTGCACAGTGCAGTGAGCATTCTCCATTAACAAAGGCTTAAGCATTTGTAGTCATTTAGCGTAGCTTCCTTTCATTTGTGCTCTGTTGCTAAAGCTACAGATCTCAAATGCTTTTTACTAACAGCCTACTTGGGTCATATTTCCACCTTCAAAGCTTTGCGTATATACAGCCGCAAGTCTCTTTGATCATGTCTCCCCTTTCAAATGATTTACAAGGATGTTGCCAGGGTTGGAGGATTTGAGCTATCGGGAGAGACGGAACAGGCTGGGGCTGTTTTCCCTGGAATGTCAGAGGCTGAGGGGTGACTTTATAGAGGTTTACAAAATTATGAGGGGCATGGAGAGGATAAATAGACAAAGTCTTTTCCCTGGGGTTGGGGGAGTCCAGAACTAGAGGGCATAGGTTTAGGGTGAGAGGGGAAAGATATAAAAGGAACCTAAGAGGCAACTTTTTCACACAGAGGGTGGTACGTGTATGGAATGAGCTGCCAGAGGAGGTGGTGGAGGCTGGTACAATTGCAACATTTAAGAGGCATTCGGATGGGTATATGAATAGGAAGGGTTTGGAGGGATATGGGCCGGGTGCTGGCAGGTGGGACTAGATTGGGTTGGGATATCTGGTCGGCATGGACAGATTAGACCGAAGGGTCTGTTTCCATGCTGTACATCCTTATGACTCCATGACATTGCTAATGTTGCGTCTCTTTGGTCTCCCTATCAAAGTGGATCGTATGATAACATACAGCATTACATTCAACATATAGCTGATAAACAGGCCAATCAGCCCAACCAGTCATTCTGTAAAAGAATTCCCTTCTGTCCTCCTTCATCCAAATTTATCAGCATGGCCCTCTGTTCCTTCCTATCTCTCTCTCTCTTTTTCTCTTTGTCTCTCTCTCTCTTTCTCCTTTGTTAACCTAGCCTTCTTTTTAATGTTTGTGCCTTTTTCAGCTCAACCATTCACCCGTGGTTGCAATTTCGCAACTTTCTTTTGAATTCCCCACTGGATTTCTTGGTGACTGTCTTATATTGATGTCTTTAAGTTTTAATCCTCCCTCCCTGTGTTTACATTATCAAAACATTTCATAATTCCATGACCCCATGTTATGCCACCACTCTGCCTTTTCATCAAGTGAAAGAGATCCAGTCCTTTCCCCCTTTCTGGTCAGAGTAACCTTGCATTTCTGGAACATATTTGTGTGAATTTTTCTTGCACTCTCTCCAGTTTCTCAATGCCCTTTTCATGATACCAGAACAGTGTACAGCGCTGCACTTTGGATGCTGCCTGAACTGCTGTGCTCTTCCAGCACCACTAATCCAGAATCAGCATTCCAAGGATGATCTAAGCAAGGTTCTAATGCTGGTTCAACATAACTTGCCGACTTATTAATTCTATCCCTCTCAAAACAATGTCTTGTGTTCGTTTTATTTAAATATGGACAAATGCTCACAGATCAGCTTTTGATGGAAAGCTTCAGATTGAATGTTGCATAAAAGGATGGCATTTGTTGTTGCAAACTTATTTTTCGATCTCTGTTTTCGCTTCCACCCTCAGCCTTCCTGAGGGATGGAGTAGGGTAAAGAATTAAAGACTATGGTTTGAATCTCCTGAGGGGTGGTAATCACAGTGGGATGGGTCAAAATGGATTGTCAGGCCATGGGGGTGGGGGAGAATGAGTCACATCAGATCTGGGGGGAGGCTGGAGGTGGGATCCTCTTGGGGAGAGGGGTGTTGCTCAGGGTCAGAGGGGCAGTTGAGGCAGGCAGGGTTGTGTACTTACCCAGGTATTAGGCATTGTTTTAACATTACCTGATTTAGTAAGTCCATATTGGAACTGTCCCAAGTGTAAATTGGAGACTTGCTCCTAGGGAGCTGGGAATTGGCCTCGGAAGTTCAGATTTTCTGGACCTTTCCTGTGGAATCAATGTGCATGGCCTTCTGAGAGTCCCCATGTGCTTAGGTCTGGTTTCTGATTATCAGGGACCAGGAATGTGATATAATGAGAATGAATATGTGTGGAGCCGCAGAAAATGGGGGAGATACTAAATGCATATTTTGCATCAGTATTTACTGTGGAAAAGGATATGGAAGATATAGACTGTAGGGAAATAGATAGTAACACCTTGCAAAATGTCCATATTACAGAGGAGGAAGTGCTGGATGTCTTGAAATGCATAAAGGTGGATAAATCCCCAGGACCTGATCAGGTGTATCCTAAAACTCTGTGGGAAGCTAGAGAAGTGATTTCTGGGCCGCCTACTGAGATATTTGTATCATTGATACTCACAGGTGAGGTGCTGGAAGACTGGAGGTTGGCTAACATGGTGCCACTGTTTAAGAAGGGCGGTAAGAACAAGGGAACTATAGACCGGTGAGCCTGACCTCAGTGGTGGGCAAGTTGTTGGAGGAAATCCTGAGGGACAGGATGTACATGTATTTGGAAAGGCAAAGGCTGATTAGGGATAGTCAACATGGTTTTGTGCATGGGAAATCATGTCTCACAAACTTGATTGAGTTTTTTTGAAGAAGTAACAAAGAAGATTGAGTGGTAGATGTGATCCATATGGACTTCAGTAGGGCATTTGACAAGGTTCCCCATGGGAGGTTAGATTAATTACTTACAGTGTGGAAACAGGCCCTTCGGCCCAACAAGTCCACACTGACCCGCCAAAGTGCAACCCACCCAGGCCCATTCCCCTACACCTAACACTACGTGCAATTTAGATTAGATTAGATTAGATTACTTACAGTGTGGAAACAGGCCCTTCGGCCCAACAAGTCCACACTGACCCGCCAAAGTGCAACCCACCCAGGCCCATTCCCCTACACCTAACACTACGTGCAATTTAGATTAGATTAGATTAGATTACTTACAGTGTGGAAACAGGCCCTTCGGCCCAACAAGTCCACACCGACCCGCCGAAGCGCAACCCACCCATACCCCTACATTTACCCCTTACCTAACACTATGGGCAATTTAGCATGGCCAATTCACCTGACCTGCACATTTTTGGACAGTGGGAGGAAACTGGAGCACCCGGAGGAAACCCATGCAGACACGGGGAGAATGTGCAAACTCCACACAGTCAGTCGCCTGAGGCAGGAATTGAACCCGGGTCTCTGGCACTGTGAGGCAGCAGTGCTAACCACTGTGCCACCGTGCCACCCACTGGTTAGCAAGATTAGATCTCATGGAATACAGGGAGAACTAGCCATTTGGATACAGAACTGGCACAAAGGTAGAAGACAAAGGGTGGTGGTGGAGGGTTGTTTTTCAGACTGGAGGCCTGTGACCAGTGGAATGCCACAAGGATCAGTGCTGGGCCCTCTACTTTTTGTCATTTACATAAAAAATTTGGATGCGAGCATAAGAGGTAAAGTTAGTAAGTTTGCAGATAACAGCAAAATTGGAGGTGTGGTGGATAGTGAAGAAGGTTATCTCAGATAACAATAGGATCTTGACCAGATGGGCCAATGGGCTGAGAAGTGGCAGATGGAGTTTAATTCAGATAAATGCAAGGTGTTGCATTAAGAGAAAGCAAATCTTAGCAGGACTTATACACTTAATGGTAAGGTCCTAGGGAGTGTTGCTGAGCAAAGAGTCCTTGTAGTGCAGGTTCATAGCTCCTTGAAAGTGGAGTCACAGGTAGATAGGATAGTGAAGAAGGTGTTTGGTATGCTTTCTTTTATTGGTCAGAGCATTGAGTACAGAAGTTGGGAGGTCATGTTGCAGCTCTGTAGAACATTGGTTAGGTTAAAGTTGGAATATTGCGTGCAATTCTGGTCTCCTTCCTATCAGAAAGATGTTGCGAAACTTGAAAGGGTTCAGAAAAGGTTTACAAGGACGTTGCCATTGTTGTAGGATTTGAGCTATAGGGAGAGGCTGAACAGGCTGCGGCTGTTTTCCCTGGAGCTTTAGAGGTTGAGGGGTGACCTTATAGAGGTTAACAAAATCATGAGGGGCATGGATAGGATATATAGACAAAGTCTTTTCCCTGGGTTCGGGGAGTCCAGAATTAGAGGGCATAGATTTAGGGTCAGAGGGGAGGATATAAAAAGAGACCTACGGGATAAATTTTTCACACAGAGTATGGTACGTATGTGGAATGAGCAGCCATAGGAAGTGGTGGAGACTGATACAACTGCAACATTTAAAGGCATTTGGATGGGTATATGAATAGGAAGGGTTTGGAGGGATATGGGCCGGGTGCTAGGAGGTGGAACTAGATTGGGTTGGGCTATCTGGTCGGAATGGACGGGTTGGACCGAAGGGTCTATTTCCATGCTGTACATTTCTATGACTCTATGAATATGGTATGTTGGAGACATATATCATAATGTAACCAAGAGCAGAGGTATACTGCTGAGGCTGTATATGACTCTGGCCAGTCCCCATTTGGAATATTGTGAGCAGTTTTGGGCCCCGTATCTAAGAAAGGATGTGTTGGCATTCATGGAGGTTTTCAAGAATGATCCCAGGAACATAGAGATACGAAGAGCAGTTGAGGATTCTGTGTATGTACTCGATGAAGTTTAGAAGGATTGGGAGTGGGGGGAGTGATCGAATTGAAACTTAGAGAATACTAAGAGACTTGGAGAGAGTGAACATGGAAAGGAGAGACTGGGACCCAAGGGCACAAAATGAAGGGACTACCCCTTAGAACTGAGGTGAGCAATTTCTTCAGCCAGAGGGTGGTGAATCTGTGGAACCCATTGCTGCAGAAGGTTGTGGAGACCAAGCCATTGAGTGTATTTAAGACAGAGATAGATAGGTTCTCAGTTAGTAAGGGGATCAACGGTTACAGGGAGAAGGTAGGAGAATGGGTTTGAGAAACATGTTAGCCATGATCGAATGGTGGAGCAGAGCTGAATGACCTAGTTGTGCTCCAATATCTTAGTGTGTTATACCAACAGTGTTATCAGCTGTCATGTACAAGAGGCTGTGAAGGAAGGAAGGTCTAGCCTGTACTAGTGAGAGGTGCACTTACAAAGAACAGCATGACATACAATGGTGTCGATAAAAGAGTTTGCAAAAGCTGACTAGGTTTGAACAGCACTTTCTCACAGATAAAGGAAATCATTACAGACCACAGTCAAGCAGAAGAGAACGCTAGCCACAAGCTGTGCGGCAACACAAGATTTGGATCAATGTCTATTCTTCCAATTTCCTCCCCACGGTGAAGGGATTAGGCAACTTCGCTGGCAACAATTCTGTGAGCACGAGGTTCAATGTTTCTCTGAGCCACAAACATTTCTTCAGAATTCCAGTCAATCTCAGAGTCAGAAATCCAGGAGTAAATTTGTGACAGCAGAAGAAGCTCATGATCCAGATACTCTGGAAACTAAGCACTGGTGCACGCAGTCAACAAACTGTCAACACTGCTCAGAAAGGTTTCCTTCAAGTTGCCCAGGAAAGTATTGTTTTCCTAGCTAGGGCTGGTTCTCACCTTGATACCGAAACAGGCTAGGATGGCCAGTATCACTTATTTCTGTGTCTTGAGTCGTACATCCAACTCTTTGTTTCCAGCCTTGGGTGACTGTCTGGGTGGAGTTTGCACATTCTCCCCCTGTCTGCTCTGGTTTCCTCTCATGATCCAAAGATGTGCATCTTAGGTGAATTAAATTGCCCATAGTGTTCAGGTATGTGTAGATTAGGGGTAAATGTAGAGTACTATGGTAGGGTGAGTTACTCTTCGGAGAGTTGGTGTGGGCTTGTTGGGCCAAATGGCCTATTTCCACACTGTAGGGATTCTATGACCTTATGAATATGATCGTGTCAATGATGCATTAATAATCATGGTTGTACCACAGTGTAATTGAAGTGAGTTCACTTTCTTTCTATTTTTTTTTAAAAACCATGAAATGCTGCACGATAATGTTTATGTTATACCTCAGGAATTATTAGTGATCATATGTATTAGATTAGATTACTTACAGTGTGGAAGCAGGCCCTTCGGTCCACACCGACCAGCCGAAGCACAACCCACCTATACTCCTACATTTACCTCTAACCTAACACTACGGGCAATTTAGCATGGCCCGCACATCTTTGGACTGTGGGAGGAAACCGGAGCACCCGGAGGGAACCCACGCATACACGGGGAGAACGTGCAAACTCCACACAGTCAGTCGCCTGAGGTGGGAATTGAACCCGGGTCTCTGGCGCTGCGAGGCAGCAGTGCTAACCGCTGTGCCACCGTGCCGCCCATATCTGTGGGCATTCGTACAAATAGTTTGTTAAGAATATTAATCCTGTCATTGTCTGTGCTGTTTGTTTATCTCACTTGCACTGAGTGTTAAGGTACTGATGAAAAGCAACTGAAACAGTTATCACATTCTTCCAAGAAGAACAAATTTGGTGGGGCAAGTGACTCAGATTTCCCTCTTTGAAAATAGATGTCTCAATTTTGTAATTTGAGCTGGACAAAGCAAGATGGTGGGTGTGCAGCCTGGCTCTATCTACCTGCACCTCACGAACTAACTTGGCAGGCAAACGTTTTGTAGCTAAAAATTACAGGGAGCTGCTCTAACTGACTGCAAAACATTCTGATAAGCAAAATCTGAATCTTTGTGTTTCATTTATAGAATCCAAGCATTTGTCAGAGTGGAGAAATGTTTTCTAAGATACTGTTGCTCACCGTATGCGCGTGTCTTGTATTGATGAACTGCACTGAGGAATGTCTGTAAGACCATAACTCGTTTCCCAGTTCTTAAATCCTGATTACCAGAGATAGGTGGTGGGAAAGGTGGAAGCCAAGTTTCTTTTCAAAACGCAAATGATTGGAAGTTTGCAAAAGGAAACCAGTGATTAGATTTTGCAAAGTCTTCTGTGCAATGCCAAGACAGGAAAAGCATAGAATCCCTACAGTGTTGAAGTGGACCATTTGGCACAACGAGTCCACACACACCTTCCGAAAGACATCCCGGCCAGGAACCCACTCCACCCACTCCCCCAAATCCCTAAACACGGCTTTTCCCATTTCGGTTTGTTTGCTTCAAGTGCCCCTTCAATTTCCTTTTCCTGTCATTGGTTGTTTCCATTTGTGAAAGGCAAGTTCCAAATATAGAATCCCTACAGTGCGAAAAGAGGCCATTCTGCCCATTGAGTCTGCACTGACCCTCTGAAAAGCATTCCACCGAAACCCATCCACTACCCTATAGCTGTAACCCTGCATTCCCCATGGCTAACCCACCTAGCCTGTACATCCCTGGACACTACGGGCAATTTAGCATGGTCCGTCCACCCAACCTGCACGTCTTTGGACTGTGGGAGGAAACTGGAGCACCTGGAGGAAACCCATGCAGACATGGGGAGAATGTGCAAACTCCACACAGACAGTCGCCAGAGGCTGAAATTGATTAGATTAGACTTACAGTGTGGAAACAGGCCCTTCGGCCCAACAAGTCCACACCGACCCGCCGAAGCGTAACCCACCCATACCCCTACATTTACCCCTTACCTAACACTACGGGCAATTTAGCATGGCCAATTCACCTGACCTGCACATCTTTGGACTGTGGGAGGAAACCGGAGCACCCGGAGGAAACCCACGCAGACACGGGGAGAACGTGCAAACTCCACACAGTCAGTCGCCTGAGTCGGGAATTGAACCCGGGTCTACAGGCGCTGTGAGGCAGCAGTGCTAACCACTGTGCCACTGTGCCGCCCATGGTTCCTTGCGCTGTGAGGCAGCAGTGCCAACCACTGAGTCACATACCACCCAATCAAAGTTAAATGTAACTTGTGAATAATTGACATGGAATGGGTTGCAGTCCAGTGCAATACATAGTGTTTCTGTTGAACCAAAGGTAAAGGAATCGGGATATTTCTTGACTGAGAAGTGAGTATAGAGATTTTTTTGAAAACAAGATTGGATTGGCACCATTTGTTCCAAGCATATGAATTGGGAGTAGGAGCAGGCCATTTGACCCCTCAATCTGCTTCTGCCATTTGACAAGATTATGGTTGATCCAATTATGATCTCAATTCCACCTTCCCACTTGTCCCCAATAACTTTTGATGTCCACGTCCATCCAACATCTCACTCGGCCTTAAGGAATATTGGCCCAAATCTTCCGAGAGCAAGTGTGTCATCGCAGCAGTGTAGACCGGACTTGTGCATTGGGACAATGTGGAAGTCCCAACCCAGCTAATTCCACAGGAATGGTCCAGGAAATCTTCGATGAGCAATTTCCCCACATCTGGGATTCTGTCTAACATGGTCCCCAACTCTGAATTAGATTCAGAGACTTTGACTTGTTTCAATATACTTAGCTCGATAGTTACCTAGGAGAAGTTAGGGGAGTTAAAATTTACTGTAATTTCTGGTTAACTGTTAAACTAACCACCCTCGCTTGATCTCGTGCAAATTCTTGATGGACCCCAGACCCAACAAAACATCCCAACCCCTCCCTCCTCTTCCACCTCTCCCCATACTCCCAATGTCCTGACCTGACCTATCCAACTGCCAATGAAGTCACCCACCAACGCATCATACTCCCAATCGACCATCCCGATACTCAAACCCCTTAGTCACAAACCTTACCCCTGAACCCGATCCCACTTAATTCTTTCCTCAAATGCATTCTCTGGAAATCTTTAAACAATATTGAGTGTTAAAATGAATGAGAGAACTAAATTGCACTCAGAATTACTCCGTAATGAAAACATTAAATCATTAAAAGAAATTTGAAACCCTTTCCGTTTACAATTGATGAATAAAACTAGCATTAAATCTTTAAAAGGGATAGGAAATATAATAAGTTATGTAACACTGACAAATATAATTCATGACACTTTTCTCTAGGTTAATCTGTACAGTGTTGATTGGTGCCCTTCAGAGGTATTGTCTCTGGCATCATGGACAATGTAAAAAGTGAGGTCTGCAGATGCTGGAGGTCAGAGCTGAAAATGTGTTGCTGGTTAAAGCACAGCAGGTTAGGCAGCATCCAAGGAACAGGAAATTTGACGTTTCGGGCCAGAGCCCTTCATCAGGAATCATCATGGACAATGTGCCAAGGCCTGAACGGCATCTGGGCAAGACTGCTCACAAAACAAGATATTCAAAATCTCCTGGACACTTCTTGACATGATTAATGCTGGATGTATCTGTTCCAATGGTAATCGAAAGTCCTGGGTCATTCAATGACCCTGTCTCCCTTGCTCTCTGGGGAAGTGAATTTACAGGCCAACACCCCTCTGATAGGAGCAGGTTTCTCCTCACCTCCATCTTAAATGGAGATGTCTTTAAACTGTGGTTGTAGTCTCTCCCACAACCTCCTCTTGGCATCCATCCTGCCACATCCCCTGGGGATTTTAATGTTTCCATCAGATTGCCTCCCATTCTTCTAAACCCCGATGGATGTAGGTCCAGTTTTTCCAACTAAGCCCTTGCTCCCAGGAATCATTCGTGTGAACTTTTTCTGAACTTCTTCTAATGGTATTACTTTTTAAAATTTGTTTGTGGGATGTGGGCACTGTTGGCTGCCAACAATCAGTGCCCGTCCCTATTGCATAGAATCATAGAGTTATATAGCACAGGTAAACACTTTGGTCCAACTCATTCCTGTTGAACAGATATCCTTAATTAATCTAGACCAATTTTCCAGCATTTGGCCCACATCCCTCTGAACTCTTCCTATTCATATACCCATTCAGATACCTTTTAAATGTTGTCATTGTTCCAGCCTCCACCCACTCCCTCTGGCAAACATGCACCATCCTCTGCATGAAAAAAGTTGTCCCTTAGATCCCTTTTAAATCTTTCTCCTCTCACCTTAAACCTTTGCCCTCTAGTTTCCTACCCTGGGGAAAAGATCTTGCCTGGTCTTTTCTCAAGTCAGAAATCTGAAGTTGCGTTCATGGTCTCATTAATACCCAACACAATCCTTCTGCATGTTTATTTTCCATTCCCCCTTGAAATAAATGACAACATTCCACTGACTTTCCTTATCACTTGATGTAGCTGTACGTTGAACCTCAAACCAGTCAGGACCTGATGCACCTCAGAGCTTTGTAGTCTCTCTCCATTTAAATATTGTATTGCTTTTCTATTCTTCCTGCCGAGATGGGACAGCTCATAATGTCCAGCCCTCACCTGCCTTTGGGAAGGTGCTGGTGATATGTTGCTCCTGTGGTAGAAACCCCCTGGATTTCCATCCAGCGACAATATGTGTGACATAAAAGGAGCTGTGGAGGTATGGTGTTCCCATAAACCTGCCGCCCATGTCCTTGTTGGTGGTAGAGGTTGCTGGTTTGTGAGCTGCTCTTGATGATGGGTCATGGGAGAGAATGAGAGACGACAGTTAGATGGCAGAGTGAGTGAGGTTGTTTGAATGGTGTCTTCACCCTCTGTGAGGACGGAGGGGAGGGGAGGTGCTGTACAGCAATTACCATGGCAACTGTGGGCCTGAACTCTGCTGGGATCCCCAGCTCCTGCCCATCTCTTTAGGAAAGATGAGGTGATACCTCCCGATGACCTCAAAGGTGTTGAAGCACGTGACAAAGTGTCACGCTGTTTATCGAATAAAGATTCTCTTTTGTGTACCTGCAGCTTACAAAGCTGGAAAAACAGCAGCAACGAAAGGAAAAGACAAGAACTAAAGTACCTTCGGAATACACCAAGGACAAAAGTGCCTCACGCAGCAAAGATGACCCCAGTGCTAGTAGTGGTGCCGATGGAGATGTCTCATCAGAAAGAGAACCGTAAATGTACAGTACAGAACACCGGTAAGCACCTGTTCTTCCATTGTGTGTCTCCTGATTTCATTGCAGTCTGTATTTTACGCCTTAGTAACCCTCACCTCCTCCTGCATGCTCTATGCCCAGTATAGCGCGTCAACTTGACTGAGAGCTGTCCTCCTTGCCCAAGCATTCACACCAGATATCTGCTGCTCTGCTACCCTTTGCCGCTACCACAACCTGACCGGTTACTTTAACCATGACAACTGAGAAAGGGTGACTCAAAACAGCAGATTTTCCCCAAAACCAGCCCTTGAAGCTGTCCCAGGAACTTTAACTCGGAGGGGGATTTGCAGGGCAAACAGAATTAGCTTGTGGGTTTTCTGAATTCATACAAAGAGAAAATACATTGTAAGAGGGAACACTGAAGTACCAAGCCATCGGCTGTGTTATTCTGGTTTAAAACTGGAGCAGGTGAGGTCAGCTTAAGTTTCTATAGAATCCCTATAGTGTGGAAACAGGCCATTTGGCCCAACAAACTCATACCAACCCTCTGAAGGGTGCCCCACTCAGACCCATCCCCCATAACCCTGCATTTCCCATGGCTAACACATCTAACCTGCACACTATGGGACAATTTAGCATGGCCAATCCACCTAACTTGCACATCTTTGGATTGTGGGAGGAAACCACAGCACCCAAAGGAAGCCCACGCAGACACGGGGAGAATGTGCAAACTCCACACAGACAGTCACCCGAGACGGGCATTGAACCTGGATCCCTGGTGCTGTGAGGCAGCATTGCTGACCAGTGAGCTACTTTGCTACCCCAGTTAACCCTATTATAAGTCCAACGTGACATTGATGATGAGTAAAACAGGATACAAAAAGGTTTGTCTCGAAGTTTCCTGTTACAGATAGATGAGCGTTCAGAGCACTCTCTGCACTTTTAAGTGTGTGTGTGTCTGTATGCGCGTGTGTATAGGAGTGTGTGTGTATAGGAGTGAGTGTGTGTGTGTCTGTTTGTGTGTGTGTGTGTGTGCGCGCGCGCGTGTGTGTCTGTATGTATATGTGAGTGTGTGTGTGTGTGTGTCTGTATGTATAAGTGTGTGTTTGTGCGTGCGCGTGTGTCTATATGTATATGTGAGTGTGCATGTGCATGCGTATAGGAGTGAGTGTGTGTGTGTCTGTGTGTGTGTATGTATATGTGTGCGTGTGCATGTGCGTGTGTGTCTATGTATATGTGAGTGTGTGTGTGTGTCTGTATGTATATGTGTGTGTGTGTGCGTGCGCGTGTGTCTGTATGTATATGTGAATGTGCGTGTGTATAGGAGTGAGTGTGTGTGTGTCTCTGTATGTATGTGTGAGTGTGCGTGTGTGTGTGTCTGTATGTATGTGTGAGTGTGTGTGTGTGTGTCTATATGTATGTGTGAGTGTGCGTGTCTGTCGGCGATATATTTTCCATCACATATTTCAGAGAGCTCAGCCTGTTTGAACAAACATTCTGTTTGTTATTGAAGTCTCAGTGGTACAAAGGCAGGTGGCCTAGAAATGGCTTACCTCGAGAAGAATGTGTTGACACCAGCAAAACCAAATTAGGTCAAAAAAAAGGGAAGGCTAGAATTTCCTTCTCAGTACAAAAACACTTTGTGTTTCTTCCTGATCAGTTCCATTTTTTTGAGCAGTCTACTGAGGGAATATATGAACCTGATGTTAGATTTACGAATCCAGAGGGATAAGCCAGTAATAGCCGGGAATGAATGTACTGGTCTTCATGCTCACTTCCTGTACTCCCCCCTCCTCTCACAATCCACCACCATTCACATAATAATCTGCTTTCCTGTTTTTGCTACCAAAGTGGAAAGCTTCATATTTATCCACATTATACATCATCTGCCATGCATTTGCTCACTCAGTTTAAGAGCAGGGAGTTAATGCTGGAACTGTATAAAATGTTGGTAATGCTACAGCAAGAATATTGTGTGCAGTTCTGGAAATCCTATAATAGGAGGGATGTGACTGCACTGAGAGGGTGCAGAGGAGACTTACTAGAATGTTGCCAGGGCTGGAGAGTTTCAGTTCTCACAAGCTTGATTGAGTTTTTTTAAGAAGTAACAAAGAGGATTGCTGAGGGCAGAACGGTGGACGTGATCTATATGGACTTCACTAAGGCATTCGACAAGGTTCCCCATGCGAGACTGGTTAGCAAGGTCAGATCTCATGGAATACAGGGAGAACTAGCCATTTAGATACAGAACTGGCTCAAAGGTCGAAGACAGAGGGTTGTTTTTCAGACTGGAGGCCTGTGACCAGTGGAATGCCATAAGGATCGCTGCTGGGTCCACTACTTTTCATCATTTATATAAATGATTTGGATGTGAACATAGGAGGGATAGTTACTAAGTTTGCAGATGACACCAAAATTGGAGGTGCAATGGAGAACGAAGAAGGTTACCTCAGATTACAATGGGATCTTGATCAGATGGGCCAATGGGCTGAGAAGTGGCAGATAGAGTTTAATTTCGATAAATGTGAGGTGCTGCATTTTGGGAAAGTAAATCTTAGCAGGACTTATACACTTAATGGTAAGATCCTGGGAAGTTTTGATGAACAAGGAGACCTTGGAGTGCAGGTTCATAGCTCCTTGAAAGTGGAGTCTCAGGTAGATAGGATATTGAAGAAAGCGTTTGGTGTGCTTTCCTTTATTCGTCACAGTGTTGAGTACAGGAGTTGGGAGGTCATGTTGCGGCTGTACAGGACATTGGATAGGCCACTGTTGGAATATTGCGTGCAATCCTGGTCTCCTGCCTATTGGAAAGATGTTGTGAAACTTGAAAGGGTTCAGAAAAGATTTACAAGGATATTGCCCGGGTTGGAGAATTTGAGCTATAGGGAGAGGTTGAACAGGCTGGGGCTGTTTTCCCAGAGCAATGGAGGCTGAGGGGTGACCTTATAGAGGTTTACAAAATCATGAGGGATGTGGATAGGGTAAATAGGCAAAGTCTTTTCCCTGGGGTGGGGAGTCCAGAACTAGAGGGCATAGGTTTAGGGTGAGAGGGGAAAGATATAAAAGGGACCTAAGGGACAACTTTTTCACAAAGAGGGTGGTACGTGTATGGAATGAGCTGCCAGAGGAAGCGGTGGAGGCTGGTACAATTACAACATTTAAAGGGGATTTGAATGGGTATATGAATAGGAAGGGTTTGGAGGGATGTCGGCCAGGTGCTGGCAGGTGGGACTAGACTGGGTTGGGATATCTGGTCGGCATGGACGAGTTGGACCAAGGGGTCTGTTTCCGTGCTGTACATCTCGATGACTCTATGGCTCTCTGAGATTGGACTGATGGGGATTATTTTCCTGAGAGCAGAGAAGATTGAAAGGGGCATGGTAGAGAAGGGCTTCTGAAGGTTCAACTAATCCGTATCCACTGGCTTCTCCTTATCAACTCTTACTAGTTACATCCTCAGAAAATTTCAGTGGATTTGTCAAGCATGATTACCCTTTTGTAAAATCTATTTTCCATTTTGGGCGGCACGGTGGCACAGTGGTTAGCACTGCTGCCTCACAGCGCCAGAGACCCGGGTTCAGTTCCCAACTCTGGTGACTGACTGTGTGGAGTTTGCATGTTCTCCCCGTGTCTGCATGGGTTTCCTCCGGGTACTCCGGTTTCCTCCCACAATCCAAAGATGTGCAGGTCAGGTGAATTGGTCATGTTAAATTGCCCCTAGTGTTAGGTTAGGGGTATGGGTGGGTTGCGCTTCGGCGGGTCGGTGTGGACTTGTTGGGCTGAAGGGCCTGTTTGCACACTGTAAGTAATCTAATCCCCTCTGCTCTTCTTTTATAATGGAATTGAGCACTTTCCCTGTTACCGATGTCAGACTGACTGGTGTACAATTCCCTGTTTTCCTTTTTAAATAGAAGGGTCCCATTAGCCAGTCTCCAAACCATAGGAACTATTCCAGAATGTGTAGAATCGTAAAGGATGACCACCATTGCATCCATGATTTCTAGGATCATTTCCTTAAGTACTCTGGGATGTAAAGGCTTGGGGATTTTTCAGGCTTTAATCCCATCAATTTTCCCAACACCACTTAATTGCTAGTACTGATTTCTTATCGTTCCTCTCTCTCACTAGACCATGTGATCCCAGTGTTTTTTTTTCATATGTTATCTGCTCGCTCCTTTGGGAAGACAGACCCAAAATTTAATTGGTCTACAATCTCTTTGTTTCCCATTATAACCTTCTCTGGTTCTGACTGTAAGGGACTAACATCTGTCTTCATTAACCTTTTTCTTTTCACATACCTATAGAAGCTTACACAATCGGTGTATACGTTCCCTGCAAGCTAACTCTCGCACTCTATTTCCCTTTTCTAATCAACTTCTTTACCTTCCGTTGCTGAAATTGAAACTGCTCCCAGTGCTTAGATCTGCACTGTCTTGTCAAATTTGAATGCCCCTTCTTTGAATCCAATGTTGTCCCACTTTCCCGTCTTTGCCACATTTTATATCTGTGCCAGACAGGAGTGAACAATTGTTCAAGTTCTTCCATGCACTGTTTAAATGTCTGCAATGATCCCTTTCAGGAGTGTTCCCCAATTTGTCGTAGTCAGGAGCGTTCTCCAATTTATCGTGGTCAGATCACAGCTCATACCATTGGAGTAGATTCAGGGCCCAAGTCTCAGAAACAGCTGTGTCACATTTCATCTTAATGAAGAATTCTATAATATTATGGTCACTTTCCCCCAAAGGCTAGATTACCAATTACTCCATTCTCATTGGACAAGACCCAGTCTAAGATGCCCTGTTCTCTAGTTGGTTGCTCAACATATTAATCCACACTCCATCTTGATGACGTGTTTCTGATTTGGTTTGCCCATTTGAAGTTTTTGGTCTCTTCTGTCTCGTTGTAAATGTTTCCATTCCCCCTTGCCATTTTTGTGTGAGCCCTCCCCAACCACACTAGCAAATACTCCCCCAGGACATCAGCGCTCGTCCTCCCCAAGTTGCCCTTAGCCCTTTCTAACCTAAAGAAAAGAACCGCGGCCTGTTCAGTCTTCCCTTTCGGGTATAGCCTCTCGGTCCTGTGTGTCATTAGGGTGGCATGGTGGCTCAGTGGCTAATACTGCCGCCTTACAGCGTCAGGAGCCCAGGTTCGATTCCAGCCCTGGGCGATTGGATGTATGGAGTTTGCGCATCCTCTCCGTGTCTGTTTGGGTTTGCTCCGGTTTCCTCTGAAAATCCAAAGATGTGCAGGTTAGGTGAATCGGCCATGTTACCATTGCCCGTAGTGATCAGGGATGTGTAGGCTAGGTGCATTAGTTAGGGGAGAAAGTGAGGTCTGCAGATGCTGGAGATCGGATCTGAAAATGTGTTGCTGGAAAAGCGCAGCAGGTCAGGCAGCATCCAAGGAACAGGAAATTCGACGTTTCGGGCATAAGCCATTCATCAGGAATGAAGGGCTTATGCCCGAAACGTCGAATTTCCTGTTCCTTGGATGCTGCCTGACCTGCTGCGCTTTTCCAGCAACACATTTTCAGCATTAGTTAGGGGTAAATGTAGAGTAATAGGTTAGGGGAATGGGTCTGGGTGGGTTATTCTTTGGAGGGTCGGTTTGGGCTGAAGGGCCTGTTTTCACACTGTGGGGATTCTGTCATTTCTATAAATGTTGGCAGGGGAAAGAGGCAAAGCAGTATTTACAATACTTTGGTAGCCAGGCCAGTGATCAGAGCTGGGCTTTTCCTGATCAAGTTGCTCGGCTCACCAAGTGCTCTTACAGCCCGAGCAACCGACGGAGCACTCGTTTCTTTCAGACCACGGCCCTTACTGTGAAGATCCCAAGCCGTCAGCACATTTAGCTGGTTCACCTTACAAAGTATGAGTAATGCAAGCCGCAAGGACCTTCCTGGCAGCTTCACTAGTTGGGCAAATGTAACACCCTGATACATCCGTGCCCTTGTGGTTTCCTCTGTCAGTTTTACTTAACAGTTAAGAATCAGACCAGCCACAGGCAAGTAACCAGATCAACAACAATTTAATCATCTTTGACTGGTAATTTTGCTTTGAGTCAAAGACCTTTAGTTTGGAAATTATTAGTGTCCATAGATTGCTATTAGTTTTCTTTTTAATAAACAAGAGAAATAAGTTTTGATTTTGGTAAGCTGGAAGATTTTATTCAGCAGCATTGTTGGAATTTGCAGGAACACGTTGAGCGAGTCGAATTAAGATACTTAATTGTATAGCAGAATGGGAGGCTGAATGGCCTGATTCTGCAAAGCTCCTGTGTTGCAGGGTTGCTGTATACTCTAATTCTCTGCTGCTGGAGAAAATTCATCTCATTTAATGAGCATTCCCCAATCTATTATAGTCAGATCACACCTCATACCATCGTAGTTTGTTTTATTTAGATTCAAGGCCTGAGTCTCAGAATCACCTTGTTTCATCTTATTTAAGAATTCTATTATATTATGGTCCTACATAATTTCTTACTGCCTTTTGCCATTCATTCTCTCTCACGATTCCCTGCCCTTTTGTGACTAGATTATTTTGATTTGCAACCGAGGTGTTTTTGGTTGAATTTGAGAATAATTCAGCCATGGAACAGTTGGGTATGAAAACAATAAAATAAAAGCACTTGGGAGAGCTGATTTTATAAGAAATTCTCGTCTGATTGCCTGAAAGATTTATTTTGTGAATTAATTTAGGCTAAGGTTTAGGCGTTTGATGGTTGGGAATTGTTTTACAGTCCTTTATTGCTTGTTTTGTGGAAGTAATTAGCAGTAAATCACTTTACTAAATGAAGTAAGTAATTACTGTGACTACAGCAGCATTTATCTTGCAGCATTCCCTCTTCATGTGTCCTGCATCTACATTAGTCTGCTAACTGTACAATTAAAATGGAGGTTAGAGGTCACGTGCTTGGATCCTGCCATTTTAGAGTGAATTTTCTTCCTATCCTGCAAAGCCTCTTTGAGTGGGGAGGGGTGGGGGCTGTACATTTTAAGGTAAGGGCAGAAGGTTTACAGGAGATATGAGGCAAAACCTTTTCACCCAGGGGATGTTGGGTATCTGGAACACATTACCTGTAAGGGTGGTAGAGGCAGAAACCCTCAAACCTTTAAGAAGTATTTAAATCTACACTTGCGAAGCCAAAGCATACAAGATCACGGGCCAAGTGGTGAGAAATGGAATAGTGAGAGGGTTGTTTTTGACCAGCACAGACTTGGGGGCCAAATGGCCTTTTCCTGTTCTGTAGATATCTCTGGACTCTTCTTCTGGAACCTTTGGGTGGGTGTCATACCAGCAACATCCTTCGGTCTCCCAGTGGCGCTACTGTTCAGTCAGGCTGCCAGCCTCCGAAAGGCTTGGCAGCTCTCGATGGGCGGAATCTCCACACCCTAGAGTCCTGGGGAACAGCCTGAGGGGAACAAGGTGGAATGTGGCCTAAAATGACAAGAGGCGATTCCTGTCTCTGACTGGTTCTCTAATTGAAGGCCGAGACCCTTATCATTTCTACATCATTGTAGCCGCTGTTGTCAAATATATCATGGGAACACCTTCTTGAAGAGAATCCATGCAGGAGAAACATCAGATCATAGAATGGTTACAGCATACAAGGAGGCCATTTGGCCTGTCAAGATGATGCCAGCTCTCTGCAGGAACAAACTAGCTAGCCTCACTCCCCCATTTGCTGCTGCCTAGGCCTCTGCATTTCTTCAAGTACCAAGCTAACTCACTTTGGAAACCGGACTGGAATATTTTTTCCACCTCACTCCCACATAATACAGTCCAGGCCCTCACCACTTTCTGGTGTAAGAATATCTTTCTTCATTCTTGCCTGTTCTTCAGCTCCTTGTAGGCTCAGGCGGGTAGCGGTAATCCCCAGACCTCACAAGGACTGGCTTCTCCAGCCCAGATTTTTCACCCTCCTCCTTACCAAAGTGTGGAGCGTCTTAGCACCTGCCTCTCTCTCTCTCTCTCCCCCCCCCCCCCCCGCCCCAACCGTGTCCTGACTCTCGGGGTTCCTTGTCACAGGCTTGTGATCTCGCGCCGCTGTCCTGTGCTCCCAGCCTGGCTGGCTGTATGGTCAATCTTTGGTGATTAACCTATATAAGGGCCTGCCCCTGAGATAATGCGTCTTGCTGCACTGCAAACTCATTGCATCCTTAAACCGTACCATTGCCAACCACTTCTTTTCTTGAATTACCTCTCCTAATGAAGCAGGCTAAGCTGCTCCTTACCCTGCTACCCTCCTTACCCTCTCTGTTGTTGGCCTCAGTTTAGACCATGCCACTTGGGACTGCATTTCACCAGGCAAATCCCAGATCCCAACTACCCCCTGCTGAAAGCACCATTTTCCTCAAGCTGCCTCCTGTTCATCTGCCATTTGTGCAACCTACTGAGCCCATGCTACGGTGGCTCAGTGGTTAGCCCCGCCACCTCACAGCGCTGCGGACCCGGGTTGGATTCCAGCCTCGGGTGACTGTCTGTTCGGAGTTTGCACATGTTCCCCTACACCTCTGTGTGGGTTTGCTTCCTCACAAGCCTAAAATTGTACAAGGTGGATTAGCATAGGAAATGCGGGGTTATGGGGATAGGGTAGGGAGGTGGGATGCTCTTTGGAGGGTCGGTGTGGAGTTGAATGGCTTGCTTCCCCTCTTCTCTCCCTGTGCAACATTATTGATAATTCCACACATGGACCTCAGATCCCCAACGATTCAGCCTTTACCTACCCAGTATGGAGGCACTGTCTTATGAGGTGAGGTATTCATTGGACTTTAGAAGAATGAAAGGCGACTTATTGAAACATGCAAGAATCACCGGGGCTTCGACAGGTGAAAGTTTGTTTCCCTTTGTGGGAGAGTTGAGGACCAGAGGGTGTCATCTCAGGGTCAGGGCTTGCCTATTTAAAACAGAGATGAGGAAAAATGTCTTTGTCTCAGAGGGGAGTGACTCTGTGAAATTCTTTACCATGGAGGGCTGTTGAGGCTGGGTCATTGAATGTATGCAAGGCTGACAGAGACAGGTCTCTTTAGGGGACAGGGTTGTTAACTGGGATGGCTGGTTTGAGATACAGAGTGATACCAACAGCAAGGGTTCAATTCCTGCACTGACTGAGGTCATCATGAAGAAGTCCCCTTCTTAACCTCTCCCCTCACCTGAGGGGAGGTGACCCTCAGATTAAATCACCACCAACCGTTTTTCTCTAATGATGAGAAGGTAGGAAAGTAGAGTTGAGGGTTATCAGATCAGCCAGGATCACACCGAATGGTGAAGCAGATCGTGGGGCCTAAATGGCCTTTTGGTGGTCTTTTGTCTTAAGTAATAGGTAAGCAATTAGCAAGATCCCAAGATGGAGCAGAGAGCCCTGGCAATTTTAATTTGATTTGGTTTATTATTGGCACACGCACCGAGATACAGTGAAAAGTTGTTTTGTGTGCTCACCAGACAAATCAGCACATCAGGGTTAAGAGATCAGAATGCCGAATATAGTGTTACAGCTACAGAGAAGGTGCAGAGAAAGATCAATCCTGGCATATATAAGGTCTGTTCATATGTCTGATAACCATACTCCGCGAGAGGACTTTGTTCTGAGGTTCCAGTGGTTTGATAAAGTGACAAGCAAATGGAAAAATAATCTCTTAAATCTTACTGTCAATGTTAAAAGGAGTCTGTGACTTATTTTATAGAAGCAGATATTGATTGCAGCAAGTCAAGGCAAGAACGCTTCCATCTCAAAGACCAGCGATGTCTGCATCCCATAAATAATTACTTTTAAATCCTGCTGAGCGGCGAGAACTTCAAATTATCTCATTTCAAATCTTTATCTGTCCAGTTTGAATGATAACAGCATGCGAAATAAATGAGAAAAAGTCCTATTGGGCAGTGCAACTGCATTCGGAAAAACCCGGGGAACTCCTGTCAGTGCTAGAAAATATTACAGCTGGTCACCGAGTTTGATTAGATTAGATTAGCACTGCTGCCTCACAGCGCCAGAGACCCGGATTCAATTCCCGACTCAGGCGACTGACTGTGTGGAGTTTGCACGTTCTCCCTGTGTCTGCATGAGTTTCCTCCAGGTGCTCTGGTTTCCTCCCACAGTCCAAAGATGTGCAGGCCAGGTGAATTGGCCATGCTAAATTGCCCGTAGTGTTAGGTAAAGGGGTAAATGTAGGGGTATGGGTGGGTTGCGCTTCAGAGGGTCGGTGTGGACTTGTTGGGCCGAAGGGCCTGTTTCCACACTGTAAGTAATCCAATCTAATCTAATCTAAGATTCTCTTACAGTGTGGAACAGGCCCTTCGGCCCAACAGGTCCACACCGACCCGCCAAAGTGTAACCCATCAAGACCCATTTCCCTCTGACTAATGCACCTAACACTATGGGCAATTTAGCCTGGCCAATTCATCTGGCCTGCACGAGGAAACCAGAGCACCCGGAGGAAACTCACGCAGAACCACGGAGAATGTACAAACCCCACACAGACTGTTGCCCGAGGTTAGAATCGAACCTGGACTCCTGGTGCCGTGAGGCAACAGTGCTAACCACTGAGGCACTGTGCTGCCCTGTTTGTCCAGACAATGTCGAGGCCAGAGATCACAAAAATGGGGAAACCTTTCTAAGGAAGGGAAATACCACTGGGTGAAGGGGATGGGAAGTGCGTGAGGTAATGTCTGACTCGGGCAGTGTATTCCAGATCCGAACCACACGTTGTGTCAAAGGGGTTTCCTTCATCCAGGTGTTTGGTTTCTCTTGCAGATAGTTTTAAATTGGTATTGTCCAGTCCTTGACACTTTCACCAAAAGGGAAGTCCCCAGTTTACTGACCCAGAACCCCCCTCGTGATTTTAAATACCTCGGACAAATCTGTTGCTCTCTTCCCAAATTGAGGAAATTTTCCCGCTCAAGGGACACAGTTCACAGAGTGCTGGAGTGAGAGCAACGATAACTAGTGTGTATTAAGTGCCTGATTGTAGAAAGACGTTGTTGAATCTTCACAGAGGTATTAAAACACCAATAGGTGACAGGCAAAAGCAGGGGTGTTATGAGTCAAAAGAATTTTAAAGGGAGACTTTAAATGAGGAGGTCATAGAGATGTACAGCAAGGAAACAGAACCTTTGGTCCAGTTTGTCTAGATACTCTGAATGAATCTAGTCCCATTTGCCCACACTTAGCCCATATCTTCTAAACACTTCCTATTCATGTACCTGTCCAGATGCCTCTTAAATGCTGTAATTGTACCAGCCTCCACCACTTCCTCTGGCAGTTCATTCCATACACACTCCACCCTCTACATGAAAACGTTGTCCCTTAGGACCCTTTTAAATCTTTCCCTTCTCACAATAACCCTACACCCTCTATTTGTGGACTCCCCTACCCTGGAAAAAATAACTTGGCTAATCCCCCTATCCGTTGTGATTTTATAAACTTCCATCAGGTCACCCCTCAGCCTCTGATGTTCCAGGGAAAACAGCCCCAGTCTACTCAGCCTCTCCCCAAAGCTCAAATCCTCCAATCCTGGCAACACCCTTGTAAATTTTTACTGAACCCTTTCAAGTTTCACAACATCTTTCCATTAGGAAGGAGGCCAGAATTGCACACAATATTCCAAAAGTATCCTAAACAAGATCCTGTACAGCTGCAACATGACCTCCCAACTCCCGTACTCAATGCAATGACCAATAAAAGCAAGCATAGCGAACACCTTCCAAGCAGGAAGATGTCCAAAGAAGTACACAAATAAGATGCAACTACCAAAGGTGGGCAAGGAGGTGTACGCTGGAGTGTCTGTTAGGTAAATCATGGATCTGTCTGCAAAATGACCTAAATATATTCTTTAGATAGAAGACCTGAACAGCTAGCATTTAACTCCTAAATTCTCTTGGGAAATCAGTTTAATTGGATGGGGATGGTAGTACAGAACTTAATGGTTACTAAAAAGAGGCGCAAAGTCAGAGTGTTTTGTCTTGTACTCATCAGGGCTATGACATAAGCGAACAAAATTGATAAAGAGAACACCAATTTTTACAGCATGAGAGGGGGATGCTGATTAATTCTACTATGATTGCAATGGAAATGTTAACTGTTAGTCTTAGTTAAGTGATTAAGCTCAGCTCAGGCAGTAGATCAGGTCAGTAGACTGATTGGTTTGGCCATTGCCATGGGGAATATAGCATTGTCCCCCTAACCCTTTACTATTAAAAAAAGGTGCAATGTGTGGACATATTCCATGAAGAAAAGTGCCCTGAATGTGAATAAATATAGCTTCCAGCAATCACAAATATTTTCAAATGCAAAAATCCCCAGTTGATCATCTTCAATTAATTTCTAGTGTAACTAGCACAGTCAGGACTATTTAATAAATGTTATCCAAGCACTGAATTACATTTAGTGTTGGCTATGGAGCCCTGAGATTTGCAAGCTTTCAGTTATAAAGAGGTTAGACAGGCTGAGGCTTTTTTCCCTAGAGTGTAGGAGACTGTAGGGTGACCTTATCGAGGTCTATAAAATCCTGAGAGGCATAGATAAGGTCGCTAGCTGATAGCTTTGCCCCATAGTAGGGGAGTCTAAAACTAGAGGGCATAGGTTTAAGGTGAGAGGGGACGGATACAAAAGAGTCAGGAGGGGCATTGTTTCACTTAGAGAATGGTGAGTGTCTGGAATGGTCTGCCATAGGTCGTGGTGGAAGTGAGTACAATTTCATCATTTAAGAAACATTTAGACAGGTACATGAATGGTATAGATATGGAGGGATATGGACCAAATACAGGCAAATGGGACAGTTCTAATTGTGAAAACCGGGCACCATGGACAAGTTGGGCTGAAGGGCCTGTTTCCACGCTGTAGACCTCTATGACTCTACTCCTTCAGAGATGGGGAGACGGAGGACAGAGACCTCCTCACTGCCTCCTTGACATGGCCATCCTCACTGAGGTGGGATTTCCTGAAGAATCCTCAAAAGTCTCATTACTCGCATTTATTTTAAGACAGCAGATCGAGTCAAAGCTTTCCTTCACGAGGGTTAATTTTCCACATCTGAACCTTTCCGCACCCTGCTGGGATGCTGTCTGGTAAAGCCAGTGTGCATCTGTCCCGTAAATGTCATTTCATTTCTCCGAGTGGAATAAATTAAAATAAACATTTGATCTACCATCTGCCCTGCGTGTGACATAACCTCAGGATTCCTGATGTGAAGTGATTTTTCTTGTTGCCTGACTCATCATTTATGTAACTGTTTCTTGGAGAGAAAGATAAAAGAGCTCAAAGTCTACTCGTGACCAGCATTTATTTTAAGGTGCGCTATTGATGGTTTTTATTGGCTAAAGGTTAAAATCTTTCCTCCAGACTCCATTAACCTGAAGGACTAAATATAAATTTCAATTACAGCTGCTACAGCTAGGAAAAAGCATCAAGTTTGACTTTAAATTTTGTTTCAGTGTGTTTTTATGAACGGCAAAGATGAAGGGTTATTTTGTTTACTCTTCAAGGTAGACATTTTGATGAATTTTGGGAATATTACATTCAGTTCTGGTCTCCCTGCTAAAGGAAAATTGTTGTGAAACATGAAAGGGTTCAGAAAAGATTTATAAGGACGTTGCCAGGGTTGGAGGATTTGAGCTACAGGGAGAGGTTGAATAGGCTGGGGCTGTTTTCCCTGGAACATTGGAGGCTGAGGTTATAGAGGTTTATAAAATCAGGAGGGGCATGGATAGGGTGAACAGTCAAAGTCTTTTCCTAATTGTAGGGGAGTCCAGAACTCAAGGGTATAGGTTTAGGGTGAGAGGAGGAAGATTTAAAAAGGACCTGTGGGGCAATTTTTCACGCAGAGGGTGGTGCGTGTATGGAATGAACTGCCAGAGGGAGTGATGGAGGTTGTTACAATTACAACATTTAAAAGACACCTGGTTGGGTACATAAATAAGAAGAGTTTACAGGGATATTGGCCAACTGCTGGCAAACAGGACTAGATTAATTTCAGATATCTGGTCAGCATGAATAAGTTGGACTGAAGGGTCTGTTTCCATGCTGTACAGCCCTATGATTCTCAGTGGACTTGACACTGTTACCACATCCTTCAGACTGGGTGGGTTGGGGTGTAGTCTACTCATTCAATGATAAACATTCCCTTCATGGTTCAAAGTGGAATTATTTCAGATGGCCTGACCCATTTCCACTCTCCTGGGAGTTTGTACAAATTGCCACCATCTTGATGATCCCAGTGCGGAGGGCTGAATTATGAAGTTGAGAGTTCAGGGGAATACTGGCGAGAGTTTAATTTGGGTCAGCTCTGGTCAGTTATTTTCGAGTTTCGGAGGGAGGGGGATGCGGGTATGAGTGGTGGGGAGGTGGGGAGGTGTGGAGAATGGGGAGAGTGAGGGGGGGATGGAGGAGGATTTGGTGGTGTGCAGGTTTCGCTAGGTCAAAGGAGCTCATCAGAGTGGGTTTTTAAAAAAAATCATTCACAGGATGAGGGTGTCGCTGGCTAGGAAAAGCACTGGGAAACCAGATGTAGGAAAACAGGATGAGCCAGTGAATTTTGTTGGAGTGGTAATGGAAAGCACAGTGGAGGCTAGAAAGCTATACCAGAATGCACAAAAGCTGGTCGGAGGTTGGTTAAGGAGGAAGTGCCAGATCTTCTTCAACCATATACCTGTGATGGTAGAGTTTACTCACATAGGCCAGGAGCAGCTGGTAAAGAGGTTACAATGTGAAGAGATACAGGATCCTCTCAATCTGTGATGTTGAAAGGTGAGTAGGTATGTACCTCTGAAGGACTATTACCAGAAAAGGTGCCGGTAACAGGAATTCACGATGAGACAAGAATTATGTAGAGTGAGGTTAGAGTGTCCAGTGAAGAGTGAAGAAGTCATAGTAGATGTACTGGACAAACTCTCAGCTCAAGGAATATAATTTGTCCTTGCTAATGATATAGCTGGTTCACAGATAGGAGTGCTGCCTACTGTGGTTGAAAAGCCAGTGGAAGTTCAGTCCACCGAACCACTGCAGGGACAGATGTCAGATTTTTCTGGACTGTGTGGTAATGAGGTCACCAATTAAAACAAAAGAGATCAGAATATAGAATAACAACCTATCCAAAATCCCAACAGATTATCCCAATTTAGTGATGCTGTTCCAAATTCCTACAACAATCCCCATAAACACCCCTTGGCAAAAAATGATAAAATCAAACACAAGGTCTTGTGGGACGGAGAGAGAGAGAGACAGAGAGACAGAGAGATGGCAGAGAGATTCAGCATGGAACACCTTATTCCATGTAACTGTTTCTTTAATGAGCAGCCTCATAAAGCTGACTGACTGCTTTCTCTGAACAGCCAGACTGCTCACACCAAACCAAACCAGAGAAAAGCTGAACTGGGAACGCTGGCCACTCCCCTTTCATCGTACAAGTGTTTAAACCTTGCAATATCTGTTAGCTATTATAAAACTGGCCTTAAAACTCACCCAAGCCAGACCTCCCAGAGTCTCTGCATTTACGACCTCTCCAAAGAAAGCCAAAGGCACCATAACCTTATTAATGGAGCAGCATCATCAGAGGGTGGGGAGAAGGTTCATAGAAATGCTTTCATGCTTGAGACACTCTGGCTGTGTAAAAATATCGTTGAAGTTGGGACTGGGCTCTTTGGCGAAGAGATGGTTGTGAGATTTGATTAAGGTACTCAAAAGCTTGAAGAGATTGTATAGAGCAGAACTACTCCCGTTGGTGGAAGGGTTGTGAACCGGAGGGCAAAGATTTAAAGTATTCGGCAAAGAAAAGCAATGGTGGCATGAAGAAAATCTTTTTTTATACAGTGTGGGGTTAGGATCTGGAATACTGTGACCGGTGGGGGCAGTGTCTATTCACAGGGAATTGGATTGTTTGCAGAGCGAGGAGGAATTGACCGTGCAGTTGCATGAGGTAAATTATTCCTTCAGAGACCCAGCACAGATATGATGGGCTGAATATCCCCTTCCCTTTCTGTAGCCATTGAACATATTTAAAAATAATTCAGATACATACACACAGATGGGATGGGATGAGTGGACAGAGGCTCACTACCTCTCCTTAATCTTATTCCTCAGAAAAGCAATAAAGTAACTGGTTCCAATTGACCCCACACCCCCTTGAATTGGAATACAACAGCCTGGGAAGCAATGAAGTGAAATAGAAACACATGTAAACTGTAGAGCCCCTCTAACCTGCACCTCCACACTGTAAGATTCCAGCAGATCTTTTACCTCAACCCCACTTTCCCCCCCAACTCCTTTTTTTTTAGATTAGATTCCCCTACAGCATGGAAACAGGCTACAAGTCCACATTGATCCTCCGAAGAGTAACTCACCCAGACCCATTCCCGTCTGACGAATGCACCAAACCAAGGGCAACTTGGCATGGCCAATTCACCTAACCTGCACATCTTCGGACTGTGGAGGGAAACCAGAGCACCCAGAGGAACTCCACGCAGATGGGGGGAGAACGTGGAAATTCCACACAGACATTCACCCAAGGCGGGAGTCAACTCCAGGGTCCCTGGTGCTGTGAGGCTGCAGTACTAACCACTGAGCCACTGTGCTGCCCCATTTCCTTTGGATTTCCTGATGATCTTAGCCTTGAAAAAACGTAAGGAGTGAACGTCCATAGGTCTCTGTAGTGAGGTAATTAGCCATAGCCCAAAAATACATCTCTGGCCCTTAGAGAGAGACAATGGGCTTTAGGAAGCTTGAGAGAAATCACTCCATTGGGAAGGGAAAGAATCAAGGTCTCCATGAACTGCCACCACCAACGTTAGGGACTGAGATGACAGTCTTGGCTTTACTCTGCATTGCATTCTGGTGTTGAGCTAAGCGAGCTTGCTGACGTCCCCACATACCCTGTGGTAGAAACAAATTATTAACCCAGCACCAGTTGCTTTCTCTCTCATTCTCGCCACACCCCTTCGCCCTTCCCCCACCCAAACGCATACAAAAAGCAGAAGGTGACGGCATGGTGGTATTATCACTGAGCTGTTAATCTGGAGTCTCAGGTAATGTTCTGGGGGACCTGGGTTCCAGTCCTGCCTCAGCAAATGGTAGGGATCGAATCCAAGAAAAATCATGGATTAAGGATCTTAATGATGCCTATGAATACCCATAATGATTCACTAATGACCTTTAGGGAAGGAAACTGCTGGCCGACTTGTGACTCCAGACCCACAGCAATGTGGTTCACTCTTAACCGACCTCTAGGCAATTGGGGATGGGCAATAAATGCTGGCCCAGTCAGTGATGTGCTCATCCTGTGAATGAATTTTAAAAAGTGCACAGTTATACGCAAGCATCATTTGAAGATGTATTATTTATTTAAATCGTGATTTGGTTAAATCATCAAGTGTTATGCCTTGTGACTTCATGGCAAATTAGAAAACATGATGCAGTTGCTGAAATCCCAAAAGAGAAAATGTTTCAAGGAGCATGGTGCTGCATGTTGGGGATGATGCAGTTGGCATTTTTGCAGAATTAGAGTGAAAGGTTGTATTGCAGGACCGTGTCCATTTTGAATCCTGTTACACTTGAGTAAGCCCCCAAATGGAGCAGACACTGGGATATTCAGCAAAATCTCCTTCTAGATTTCGAAGCAGCATTAAGAGGCGGAGAACTTGACGTTTGGAGAAGGGTCACACCCGAAATGTTGACTTCTCCACCTTCTGATGCTGCCTGGTGTGCTGTGTTCATCCAGCCACCTCCTGTCTACTTTGGATCCCAGCGTCTGCAGTGTGTTTGTCTCTAGTTTTGGGGAAGCAGGGACATGTTTTAAATACGTGACAACTTAATATGAGTTGGGAAAATCCCGTTTGTCCATTTGTTTTTGAGCAGAATTACAGAAAGAAAGACCCAATGAAATGGGATGATGTGGTGGCTCAATGGTTAACACTGCTGCCTCACAGCACTAGGGACCCAGGTTAGATTCCAGCCTCGAGCTACTGTCTGTGTGGTGTTTGCACATCCCTGTGTCTGCGTGGGTTTCCTCCCATAGTCCAAAAATGTGTGGATTGGGTGGATTGGCCACAGGAAACATGGGTTTACAGGGATGGGAGAGGTTTTGGTCGGGATGCTCTTCAGGGGGTTGGTGTGGACTTGATGGGCTGAATGGCCTGCTTCCATACTGCAGGGATTCTATGAAAGCTGTAATTTCTGATCTGAACTAGTTGATCCTTTTGTAAATGTTTATAATGCACATCTAAACTAAGGTGAATACACCACTGCTCAATTTGTGTAGACTCACATCAGACTACGTTCTTTTAAACACAAGGTGCGGGACCAATCACTGATTCCTTTCTTTGTTTTGTTTTCCTAAAGTAAGCTGCAGGTTTTTAGAGACTTTCTTTTGGGAACACTGCACTGGATTATGGATCCCTCTTGAGTTCAAGGAATATGCAGACTGCATTGATCTTCACTTATTATCTCAGATGTCAATAATCCAAGAGAGGAAGAAGGAAATTGGAACCAAAGTGTGACCAACCTTTTGAATTCTGAAATGTAGCTAACGAATAAAGTTGTTGAGAAATGAGTCCCCGTGCATCTTTAACTCCAATCGCCTTTGTGATTTTTTTTTCCAAAATGCCTTTCGTCATATTTTCAAGTGTTCATGTTCCGCAAAGCTTTGGATGTGGTGGTCCCTGTGATATTCCCAAGTATGGCGCAACATTCAATTCTACGTGGTTATCATTCAGAACCTGTACGGCTAACCATAGGGCACTATGAAAGGCAGCCATCAGGAATCAAAGCAATAACTTATGTCATATCCCTCTGAATTTTCACATTGGGTTATAAAAAGGTTGTACTGTGTAAATCCACCGAGAGAGAAAAAAAAACAGTGGGAACGATTGGAAACTGCAGATTTGATAATCAGCCAATTACCAAATAGAAACTCTTTTAGCCTGTGCCCCACAACCTGAGCCACCTCCGGAATTTTAATTTTGTCCCGTTCAAGGACGTTAAAAGGCGTGCCCTGTATAGACTGCTGCTGCACACCGTCCACCTCTTCTCCCTCATCCACCGTCCGGACACGCCTTGGCGTGCCCATTTGCCACAGGGCGGTGGGGATCCCCAGTGGAGGGCCCTCTACGCGGGAGTCCTCCCCCTTTCTCTCGGGGATCTGGGATGGAGGGTGCTGCACGCAGCAGTCCCCTGCAACCGCAGATTGCGGTGGTTCACGGACTCCCAGCCCAACTGCTTGTTCTGTGGTGCTGTGGAGTCCGTGGACCATGTGTATATTGGGTGTAGGCGTTTGCACTCCCTCTTTGATTTTCTGAAAAACCTTCTCCTCTGCTTTTGGTTGCACTTCAGTCCCACGCTCCTGATCTTCGGGCACCCGGTGCGGAGGAGGGAGGGCAGGTCTGAAGACCTCCTCGTGGGTCTGCTCCTGGACCTGGCCAAACTGGCCATAAACAGGTCCAGGCAGCGGGCCGTGGAGGGGGTCGTTAGGGCCGACTGCCTGCCCCTCTTCCGCGGTTACGTTAGGGCCCGGGTGTCCTTGGAGAAGGAGCACGCGGTGTCCACCAACACCCTGGAGTTGTTCAGGGAGAGGTGGGCGCCGCAGGGAGTGGAGTGCATCATTTCCTCCTCCAACGCTATTTTGATTTAGTCCCTGCCCTCCCCTTCACTGTTTTGATCACACAGCATTGTCCTTTGATGTGAAGGGCACTGCTTGTCACTGGCCACTCGGGTGTTTCCTTTCTTCCTGGTGGTGGAAATTAAATAAAGATTTGTGCACTTTGTGTCTCTCACTGTGTCTCACACCTGCACACACACACCATGGGTGCTGGGGAAAAATAAGCACTACCGCAGTTAGGCGGTAGTGTGGGGGAATAAAAAAGGAAAAAAAAAGTGTTTTTCTGGGAAAAAAAAAGAAAAAAGAAAAAAAACTTTATCAAATGTCAAGGACTGGTAATCCAACTGGTTCATGGAATGTCACAATAAATAGATTTAGTTGTATGCTGCAGAGTTATAGTACATAGAAAACTACAGCACAGAACAGGCCCTTCAGTCCACAATTATCGATTCAAAATCCGGGTTTTTCCCTGCATGAGAAAGTAAAAGAGAAAGTGTCACCGAAAGAAATTTCCCGCTCCCTTTCTATATAGTTTCATGACTGTCTCTTATCAACTTTTGATTAGATTTGTAGCTCAGGTTGATGATAAGTTTGTAAGTTGGCTTGCTGAGCTGGAAGGTTTGTTTTCAGATGTTTCATCACCATATTAAGTGACATCATCAGTGAGTCTCCGGTGAAATGCTGGTGGTATGTCCCGCCTCTCTGTTTATAGGTCTTGGTTACTTAAGGTGGATGATGTCATTTCTGGTTCAACTTTTCTTAAAGGGAAGATAGATAGGATCCAAATTGATGTGTTTATTGATGGAGTTCTGGTTAGAATGCCAGGCTTCTAAGAATTCTCGTGCGTTGTCTTTATTTCGCCTATCCTTGGATGTGTGTGTTGTCCCAGTCAAAATGGTGGCCTTCTTTCTCTGTGTGTATGAACACTATTTTGACTGGGACAACACACACATCGTTGGGCAGGCAAAGCAAAGACGCACACAAGAAATCTTCGAGGCATGGCATTCTAACCAGAACTCCATCAGTAAACACATCGACTTATATCCCATCTGCCTTCTCTTGAAAAAATGAACCAAAAATGACATCACCCACCTTGAGCAAGCAAGACCTATAAATAGGGAGGCGGGACATACCACCAGCGCTTCACCAGAGACTCCCTCTGATGATGTTACCTAGTCATGGTGACGAAACGTCTGAAAATAAACCTTCCAGCTCAGCGAGCTAACTTACATACTTATTGTCTATTATGCTTAGGATTTGTTTGTTAAGATTTGATCATTTTAGAGGGTCAACAGCTGAGAGGTTGATTAAACCTTATTGATCACTTCAACATTACCCAACAGCTCTTTGTCACTTACCCATCCCCATCAATCCTCCCACGTTTGATGTCCTCTGGTTCCAGTGCAACATGATTGCTTAGAATTATAGGAAGGCAGGCTCAATTAAAAACATATAAAGAAACTTGTAAAGTACTGAATGAACAGGAAACACAAAAGGGACAATCAGTTTCAGAGATTACTGACAAGAAAAAGTGAAACCGCAGAAGTGAAACAAGAATAATATGATCTCGTTCTCGTAATATCAATGTGATGTCTTCCTTTTTTTTAAAACATTACTTATTGTTAAAGGGAGACTTTTCCCTTGAGGGCCCCTTTTACTTGGAAGCAAAACAAAAATTTATGTGGCGTCCTTCTGAATTTTCACATTTGTTATAAGTAATTGTATTGTGTTAAACCACCAGATAGACTGAATAAAGAGCCTTCTGAGAAAAACAAAGAGTGCAAAGGATTGGAAAGTGCAGACTGTCATTGCGCAGCTCTGAGGAGTTACAGAGTATTGTCATTACACTGAAAGGAGGGGGGTGTGGGATATTCTCAGATCATTGAAGGGGGTTGTGGGGCATTAGCATTTTATTGTGGGGGAGATGGGATATTGTCATTATATTGAGGGGGGAGTGTGGGACAGTGTCATTATACTGAGGGGGTCTGTGGGATATTTTCATTACACTGAGGGGGGATGTGGGATATTGTCATTACACTGCAGGAGCATTGGATATTGTCATTATACTGAGGGGAATGTGAGTTATTGTCATTACACTGAGGGGGACGTGGGATATTGTCATTACACTGAGGGGAGGATGTGGATATTGTCATTACACTGCGGGGGCATTGGATATTGTCATTATACTGAGGGGAATGTGAGTTATTGTCATTACACTGAGGGGGACTTGGGATATTGTCATTACACTGCGGGGGCGTTGGATATTGTCATTACACTGAGGGGAATGTGAGTTATTGTCATTACACTGAGGGGGACGTGGGATATTGTCATTACATTGAGGAGGGTGTGCAGGAGATTGACATTACAGTGAGGGGGGTGTGGATATTGTCATTACACTGGGGGGGGTGCAGGATATTGTTATTACACTGAGGAGGATGTGTGGGATATTGTCATTACACTGAGCAGGGCTGTGTGGGATATTTTTGTTACACTGAGTGGGGGTGTGTGGGATATTGTCATTACACTGAGGAGGGTGTGCGTTATTGTCAATACATTGGGGGCTGTGTGGGTTTTTTTATTTGCTCGAAAGTTGTATGGGCACCTAGGGGTGTTGCAAAATCTACATTCTTCATTTTACTTTATCTTTGTGGACTGAATTGGGTAAAGGAATGTCTGACAACAAACGGCCAGAGAAGGGGTTGCTGTACTTTTAAAACGCAAGTTACTGGAACTCATTATGTGTGGTGTTTATGCTGCTTTGTTCAAGCACTGTTGGGGGTGGGTGATGTTTGTGGACTACCCTGCTCTGGGGTTCTGTGCACAAAGTTAGATTTTGTCAGCAACAGGTTGCTGATTGGTTTGTAAAGTTGTGACCAGTTGTGAATGCCAAAAGCCTGATGCCAGTAATCTGATTGCCTCCTGAATTCCTGAAGCTTGTGGGTGTAAAACAATACTGCCAGAAGTCTTTGGACTTCTAAAAGGGCAGGTGGTGTATCTCTCCAGTATGATGACTGAAGCTTGAAGAAAGCCAATTTATTTTCTCCCACTGGTTGCTGGAAGGTGTTGCTTTTAACTATTAAGTCAGAGAATTTATTAGTTTTGGACTAGTTGTTTTGTGCCTCCTTTGAAGAAGTGAAAAAAAAACCTGAGGGTAAAAAAAATGTCAGAGAAATGAAGGACTTGCACATCCAAAGGAGTACCTGATTAAATCTGGAGGACTAGTGACGTTGAACAGTATTCCCAGTTTATTATTCCTTACCTACAATATGTTTTTATGTCTGTATATGTGGGTAGGAGGCATTTAGATTGGGGCACGAGATTTAACTATTGGAGTTATATCTTGGACAATCATAGTAGTTTATCTGCAGATTGAATATTTCATTTTTAGTAAATAGTATTTCTTGTTAAGTACAGAAACCTAGACTGTGTTATCTGTCAACCTGTGCCAATCAGAGAAGTAAATTAGTGACTTTGCGTGCATCAGTTGTAGCTTTTTACATTTGTAGGGCTTAATTTCCCATGTTTTTAGATCAGAGTGGTGCTGGAAAAGCACAGCAGGTCAGGCAGCATCCGAGGAGCAGGAAAATTGACGTTTCAGGCAAAAGCCCTTCATCAGGAATATTGAGATTCCTGATGAAGGGCTTTTGTCTGAAACATCGATTTTCCTGCTCCTCGGATGCTGCCTGACCTGCTGTGCTTTTCCAGCCCCACTCTGATCTAAACTCTGGTTTCTAGCACCTGCAGTCCTCATTTTTGCCTACTTAATTTCCCATGTGCTGTCCTAGTGAGGGGTGACAGAATGAGAAATTTTCTTTACAGGGAGAAACGATATGGTATTATTGTTACACTGAGGGGTTACGGAATAACATCATATCAGTGAGAAAGTATGGGATATAGTCATTACAATGAGGGAGTGTGGGATACTGTAAACAATTTTATCCTATGATCGCAAATGTTCTTGCACTTAAATGGGAAATAAATGAGTAGAAGTTTTGACCGTGTTATTGGTCATCTGCAGCTGACATCTGAGTTTAACTCTTGTTTCAGAAGGGAATGGCTTGTTATTTTAATGCTATCATTGAGGCTGTAGGATTTGGATTTCACCTCCAGTAGCTGCAGTGCTGACGGGTGGGTCAGCATTGTGTAGAAGGCAATGTTAGTTGACCGGAGGGAAGTGTGAACTCCTTTCTCCCCTTTCAGACCTTGCAACCCTCTCCTCAATCCAAAACACCATTGAGGGTATGCCAATGTTCTATATGGATCCCACCTCCCAAATCCAAGCCCTGCTCCCAGTGCATTGGCAAGCATAGCTACCCATAAGCAGGCCTTTTGATAGTGGTCATTAAAAATATTCGTAAAACCTATTTGAATATGGTAAAATCAGTTGTGTAAGGGAACTAGGAAATTATTGCTTAAATCTAATGTATGTTAAAATATAGTTCTCTGCTATATTGTTAATGTGGATAGATATTGTGTGTAAAATCTACTGAAGAAATCTCATCCGGACAACATCCTAGACAAACCATGAAATCAACTTGAGATATTTTTGGGCCAAGTGGAAATGTTCCACGTGGAGTTTGAGCTAATTTGGAAGCTTATTTATCCCTTATCCCAGCTGTCTGTTGTGTTCTGACATAAGCTGAAGCCTGTAACAAACCATAGCAGTATTCAGTATTCTTCTGATACTGAATGCCTGACTGTATATGGACTATTTTATAGGAGGTGAATTAAACTCCAAACCATATCTTCTTTCAAACTTATTCCTTTTTACATGCACCTCCCCATGTGAAACGATCGCTATTATTTCCCAAGTAAACTTTGTTGTTGCACTACATCAAATGCCTCCTTGAAATCCAAGTAGAGTACATTCGCCAGTTCCTCTTAATCTACAGCTCACCTTGCTCCTTGGATGCTGCCTGACCTGCTGCGCTTTTCCAGCAACACATTTTCAGCTCCGATCTCCAGCATCTGCAGTCCTCACTTTCTCCTTACTTCTTCAGAGTACAGGAAGTTCCTGACTTCCAACTGTCCAACTTTTTAATGCATGTATTTCTGATGGGATCTCATGTAAGCGTATCTGCAAACTGTAGGGCCTCAGACTCAATCTGTACCAGCCTGACCTAGTAGACGTATTCCTCTATTGGCTGTAAGGATGATATTGGGAATGGTTTCGGCCGTAGAGTCAAAGAGTCATAGAGATGTACAGCATGGAAACAGACCCTTCGGTCCAACCCATCCATGCCGACCAGATATCCCAACCCAATCTAGTCACACCTGACAGCACCCGGCCCATATCCCTCCAAACCCTTCCTATTCATATACCCATCCAGATGCCTTTTAAATATTATAATTGTAGCAGCCTCCACCACATCCTCTGGCAGCTCATTCCATACATGTACCGCCCTCTGCATGAAAGCATTGCCCCTTAGGTCTATTTTATATCTTTCCCCTCTCACCCGAAACCTATGCCCTCTAGTTCTGGACTCCCCGAGCCTATGGAAAAGACTTTGCCTATTTACCCTATCCATGCCTCTATAAAGTCACCCCTCAGCATCCGACGCTCCAGGGAAAACAGCCCCACTCTGTTCAGCCTCTCCCTATAGCTCAAATCCTCCAACCCTGGTAACATCCTTGTAAATCTTTTCTGAACCCTTTCAAGTTTCACAACATCTTTCCGATAGGAAGGAGACCAGAATTGCATGCAATGTTCCAACAGTGGCCTAACCAATGTCCTGTACAGCTGCAACATGACCTTCCAACTCCTGTACTCAATACTCTGACCAATAAAGGAAAGCATACCAAACGCCTTCTTCACTATCCTATCTACCTGTGAGTCTGCTTTCAAGGAGCTATGAACCTGCACTCCAAGGTCTCATTGTTCAGCAACACTCCCTAGGAACTTACCATTAAGTCAACTGAGTTCCTTCTGGGCATATAGCCATAATGAATGATCGTAAATTGGTCTTCTGACTGAGCAACCAGTCAAGGAAAGGCCAGGCAAGTGGATCTCAGAATGTTGGATCAACCACGATCCTATTGAAAGGGGGAGCAAGCTCAAGGGGATGAACAGCCTATGCCTCTTCCTATGCTTTATAGTTTATTTCCAAAGCAGCCATTGTGATCAACTGGTCCTTCATGTAGGAGGAGAAAGTGAGGTCTGCAGATGCTGGAGTATCAGAGCTGAAAATGTGTTGCTGGAAAAGCGCAGCAGGTCAGGCAGCATCCAAGGAACAGGAAATTCGACGGTTCGGGCATAAGTCCTTCATGTGTCCAGTTGAACCCCACACTCTCCATCATCCGCTACTCCCCCCTGTTAACCCTGTGGCCTGTCATTCTGCAACTGCTTCAAGATTGGGAGGCACTCTGGCTTTAACTCTTTGACATGAACGTGGACACCATTTGAAGTAGGTTTCTCAGGAATATTCTGGTAATAGGTAATGCCAGCAAATTCAAGAGGTTGGGTAGCGTCTTAACAAATTGCCCGTAGTGATCAGGTTAGGTGTATTAATCAGGGGTAAGTGTAGGGTAGGGGAATGGGTCTGGGTGGGTTAGTATTCAGAAAGTCAGTGTGGACTTGTTGGGCCAAATAGCCTGTTTCCACACACTGTAGAGATTCTCTGAAAGTAAGCCATTGAGAAACAGAAAGTTTTTTGTGAGTTGTGGTACTAATCAGATAGATTCTCAACAGTCTTTTTTAGTTCCCTATGTTCTTATATTCCCTAAAGCCTAATGCAATTTGTCACTCTTCCAACTGTTTTCACCAATTGGTTCGGCTACTTTATATGATGTGAGAACTGTATGAAGTCACCAGATCCTATGTTAGAAGACTGCTGCTGCTGTGCGGTTGGAAAATTAATTCAAAGACAGAAACTCACAGTGCAACACACCACAAATATAGGATTAAATGGGAGCAGATATAAGACACAAATACCGGAATAGAAAAATTTGCATTGCTGATTCCACATTCTGTACTCACTCACTTAAGCAGTCGGTTTTCCAACCTCTGTGCCTCACGAGTAGAAAATGCCCTTCAAAATGAAAAAAATTAAGTTGATGCAAGTAGCTTGTTAAAGTATGATCATTAGAGAAGTAAAGCATAATTCAGATTGGAAGCCTGTGACCAGCAACGTTCCACAGGATCGGTATGAGGTCCACTTCTGTTTGACTTTTATATAAACGATTTGGATGAAATTTCAGGAGGCACGGTTAGTAAGTTTGTGGTTGACATCAGAATTGGTGGTATAGTGGAGGGTGAGGAAGTTTATTTAAAATTACAAAGGGATCTTGATCACTTTGGTCAGTGGGCTGAGGAGAGGCATGGAGCTTAATTTGGATAAATGTGAGGTATTGCATTTTGGTAAAACAAATAAGGACAGGACTTATACACTTATAGGGTAGTGTTGTCAAATAGATATCTTAGGGGTTCAGGTAGATAATTCTTTGAAGTTTGTGTCACATGTAGACAAGGCGGTTATGACGATGTTCAGCATGCTTGCCTTCATTGCTCAGAACTGAGTAAAGGAGTTGGGCATCATGTTGAGGTTGTGCAGGATATTGTTGAGGCCCGTTCTGGAGTACTGTGTCCAGTTCTGGTCACTATAGGAAGGATATTATTAAATTGGAGGTGGTTCAGAAAAAAATTTACCAGGCTAAGACCATAAGAGCATTAAACATAGGTGTGGAAGTAAGGCCATTCGGCCCATTGAGTCAACTCTGCCATTCAATCATGGCTGACGGGCATTTCAATGCCACTTATCCGCACTCTCTCCTTATCCCTTAATTCCTTGTGAGATCAAGAATTTATCAATCTCTGCCTTGAAGACATTTAACTGAGCTCCGTGGTAATGAATTCCACACCCTCTCTGGCTGAAAAAAGAAATGTCTCTTTGTTTCCATTCTAAATTGACCCTGTCTAAGTCTAAGGCTGTGCCCACGAGTCCTAGTCTCCCTGCCTGAGGAAACAAATTCCCAGCGTCCATGCTTTCTTAGCCATGCATTATCTTGTAAGTTTCTATTAGATCACCCCTCAACCTTCTAAACAATCCCAAGATCCTCAACCATTCATCGTATGTTAGGCCTACCATTCCAGGGATCATCCATGCGAATCTCCACTGGACATGCTCTAGTGCCAGTATGTCCTTCCTGAGGTGTGGGGCCCAGAATTGGACACAGTATTCTAAATGAGGCCTAACTAGAGCTTTATAAAGTCTCAGTAACACATCGCTGCTTTTATATTCCAACTCTCTTGAGATAAATGATGACATTACATTTGCTTTTTAACCACGGTCTCTACATGCAAGTCAATCCTTAGATAATTCTGGACTCGAACTCCCAGATCCCTTTGTACTTTAGCTATATGGATTTTCTCACCGTTAAGTAAATAGTCCATGCCTGTATTCTTCTTTGCTTGCATTTGCTCACGTTGAATTTCATCAGCCATTTCTTGGACCACTCTCCTAAAACTGTCTAAATCTTTCTGCAGCCTCTCACTCCTCAGAACTACCTGCCTGTCCACCTAACTTCGCATCATCGGCAAACTTCGCCAGAATGCCCCCAGTCCCTTCATCCAGATCATTAATATATAAAGTGAATAGCTGCAGCCCCAACACTGAACCCTGTGGGACACCACTTGTCACTAGCTGCCATTCCAAAAAAGAACCTTTTATCCCAAGTCTCTGCCTTCTGTCAGACAGCCAATCCTAAATCCATGCCAGTAGCTCACCTCGAACACCATGGGCTCTCACCTTACTCAGCAGCCTCCCATGAGGCAGCTTATCAAATGCCATTTGGTAGTCTAGGTAGATAACATCCACTGGGTTTCCCTGGTCTAACCTACTTGTTACCTCTTCAAAGAATTCTAACAGGCACGATGTCCCCTTACTAAACCCATTCTGATTTGTTCTAATCCGACCCTGCACTTCCAAGAATTTGTCTAAAATTTTCCATCTTTTGTCTTGATCCTTTCTTGAACAAAGGGGGAACAACACGATTTTCCAAACATCTGGGACTTTCCCTGACTCCAGTATTTTTTGAAAGATTACAACCAATGCCTCTGCTATTTCTTCAGCCATCTCCCTCAGAACTCTAGGATGTAGCCCATCCGGGCCAGGAATTTATCAATTTTAGACCTTTTAGCTTTTCGAGCACTTTCTCTTTTGTAATGGCTACCATACTCAACTCTGCCCCTAACTCTCCTTAATTGTTGGGATATTACGCATGTCTTCCACTGTGAAGACTGACGCAACGTACTTATTAAGTTCTTCAGCTATTTCCTTATCTCCCATCACTAGCCTTCCTGCATCAGTTCTACTTTCGCCTCTCGTTTTTTTCTTATATATTGAAAGAAACTTTTACTATCATTTCTAATATTGCTGGCTAGCTTACTTTCATATTTGATCCTCTCCTCCCTTATTTCTCTCTTTGTTATCCTTTGCTTGTTTCTGTAGTCTTCCTAATCTTCTGATTTCCCATTGCTCTTAGCCACTTTATAGTCTCTCTCTTTTTTATTTGATACATTTCCTGATTTCCTTTGTCAGCCACGGCTGTCTAATCCCCCCCCGGATAATCTTTCTTTTCTTTGGGATGAACCTCTGTACAGACCTTCCAGCAGTGGTCAGGACCGGGGGTGCAAAATGTACCAGGAAATAGATAGGGCATGTCAGAAAAGTAAGGTGATCCTGGGGGACTTCAATATGCAGGTGGACTGGGTGAATAATGTTGCGGGTGGATCCAAAGAAAGGGAATTCACGGAATGCTTACAGAATGGTTTTTTGTTTGGAACAGCTTGTGACGGAGCCCACAAAGGAGGAGGCTATTCTGGATTTAGTGCTTTGTAATGAGCCAGACTTTATAAAAGATCTTAAAGTAAGGGAACACTTAGGAAGCAGCGATCATAATATGGTAGAGTTCAGTCTGCAGTTTGAAAGAGAGAAGGCAAAATCAGATGTAATGGTGTGACAGTTAAATAAAGGTAATTATGGGGGATAAGAGAGGAACTGACGAAAATCGACTGGAAGCAGAGCCTAGTGGGGAAGACATAATTACATCTCCATATCAGACACATTCGTTAATTTTCATAAATCTAATACATTCTCCAAAGGACCATTGTAAAGTGAACTTGTTATGATGGATGGAGATGTGAAGCAAGAAGCTAATGGATATCATGTTATAATGTGACATGCAGACTGTCATGATTGCTAAGAGTACAGAAACTGCACAGGCTAAATGCTCTACAGAGTTTATAGAATGATAGAATCCCCACAGTCTGGAAACAGGCCCTTCAGCCCAACAAGTTCACACCAATCCTCCGAAGAGTATCCCACCTAGACCCATCCCCTACGTTATTACTCTACATTTACCCCTGACTAATGCACCTTACCTGCACCCCCCTGAACCCTACGGGCAATTTAGCATGACCAATTCACCTAACCTGCACATCTTCGGATTGTGGGAGGAAACTGGAACACACAGAGGAAACCCACACAGCACCGGGCAAATATGCAAACTCCACACAGACAGATGGGTGGCACAGTGGCACAGTGGTTAGCACTGCTGCTTCACAGCGCCAGAGACCTGGGTTCAATTCCCGCCTCAGGCAACTGTCTGTGTGGGGTTTGCACATTCTAACCGTGTCTGCATGGGTTTCCTTCAGGTGCTCCAGTTTCCTCCCACAGTCCAAAAAATGTGCAGGTTGCAATGCTAAATTGCCCATAGTATTAGGTGAGGGGGTAAATGTAGAGGAATGGGTCTGGGTAGGCTGCTCTTCGGAGGGTTGGTGTGGACTTGTTGGGCTGAAGGGCATTTTTCCACACTGTAAGTAATCTAATCTATGAGTCATCCGAGGGCGGAGTCAAACCGAGGTCCCTAGTGCTGTGAGGCAGCAGTGCGAACCACTGAGCCACTCAGATTTGGACTTGCAGGAACAGGTGAGGAGGGGCTTGTTTAAAAACTGTGCAATGGTCAATGCCTTCCAAAGCACAAATCTTTCCACATTGATCTTCCCCCACCCTCCCTACCCTGTTCCCCCTCCCAATCAACTCAACTTTCACATTTGCCTGAAATGCACTTGTTTAAGGGTCAGAAAGCTCCTTAGGGAAGGTGGACCTAACAATTTCGAAATGTTGGTTGCTTAATCGCCGCCATAGTAACATGTTTGTCAGTAATGCAACTGCGGCTCCACAGGTTTCAAAGAAAGAGGAACAGGTCTAGACAGCATGGGTGGTGGGCCCTCTATTCAACATGAGCATCACCTTCCATCACATAGTCAGCATCTCACAACCCTCCCGGGCCACAGGACACAGAGGATCAGTAAAGATATGCAGCTCCTAGGAGGCCATATGCACATATGCTGATGGTAAACTTTCTTGTTCATGTCTGAACAGAGGTATATCAGGGTCTTCCATCATCCAGTGAGCAGGCATCTGGAGTCTTCCAGAACAAGACCCACTGCCCAGCGAAGCTAGTTGGCATATCTTTTTGCGCCAAAGCCAGCATTGACCTCACATTTGTTGCCTCAAGCTCCTAGCAGGGCTTTGTTGAGACTGTTTGTCAAACGACTCGCTTGCTAGTCCCCACCTCTTATAAAAGAGTGGGCACAAAGCTTCTGTGCCAGGGTGGGCAATTATGTCAACTTTACCACCAGAGTGGGCATTCTCTTCCCATTGCAGATCTGGTTGGCTTTCCACAGGTACAGGCCACTGTCAACAGCGTGCATGTGGCTGTTGAAAGGCAGCCCTGCCATCCAGGATTGCCCCTTGATGTACTAAGGCTCTGCATCCATTCATATCCATAACACCACAAGAAGACCTTCATGCAGATGTTGCCTGATCCTTGGGCAGCTCCGTTGCTTTGCTCTGTGCTATTCCAACATCTTACATCATCTCTTGACAGCTCAAGAAGAGTGGCTGCTTGGAGACATAGGACACCACCAAATACTTGGTTGATGATCCCAGAGAGCAACCAATTTTAATGAGGACTGTAAGCAATGCAATGAAAGCTTGATGCACCAATGGGCTAGCCATTGGCAGGCAGAAGGAATGCTGGAGCATGAGGGGGGATGAACTGGATCTTCCTTGTTCACCCACTCCTGCAGTTGGTTGCCCTTGATTCCCCAATTGATCAAGAATCTACCTCTGCCTTACATGTACACAAGAGCTCTGTTCCCACAGCTCTATGTGGTAAGGAATTCCAAACACTCACAACTTTCTGGAGAGCCCTCCTTATCCCAGTATTAAATTGGTGCTGCTTTACTCTGACACTATGTCCTCTGAACTAACTCTCCCATGAGAGAGGCAACATCCTCTTAGCATTTATTCTACCAAGTGTCTTAAGGATCCTGCATGTTACAATGAGATCAGCTCTCAATCTTCTAAACTCCAGTGAGTAGAGTCCTAACCGGTTTAGCCTTTGCTCATTATACAGTCCCTTCATACCAGGGATCATCCGAGAGATTTTGTTCTGAACCATTGCCAACGAAATGAAATCATCATTAAATAAGAGTCAACAACTGTTCACAGTACTCCAGATGTGGTCTCACCAGTGCCTTGTACAGTTACAGTAAGTGTCTCAATGCTACTCCTTTTATAAGGTTATGTTGTCCTTGGTCTTTTTCAAATGGGGTCGTAAAAGGCAGAGGTGCTGACATGGCTACTATAAATCGTCTAAGTCAACAATCGGGGAAGCCTTCAGACATCTTTTAAAACAGTTGTACAATGAAAGGGGAGTGGCCAGTTCTCCCAGTACAAGGGTTTTTCTAGTTTGGTTTAATTTTAGCAGTTAGACACTGCTGGGGACAGAGAAGCAACTCCAGCAAAACGCAGTTCCATGCTTCAGCAATGATTCCTTCACTGATCTTCTCTCTCACTTCTCTCCTGTAAGAACGTGGGTTTGAATTTATCTTTTTTGCCAAGGGGTGTGTTTATGGGGATGTTGCAAGAAATCGGAACAGTGTCATTAAGTTGTGACAGAGTCGAGGGGGTTTTCAGATTGGCTGTGTTATTTTAGATTCTGTTCTCTTTTCTCCATGCTTCACTCAGTAGTCTGCAAATAAATCCTGATTAGTGTTGTGCTGGAAAAGCACAGCCGGTCAGGCAGCACCCAAGGAGCAGGAATATCGCCATTTCAGGCAAAAGCTCTGCATCAGGACTGAAGGCAGGGAGCCTCCAGGGTGGAGAGATAAATGGGAGGGCAGGGGGGGGAGGGGGGGAGGTGGTGGATGGGGCTGGGGAGAAAGTAGCAAAGAGTACAATAGGTGGATGGGGGTGGGGATGGAGGTTCTGGATCAGTGGTGCTGGAAGAGCACAGCAGTTCAGGCAGCATCCAACGAGCAGCGAAATCGACGTTTCGGGCAAAAGCCCTTCATCAGAAATTCCTCCAAACGGACCCCACCACCAGGGATATATTTCCCTCCCCTCCCCTATCAGCGTTCCGAAAAGACTACTCCCTCCGTGACTCCCTCGTCAGGTCCACACCCCCCACCAACCCAACCTCCACTCCCGGCACCTTCCCCTGCAACCGCAAGAAATGCAAAACGTGCGCCCACACCTCCTCCCTTACTTCTCTCCAAGGCCCCAAGGGATCCTTCCATATCTGCCACAAATTCACCTGCACCTCCACACACATCATCTATTGCATCTGCTGCACCCGATGTGGCCTCCTCTATATTGGGGAGACAGGCCGCCTACTTGCAGAACGTTTCAGAGAACACCTCTGGGACACCCGGACCAACCAACCCAACCACCCCGTGGCTCAACACTTTAACTCCCCTTCCCACTCCACCAAGGACATGCAGGTCCTTGGACTCCTCCATCGCCAGACCATAACTACACGACAGTTGGAGGAAGAGTGCCTCATCTTCTGCCAGGGAACCCTCCAACCACAAGGGATGAACTCAGATTTCTCCAGTTTCCTCATTTCCCCTCCCTCCACCTTGTCTCAGTCAAATCCCTCAAACTCAGCACCGCCTTCCTAACCTGCAATCTTCTTCCTGACCTCTCCGCCCCCACCTCACTCCGGCCTATCACCCTCACCTTAACCTCCTTCCACCTATCACATCTCCATCGCCCCTCCCCCAAGTCCCTCCTCCCTACCTTTTATCTTAGCCTGCTGGACACACTTTCCTCATTCCTGATGAAGGGCTTATGCCCGAAACGTCGAATTTCCTGGTTCCTTGGATTCTGCCTGACCTGCTGTGCTTTTCCAGCAACACATTTTCAGCTCTGATCTCCAGCATCTGCAGTCCTCACTTTCTCCTGGTTTGATCTGCCTCAAACAACTAAAAAAGTTAGGTTCTGGGCCACCTTCTTAAAGGGGTTCTGGCCTGGTCCATAACATTCGCCTTCTACTTTTGAACTCCAGCTCTCTTAAAATAAAGGCCAACATTCCATTAGCCTTTCTGATTACCCATTGCACTTGTGTGCTGGCCTTTCGTGTTTCATACACAAATACCCCCAGTCCCTTTGTGTTGCAGCTTTCTGCATTTTCTCTCCATTTAAATAATACCCTGTAATCGTTCTCCCTTCCAAAATGGACAATTTCACATTTTCTCACACTATGGGACAGAAATTAAACTGGTACAAAGCGCAGAGTTCTCTGAAATTGGGACAATAGTGGAGATGCTGGGCGGCACGGTGGCACAGTGGTTAGTGGGAACATCTTTCACTTAGATCATTGTCTGAGTTACATATTGCTGAAGACAGAGGCGCATTTCTAAAACTCTTCATCTTGCAATCATCAGGATGAATACAAGAATGCCAAGTGTTCAACAAGTCCAACAATTGACACTACAGGAGAAACTGGCTTTAATTAGCCAAGGCATTGCTGTGGATGAAGCAATGGGGAACTATACGCTCCCCAGAAGCCTGACTCTTTGAGAATACAGGCAAGAGGCAAATGTGACAAAATAAAAAAAAGAATAAGAATTAAATGCTATATGAAACATAACTAAAGAAAGCTACCCCTTATAAATATACTCAGTAAATTATTATTATTGAAATATATTGCATGTATCCTTCACATTCACAATGACTTGTTTCTAATTACTAATCAGCATAACTTTCAGACAGTTTCTATAAGGGAAACATTGTTTTTCAATGCAAGTACCACATATAATTTTTACTAACAAATAGATGTGTGATGTAATATGTTAAGCCATAGGACCACAGTTAATGAATTGTGGAAATGTTCTTCTCAGTTGAATAGTGCCTTTGAATGTGACTCAATAACAGGGGAACATTGAAGGGAAGTAATTGATTTAAGTAACAGATGGAATATAAAAATGAAACATGACTTTGTTACTATTGAAATTCTTCACCAGCTGGTGGAAGGTCTGCCTCATGGATTCCACCAGTTACTGTAGATGTCAATAGCGAAGCCAATATTTACAGCTACAAAAATTCCCTCCAAAAATGAGGGCAAACTTATATAATGAGCGTAAATAGGAGCTGTCTGAGTGGGTGCGAGTGCTTGCCATCTTTGTTGGTCACTTCGTGGCATCTCCTATGAGTGGGCATGCCTTAACTATTACCTGATTAACCATTTGTGGACAGTTATAAGATACTGGTAAGCAAAGCATGCTTTTGTGATGTGAAGAATTGAGGCAAGCTACTAATGTGAGTATAGCATGTTGGGGCGGAAAGGTGGGGTATTGACTTATATACCAGGTATATGCACTAACAAGACTTTTGGGATGTGGGTGTACATTTCCACCCAACCTACATTAATCCAGTTCAAACCCCCACAAACCAGGGATGATCCACACACAAACCAACAGCCACGCTCAGACAACAACTTACTAGAACAAAGGAGCCAATACCCAACATGAGCAAAACTAATGTAGTTTATAAAATACCATGCAAGGACTGCACAAAACACTATATAGGACAAACAGGAAGACAGCTAACAATCCGCATACATGAACACCAACTAGCCACGAAACGACACGACCAGCTATCCCTAGTAGCCACACACTCAGACAACAAGCAACATGAATTCGACTGGGAAAACACTACTATCATAGGGCAAGCCAGACAGAGAACAGCCAGGGAATTCCTAGAGGCATGGCATTCATCTACAAACTCCATCAACAAACACATTGACCTGGACCCAATATACCAACCACTACAATGGACAGCTGAAACTGACACCCGGAAGCGGCAAGGACAGACCACTATAAATGCCGGAAGAAACATCAAAGAAGCGCTTCGCAGGAGGCTCCAGAGCACTGATGATGTCTCCTAGCCAGGGGACGAAACGTTTGCAACAAAAACTTCCAGCTCGGCGAACAGAACCACTACATGATCCACATTTAATCCCATTCTTTTCCTCAGTCAACTCATCGAGGATAGAATATCAAATGAGGCACTCTCCATCGTAAGAACCGCAAAATCTACCCGGGGTTCCCATTCCTGAGCAGTGATTCTCAGAACTACTGGGAGACTGTAAGCCAACAAGTGCATGAATATTAGCTGAGCACTTGAATGAATCTTACTAAAATATATTGATGTTCCCACATAAGTAACAATGACGTGTATGATGCTTCAACCCAGGGACACTGGCAAATAGGAGTTCTGCAAATATGGTACTAACACAGATCCAGAAATTTCGACTAAGGTGTTATTATGACATTAGAAAAGCCAATATCTTTTCTCTTCATGCTTCCTAGGTATATCCCAATGGAATACCACTCTAATGTTTCCAGCACAAGTCAAATTGGGGATATTAGCGAAAGGTGTCCTTTTAATACACTTTGCCAATGTTGTAGAGTGACTAATCATTATAACGCTATAGGATGGAAAGGGGAATGGTTAAATTCTCTCTTGTTGGAGATGGACATTGACTTGCAGTTGTATGACTTGGCTCTTACTAACACAAGCCTGGTTATTGTTCAGGCCTTGCAATGTATGGACACGGACAGCTTCAGTATCTGAAAAGCATCCCCACTTTTGATCTCATGGTAGAGGGAAAATCATTGATGAAACAGTTGAAGATGGATGGGACACAATCCTGAGGAACTCCTGCAGCAATGTCCCTGAGACAGCAATGAGTGACCCCTAACAACTATAACCATCTTCCTTTCTACTAGTTATGACCCCAACCAGCAAAGAGTTTTTCTCCTTGATTCCCATGGACTCCAGTGGTCTTAATGCTCGTTGAAGCCTTATTCAGTTAATTCCTGCCTTGGTATCAACCCAAGTCTTGCACCTGGCTTTTGTCCATGTTTGGACCAAAGTTATAATGGAGGCAGGAACTGGGTGGTGCTTGTGGAACTCATAACTGAGCATCAGTGAGCACGAAATTTATTTGCACTTATTAGAACTAATAAGGATCCTTCCCATCAGTTGCTGAATATTGAGAGGAGGCTAACAGGATGGTAACTGAATTTATTCTGCTTTGTGTTTGTGGGACACACATATGTAATTTTCCTCTTTGTTGGGTAGATGCCAATTTTGACCCTCTGCTTTTTCCAAAAATGCTTACAATAGTTTTATTTTTAAAAAAATTGCATGCAATGGTAGACCCTTGAGGTTTGTTCCCAAAGTTCTTAATTTTTCATAAATATTGTTCTACTGTTTCATGGAGGGTTTTGGCCACATCTGTCTACTGACACTTTAGTTCCTTTCTCAATGAAACCGGGTGAAATAGATAACCTGAGGTAGCCGATCTCTGCTGGATTCAGGACCATGGCCAGCAGCTACTGAGACAGTACCATTCCTGGCAGTGTGTAAGCCCAGGCATGGATTTCAGCTCCTCTGAAAGCATTACTCACACGTAAGTCAACTCTCTATACTCGTCCTTAAAACTTTGGTCTCAAAACTCGACTTGATGTGAGCACGCAGAGTAACTCCACTTTATGTGGAATCTACAACACAGGAGGAACCCCTTCTGCCCTAATGATCTACACTGGTCCCAGTGCTCCACCCAAGCTTTCTGCCACCTTCCAGCATCTCAACCCATGACATTAACCTTCCAATGCCTCCTCCTCCATGTACCTGTCTAGCTTCCCATGAAATGTAGCTGTGATTTTGACCTCAATGAGGTCACAAGGTATAAAATTCCAAATTTTAATCAATCTCTGAATATATAAGTTTAAAAAAAAACAATTTTTCTAATCAATTTGTTCAGAGATATTATTACCACCCCTCTGGAGCAGGTGGGTCTTGACTGAGACCTCCCAGTTCAGGGGTAGGGATGCTACCACTGCACTACTCCTCCTAAATTCTTTGTTCCATTTATGTTGATTGTTGTATGTTTACGGTCCTGGGTTTTGGGCTATTCCACATGTTTCCAGTGATCATTTTAAACTGCACCGAAACCGAATGGTTTTGATGGTTCCCCTTGATAGTCTTCATCTGTTCTATTCCCAGTCTTTGTACATGGAACCCCAACTGAGATCATGCCACTTCATGATGCAGTGACTTCATTAACCTGCTTAGATCCATCATCGTTCCTTTGATGGCAACATCAATGAATTTCTAAGCTCTCCTGGAAAGGGGTCGGTTCCCTGACCATTACATACGCGTCTTGTAGGGATGTTGTAGAGAGCTCCTGAATCTGCTGAATAGGACCTAATGTTATATAAAAAAAGAGTGCATCCATTGGTTTCAGAGGCAGAGAGGTGCAAGCAGTTGGCTATGGATGCAGGTTTTTGTATGGAAGATGGCACAGCTTCCATTGTACCTCTTAGGTGTAAGAAATCCAACACGTGGATCCTCCCTGTGGGGGACGCACTTCTCAAATGTGCCTCATTTTCATTTTCTTCTCTGTCCACCTAAATAGCAATGGCATTTGCATGCACCCATTGAGAGAGCCTCACTGTGAGGGTGGGGAATGTTAACACGCCCCAGGGGTCACACCTACCAATAGGCAGATGGAACTAAACTGCCTCTATCCTAATCAAAGCAAACGTCAACTTAGTGTCCTTTTGAGTTGGGAGAATCACTTGTTCAAGCCTTTTGGCAGTTTTCAAACCATCAAACTCTCCAGTCCAGCTGGCATTTCTGATTCCCACCAGCTTTCCTGGAGCCTATACGGTATAGGCTGGGATAAAGTGATGGTGTAGGGGCCATATCATGGTGCTAGAGCTACAGAAGTACAAGCTAACAAGCTGGGGTATGGGTTCAAATCCTACTGCACCCACATGTGAAACGTATCATTAATAAATCTGGGATTTGGTACCTGACTCTTTAATAATGACCATCATTGCTATACGATTATTTTACAATTGCTGAAGAGACCCTTCTGGCTCACCTTTGGGAAAGAAATCTGCTTTCCTTACTCAGTCCTGCCCACATGTGATTCCAAATCCACAGCAATATGGGTGACTGTTTTTTTTATGCTTATATTTATTGAAAACATTTTTCACTCTTTTACAAAAAGACAAACCAAAAAAGTTATAAGAGTACAAAAGTACAGAAAAGGAGAAATAATATCATACAATTATATTACATTCCAGTAATGTTGACAATATACTGCCTACAGTTCTCCAAGATACAGTCATCTCACATTTACTTAACTTAACCCAAATTAGCATAGGCTCAAACTAAATAAAATAACATTTAACTAAATTACAATTCACTAAAATTAAATTACACTACATTGTACTATATCACATTACTCCACTCGCTGCACCTTCATCAAGGCTCCCATTAATGGGAACAACAGTTATTATATCCATATTTATTAGGCCTCCCTTGGGTCTATATAAGGCCCTCATGGCCATATAAGGGCCCTAATCATTACCACCGACAGATCCATGTCTATGTAATTTAGAAAAGGCCGCCATGTCTTATAAAATTACTCTGTTCCATGGTGCACCATACTTGTCAGGTAACCCTGAGGGATGTGTTCCATCACAAGTCGATGCCACCCTGCATGACCTGGAGGCTTTTCTGAAATCCAATGCGTTAGGATGTTCTTCCTCGGACAGTGTGTAAGAATGTTGAATAACCTCTTCCCGTGCCCACCCAAAGAGGGAAGATCCAGTAGTCCTGAAAAGAGGGACACCGGATCCTCCCTAACGTCCACTCCCAAGATCCTCTCCAGCTCATTCACTATGGCACCCCCCTATATCCACGATCTTGTAACAGGACCAAAAGCAATGTGTAAGGGTTTCAATAGTGTTTTAATATTTGGGACATTTCAGAGAAGATCCTTTCTTAAACGTTGCTAACTTCTCTGATGCCATACGGGCCCTGTGGAGGATCTTCAATTGCATCGCTTGTGCCTTATTGCATATTGAAATTTTCTTTACGTTCCCCCATATATCCTCTCATGTTTCCGATGAGATATCTTTCCCCAACTCCTGACTCCAAATCTCACACAGTCTCTCCATATCCCCCAGTGCATTCCCTCTCTGCAGATGATATATGGTACTAACTGAGAGAGCGTCCCCATATGGGAGCACTCTTCATTCTATATCCAACTTGCAGGGCTGAGCCATGAGCTTGGTCTTCTTCTGTATGTAATCCCTAACCTGGGAATGTTGGAAAAGGTCTCTATTAGGGATTCTGTATTTCTGACCTAATTGGCTGAAAGACATCAAGATCTCTCCCTCAAATAAATCTCCAGACAGGAGATTCCTTCATCCTCCCATGCTCTGAAGGTGGTGGAGTCCACTGACCCCACTCTAAATCCTGGAGCTCCCACCAACGGGGTGAATAGCGAAGTCTTAAGCAAATTGCCCTCACCCTGCTGCATTATTCTCCAGGCTTTCATCATATTTTTGATAATTGGACTCTCACAGTGCTGAACTACAGATCTCATCTTATCCATGAGAAATAGGTTTATGAGGGGGCATTTCACCTGCGAGGCCTCTACATGAAGCCCTATCGACTTCCAGTCATTGTGCACCCATTCGCCTACATATGACAACAGTGCGCCTATTTGGTATCTCTTCAGATCTGGGAGGTCCACTCCCCACCAAATCCTGGGGAAGCTGCAACTTGGTAAATTTAATTAAGGGGCGCCATATGGCACCAAATAAGTGATCCAAGCCATCCCACAAACCTCCGCAGTACCTGTTTGGGTAATAACAACAGGAGCATCCTTATAGGATATAACAACCGAGGAAGAACATTCATCTTAGTCAATGCTATACGGCCTAGTGATGATATGGGTAGTCCCTCCCATCGCTGCAGGTCCTGCTTTATTCTCTCTAACAGCTGCACAAAGTTCGCTCTGTACAGCTGCCGGAAGTAAGTGGGTTATAGAAATTCCCAGATGGAGAAAACCTTTCTGTGACCACCTAAAAGGAAATTCCAGTCTGTCCTCCAGCTTCGGAACTTCCACCAACTCCCCCACAGGTTTGACTTCCAATTTTGAGAAATTTATTCTGTATCCTGAAAAGCCGCCAAATAATTTAATGTTTTGTATTAGCTGGGGTATGGACTTTTGGGGATTAGCCAAAAACAGAAGGATATCGTCTGCACAGAGAGTGATTTTGTGCTCCCCAACTCCCACCTTCGGTGTCATTATTTCGGGGTCCTTTCGGATGGCCTCCGCCCGTAGTTCAAGTACCAAGGTAAACAGTAGCTGCGACAGAGGACATCCCTGTCGGCTGCCTCTCCCCACACCAAAATTACTCAATTTAACCCCATTCGTAATAACTGCTACCTTGGGGTCTTTATATAATACTGCCACCCACCTGCCGAAGGCCCCTCCCAGACCAAAACGATCAAGAGCAGCAAAAAGATATGACATTCCATCCAATCAAAAGCCTTTTCTGCATCCAGGGAGACCACCAAACCCAGAATCAGTCTCTGCTGACATACTTGCACTGTATTTAATACCCACCAGATGTTGCTGGAGGAGCTGTGGCTCTTGGTAAAATCCGTCTGGTCCACTTTTGTAATAACCGGCAGCACCTTCTCCAACCTCAGAGCCAACACCTTTGATAGGATTTTAAAATCCACAGTCAACAACGGGATGGGTCTGTATGATACGCAATCCTTGGGGTCTTTCCCTTGCTTTACAATAAGGGAGAAATTAGCTTCCCTAAGAGAGGGCGGAAGACAGTCCTGGCCCTCTTCAAACGGACGTCTATCCATCTCCAGCAGTGGTTCAGCTAACGTGTGTAAGAACGCCTTGTAAAATTCACTCGGGAATCCGTCTAGACCGGGTGCCTTACCACCTTGGAGCTACCTTACCCCCACCTGCATCTCCTGTACTGTCAGAGGTGCATTTAAAAGGGAGGCCTGATCTGCGTTTGTACCAGGGAGGTCCAAGTTTTCAAAACAGCATTCCATTCTCGCATCTCCATCCCCGTAGCCCTCCGACTGGCATAACTCTGCATAGAACTCCTGGAATCTGGCATTGACCTTCCTCAGTTCACGAGTGACGTTGCCAGTTCTCTCCCTGATAGACACAATGGACTGCGGAGCACTTTTCTTCCTAGCCAGGTAGATACCCCATATTTAAACAGCCTTTGCTTTGCAAAGGAGACCCCTTTCTTTGCCACTTGCGTGAGCACTGAGTCCAGAGCAGCCCAGACAGCCGTTACCCGTTGCATTTTGACCGTGGATAGTCTGGTGTAATATGCCAATTCGGCGACCTTCAGCCGGGCCTCAAGCATCTGCTGCTGCTCTCCTCTCTGCCTCCTTCTTGTTTAGATTAGATTACTCACAGTGTAGAAACAGGCCCTTCGGCCCAACAAGTCCATATCGACCCTCTGAAGAGCAACCCACCCAGATCCATTCCCCTACACTTACCCCTTCACCTAACACTACGGGCAATTTAGCATGGCCAATTCACCTGACCTGAACATCTTTGGACTGTGGGAGGAAACGGGAGCACCCGGAGGAAACCCACGCAGACACGGGGAGAATGTGCAAACTCCACACAGACAGTTGCCCAAGGCTGGAATTGAACCTGGGTCTCTGACGCTGTGAGGCAGCAGTGCTAACCACTGTGCCATTTCTTGTTGTTGAGTATGGAATGATCATACCCCTTAAGAATGTTTCAGTAGTCTCCCAGAGCACTGATGGATTACTGGCTGTACCCCGATTGATGTCCCAAAAAGCCTGAACTCCCTTGTGATATACTGTACATCCTTCAACAGAAACAGATCTATGTGCCAGTGTCACGTGCCTACTCCACTAACTTTAGTATTAACATCTAAATATACTGCCACATGGTCCGAGATAGTTATGCGCCCAATCCTGCAGACCAATACCAAGTCCAAACAGACCAACGGAACAAAGAACATATCAAATCTTGTGTGGCACTTGTGCGGGTTGTAGTAAAAGGTAAAGTCCCTCCCTTTTGGGTGGAGACACCTCCACACATCCACTAGCTCCAGCTCCTCACACATGTGCACTAACTGTCTGAAAAAAGCAAATTACTGCAGATGCTGGAATCTGAAACCAAAAGAGAAAATGCTGGAAAATCTCAGCAGGTCTGGCAGCATCTGTGAGGAGAGAAAAGAGCTGACGTTTTGTGTCTAACTAACCCATTGTCAAAGCTGTCTGGACTGCCAAGATGTACCCGCCAGCTCTCTTGGCATTGTGTCTACCCCAGGGTCCATGAGACAGTTAAAGTCTCCTCCTATGGTGCATCCCAAGAGCCATTAATTTCGAGATCGCATCAACTATAAATTTGAGAGGGTGTGCCGGGGGACAGCAAACGTTCAAGATGCTATAATCTTGTCCATGTATCAGCGCCTCAAGAATGATGAACTGTCCATATTCATCCTTGGTTTGATCTGAACCTAAAATGGGAGGTTCTTTCGTACCAGTATAGTCACGCCTCTGCTTTTGGAGATAAAAGGAGGAAAAGAACACCCTTTCGTATCCCCTTCTGTAACTTCAGATATTCCCGATCAGACAAGTCTGTCTCTTGCAACCGTGCGATGTCAACCCTTTCCATCCTAAGGTTTGAGAGCACCCTTTTCCTTTTAATGGGAGAATCACTCCCCTTTATATTCCAGGTACACCACCTGAACAGATCGCTAGCCATGACCGCACACTACAGCCCGCAGTCCCCTGAGAGAAAGAAGCCCATTCAATGTGCGACAAGTGGAGGAAAAACAGATTTTATCAAATATGAAGGCTATTCCTACAAACCCTACCAAAACTATTAAAACTGAAAAATTAACCTCTACTCTTAACATAAACACAAAAAACCTCAGATTCCCAGAGATCATCCCCCCACCTTACCCATAGTTCATTCCCAACCCCACAACTATCCTAGCACCTTCCAGCTCAGGCCGCATCCCAAACCCAAGCAATTTACACCCCTGCAAGTTAACAATGGACGCCCACCCCTCCCCCTCCACATCTTAACCCCACACATCTTTACGCCCAAGGAGTAACCACACTTCAGAAGCTATGGAAGAGTGGACCCGTGGGGACAGAGAGCTCTGAGGGGCAGGTCCGGACCTTGGAAGGCTGGGTTCAGGCCCTGCAGAGACAAGTAGACAACCTCAAAAACCGAAAATAATAACCACTAAACAGATATAATATAAAACGTACCAGATTTTATACCAAACATCACCAAGCCTATTAGGTCCAAGACCCCAAAACAGAAAAGAGAGCGAAGATAAAAAAAAATTATATTATGCCATTGTCCGTATGCATCTTTTCCTCCTTCCCTCCTCGGCCAACGTCTATCATTTCAGCGAATTCAAAAATTCTTTTACTTTTTCCACCGAGTCAAAGTTGTAGACAGATCCCCCATAATTGAAATGTAGCATTGCCGGGTACCTCAGAGAGTACTGAATGTTTAAATCTCTTAATTTTTTTCTTTACATCTTCAAAGGTCTTCCTTTTCTTAATTATGGCCTCAGAAAAGTTATGAGAAAATATTATCTTCGAACCTTTGTAAGCCAAAGCCAATGGATCTCCCTCTCCCCCAGTCTTCTGGCTGTTTCTATGATTAAATGCTTTTCCTTTTAACGATCGAGTCGCTCTAGGACCAGGCAGGGATGCTGGGCTGTGCATTGCAATCCGGTGGGCCCGCTCCACACTCACCCAGCCTGACTCAATCTCCAGTCCCAGCAAGCTCGGAAGCCACCTCTCGAGAAAATCAGCAAGGTGTTCACCTTCTTCATGCTCCAGTAAGCCCAAGATCCGTAGACTATTTTTCCGACCTCGGTTTTCGAGGCCGTCTACTCGTTCCTGCAAGGCCTGAACTTGGCCTTCCAAGGTTCGGGCTCGCCGCTCGGAGCTCTCCGTCGTGGCCTCTGAGGCCGCGGTGTACTGTTCCACTGCTTCTCCGCGCTGATCCGAAGGCCCAATCTCCAGCTCATGCTTTGTCAGCATGGCAGTCATTGGTTCCAGTGCTCCCTTGATTTTTTTTCATGAAGGTTTGCGAACTCTGTTAGTAAATGCTGTTATTTCACTGAACTGAAGGGGGCCACCACAGGAGTTGAGGTAATAGCTGCAGTTGTGCCCGACATAGTCGGGGAGTGCCTTCCCTGCTGTGCTCCCCTTTGCTCCCTGGATGTCTGCATTTCAGCTCCAGATCTGTCAAATCTTAAATTAGAAATGCTCGAGGTATTCTACCTGTTTTACGTTACAAACTTTCCTCAGGGCTGGCTCATGGTTGAGGGGGGTGGAGTGGGGTAGGTTCCCACCTTGCCTAGGGTATGGCACACAGTCCAACATTGCAGACTGTTCGGCCTGCCACCATCTTGAATCTCCAAATGGGTGACTCTTAACTGCTCTCAGGGCAATGAGGAACAGGCCATAATCGGTGGTTTTTCCAGCAATAACCACATTCCATGAAAGAATAAAGAGAATTAAAGAATACAGGGCGTCAAAGCAATGGACTCCATTTGAATCAATTTTTGTCAGAGGATGCTGAGCAGTCAGATTGGGATAACGTGGGAACTGGGGGAGGTCACTCTCCCACACCAGAGTCTTCTGCCAATCAATTAGATTATCGTCCATCTGTACCTTAACTCAGTCTAGCCAGCTCGGTTCTGTGAATCTCAAAAGCCATGCTCAATAACATTTGGAATATGCAGTCATGCCAGGAAATTCAGGAGAGGGCTTGAGTTTGATTTTGATAAAGGAACAGATTTCGCCTCAGTTTTTTGGATGAGGAATGCCTGAGCTCTAACACTGAAGAACGGCCAAGAATATTTTGGCCATTTTGTGGTTTTTGATGAACTCAGCATCTAGTAAGGACAGCCAAGTGGCAGGCATGACTGAAACCTCACTCAAGTAGCTCAGGAAATTCAAAATGGCTTCTCAGGATGAAAAGGAATGTAAACATTGATCCCTTCTACCAGATGCTGTTTCTTTCATTCAGCATATAATTAAGGTTAAAGGTTATTTGCACTTGGCTCACATTACTAAAAGTACAAACAGAGGATGCACTAAAGCCCACTGACCAACTCACCATGCCAGCTCTTAACTACCTTTCAGGATAAGGAGGAAGGGCTGAAAGTGGCGGAAAACTGAAATAAAAGCACAACATGTTGGCAATGCAATGCAGTTCATTGAATCATACTTCATGAATGAGGGGTCCACCATCAAAACAGAGACGCTGAAGTGACCAGGGAGGCATTGGCCTAGCAGTATTAATGCTGGGCTGCTAACCTAGAGACCCAGATAATGTTCACGAAGTGTGGCTTCAAATTTCACCGTAGCAGAGAGCGGAATTCGAATTCAATAAATATCTGGACTTAAGAGTCTGGCAATGATCATGAATTGATGTTTGGAAAAACTCAGTGTGTTCATTGATGCCTTTTGGGGAAGTAAACTATTATCCTTACTTGGTTTGGCTTACGTGTGACTCCAGACCCACAACAATGTGGGTGACTCCAACACCTGTTGTGAAACTTGAAAGGGTTCAGAAAAGATTTACAAGGATGTTGCCAGGGTTGGAGGATTAGACAGAGATTTAATAGGCTAGGTCTGTTTTCCCTGGTGCGTTGGAGGCTGAGGGGATGACTTCATAGAAGTTTATAAAATCATAAGGGGCATGGATAGGATAAGTAGACAAAGTCTCTTCTCTGGAGTGTGGAAGTTCAGAACTAGAGGGCAGAGGTTTAGGGTAAGAGGGGAAAGATATAAAAGTGACCTGAGGGGCACCTTTTTCATGCAGAAGTTGGTACGTGTATGGAATGGGCTGCCAGAGGAAGTGATGGAGGCTGGTACAATTGTAACATTTAAAAGGCATAGGAAGGGTTTGGAGGGATATGGGCCAGGTGCTGGCAGGTGAGACTAGATTGTGTTGGGATATCTGATTGGCATTGACTGTTGGTCTGAAGGAAACTACTCAGATGCCATTAGCCATGCGGCTGATGCAGCTACCACCCCCACGCTGATTGAGGATGTCACTTCCGCCCCCACCATGGCCACTCCCACTACAACTTCCGCCCCTCACAATTCCTCATGCGTCACACGTGACATCACTTCCGCCCCTCACATCATCGCTGATGCCACACGCTCAGTGACTTCCGCCACCCCTACTGCCGTGGTTACCACCACTTCTGCCCCCACCAGCGCCACTCACCTGCATTCTGCTGACATGCCCCCCCAGAGACATCACTGTCACTATCTCCACGCCCCCAGGACCTCGAGGGGAACACTACCCCTGCTCATGACTCCACCCCCATTCCCCCACCACCACACCCACTCCAGTTACAGGTTCCAACCCCACGCCCAGCTCCACACCCACACCCGATCCCAGCTCCCAGCCCTGCCGAGTTATCACCATTCCCCCAGACCTCCCCCTCACTGAGGACGAACAATCAGTCCTCAGCAAAGGACTCACCTTCATCCCCCTCTGTCCACGCATCAATGAATTTAATGCACGCCGTGACGTCAAACAATTCCTCCGTCGCCTCCACCTCCGAGCTTACTTTCAAAATCAGGATTCCTGCCCACCTTCCGAGGACCCCTTCGCCCCACCTGTCAACCCCTTTCCCCCACTCCAACCTCTCACTCTCACAGTGATCCACAAGCCTGACCACCCTGGCTGACCCATTGCCTCAGCATGCTCCTGCCCCTCTGAACTCATCTTTACCTACCTCGACACTGTCCTATCCCCCCAGTCCAGGAACTCCCCACATATGTTCGAGACACCACCCACGCCCTCCACCTCCTCCAAGACTTCCGTTTCCCCGGCCCCCAACGCCTCATCTTCACCATGGCTATCCAATCCCTCGACACCTCCATCCACCATGACCAGGGCCTCCAAGCCCTCCGTATTTTCCTCTCCAGACGTCCCCAACAGTACCTTTCCACCGACACTCTCCGTCGTTTGGCCGAACTGGTCCTTACCCTTAACAATTTCTCCTTTGAATCCTCCCACTTCCTCCAGACCAAAGGGGTGGCCATGGGCACACGTATGGGCCCCAGCTATGCCTGTCTCTTTGTTGGCTACGTAGACCGTAGAAGTTGATCTTCAGTAATTACACCAGTACCACTCCCCACCTCTTCCTCCACTACATTGATGACTGCATTGGCGCCACCTCATGCTCCTGTGAGGAGGTTGAACAATTCATCAACTTCACCAACACATTCCACCCTGACCTTAAATTTACCTGGACCATCTCTGACACCTCCCTCCCCTTCCTGGACCTCTCCATCTCCATTAATGACGACCGACTTGACACTGACATTTTTTACAAACCCACCGACTCCCACAGCTACCTGGATTACACGTCTTCCCACCCTATCTCTTGCAAAAATGCCATCCCGTATTCCCAATTCCTCCACCTCTGCCGTATCTGCTCCCAGGAGGACCAGTTCCACCATAGAACACACCAGATGGCCTCCTCCTTTAGGGGCAGCAATTTCCCTTTCCATGTGCTTAAAGATGCCCTCCAACGCATCTCGTTCACATCCCGCACCTCCGCCCTCAGACCCCACTCCTCCAACCGTGACAAGGACAGAACCCCCTGGTGCTCACCTTCCACCCTACAAACCTTCACATAAACCAAATCATCTGCCGACATTTCCGCCACTTCCAAAAAGACCCCACCACCAGGGATATATTTCCCTCCCCACTCCTTTCCGCATTCTGCAAAGACCGTTCCCTCCATGACTACCTGGTCAGGTCCACACTCCCCTACAACTCACCTTCTCATCCTGGCACTTTCCCCTGCCACCACAGGAACTGTAAAACCTGAGCCCACACCTCCTCCCTCACCTCTATCCAAGGCCCTAAAGGAGCCTTCCACATCCATCACAGTTTTACCTGCACATCCATTAATATCATTTATTGCATCCATTGCTCCCAATGTGGTCTCCTCTACATTGGGGAGACTGGGCACCTCCTAGCAGAGCACATCTCCAGGACACCCGCACCAATCAACCACACCACCCCGTGGCCCAACATTTCAACGTCCCCTCCCACTCTGCCGAGGACATGGAGGTCCTGGGCCTCCTTTACCGCCGCTCCCTCACCACCAGATGCCTGGAGGAAGAACGCCTCATCTTCTGCCTCAGAACACTTCAACCCCAGGGCATCAATATGGACTTCAACAGTTTCCTCATTTCCCCTTCCCCCACCTCACCCTAGTTCCAAACTTGCAGCTCAGCACTGTCCCCATGACTTGTCCGGACTTGTCCTACTGCCTATCTCCTTTTCCACCTATCCACTCCACCCTCTCCTCTCTGACCTATCACCTTCATCCCCTCCCCCACTCACCTATTGTACTCTATGTTACTTTCTCCCCACCCCCACCCCCCTCTAGCTTATCTCTCCACACTTCAGGTTCACTGCCTTTATTCCTGATGAAGGGCTTTTGCCCGAAACGTCGATTTCGCTGCTCTTCGGATGCTGCCTGAACTGCTGTGCGTTTCCAGCACCACTGATCCAGAATCTGGTTTCCAGTATCTGCAGTCATTGTTTTTACCTTGTTGGATTGAAGGGTCTGTTTCCTAGCTGTACATCTCTATGACTCTTAACTGCCGGATGGGAAATAAATGTTAGCCCAGCCAATGACACCCTCATCCTGTGAATGAATATAAACAAGTTTTTTTTTCTGTCAGAGGTTATGAATCTTTAACCACGCAGGACTGTAGAGGCTGGGTCATTAAGTATATTAAAGGCTGAAATCGATAGAGTTTTGATCAATAAATGAATCATGGAATATGGGTAAAAGGCAGAAAGTGGGAGTTGAGGATTATCAATCAGGTCAAGCACGATCTCACTGAACAGCAGGGAAGGCTCGATGGGCTAAATGGCCTACCTCAGCTCTGACATCTTAAGATGTTACGAAGGACGTCATCATATCCTTGCCAGTTGTTTTGAAGATTATTCCCATATTCTGGTCTTTTTCCACAGCCTGGAAACTATTGCATTGTTCAATGAGTTTTTGTTGTGATGGAATCCGCTCGGGCTTTCAAGCAGCAGAGTCCAGATCTGAGCAATCCTGTTCTTTCAGTATCCAGCTGAGGGTAATAGGAGGCTGGTGCAATAGATCCAATCTGCACAATGTCTGAATGCACAGCTCTCACCAAAAACCTTGCAAGGCTGACAAAGTATTTGCATCCCAAATGCGAGTTCTTCTCTAAGATCAATGGACCTACTGTAGATCTCCAACATTTTCTCTTCTGACCCAATCGCTTTTGAGATATTGCATGTCAACTTCTAATAGTTATGCCATTTACCGATGTGAAGAAAATTGTACGAAATATTTCAATGGTTTGTTATGGACCAGGCCAGACCCCTCAAAACATTTCAAGAAGATAGCCCAGACCCTGACTCTGCAAGTTATTTTAAGCAGGTGTAAAGTGGATATTTAAGGAGAGATGCAGCTGGTCAAACCGCTTAGTTTTAAACAAAACAGAATTTATTTCCACGATTACTGAATGAAACACAAACTGAAAACTTAATACCGAATAACTTAACTTTTCCCAAAACCCAACAGCTTATTCTAACTTAATGATGCTGTTCCAAATACTTGCAATAATCCCCAGAAACACCCCATTGGCACCAAAAGATAAAATTAAAGACAAGGTCTTACAGAAGAGATGTCAATGAGAGATAGTATCAACCTGGACCTGATTGTTGAGTCCAACAGCTTTTTCCACACTACTGCTAAAATCCAAACCAAGCCAGAGAAAAGCTGAAATGAGAGAATTACTTGCTCCCTTTTCATTGTATAAGTGCTTTTCATTTAAACCTTGAAAGCCTTCTGTCTACGACAGTATCTGTTAGTTGTAATCAAATTGGCCCTAAAACTCTTTGACTCCAGACTTTTCAGTGTCTGTGTCATTTACAAATTCTCTGAGAAAAAAAAATGAAGGGCATGAGAACCTGTTAAAGGAACAGCTGCGTCACAGATTTGAAATTATTTTCTGGTTAAAATTAAACTATAACCCACACAACTAGCTTGCAGGAAAATATGCATTTCATTTATATCCATAACCCAATGTTTAAAAAATGTTTAAAGCACATGCATTTTTTAAGAAAGCAAGTGAACACTATAAGTCACAGCTGTAAAAGTCCACCCGTCATGTGAGATGACTCAATTTTTCTGGTCCCAAGAAGTAGTTTTTTTTTGCTTAAATTTGGTGTAAAAGTTATGTCTGTGCTTCCTACTTTCCAGGCACAATGTAATGTATCCGCATTTGTAGCTCACTTATCCACCTCACAAATGGATGTGGGGGAGGCTGCAGATGGATCTGGACAGGCTCAGAGAGTGGGCAAAGAATTGGTAGATGGAATATTATGTGGGAAAGTGTGAGGTTATTCACTTTGGTAGGAAGGATAGAGGCATGAACTGTTTTCTAAATGGGTAAAAGGCTTCAGAAATCTGAAGCACAAGGGGACTTACGAGTCCTGGCTCAGCATTCTCTGAAGATTAGCTTGTAGGTTCAGTTGGCAATTAGGAAGGCAAATGCAATGTTAGCATTCATTTCAAGTGGGCTAGAATACTAGATCAGAGATGTACTGCTAAGCTCAGGTCGGTTTGCATTTAGAATATTGTAAGCAGTTTATATCCTGTATCTAAGGAGACATGTTCTGGCCTTGGAGGTGACCCAGAGGAAGTTTACAAGAATAATCCTGGGATGAAGGGCTTGTCATATGAGGAGTGCTTGAGGATTGAGACAGAGACAGATCAATTATTTTATGAGTAAAGGGCGTCCAGGATTATAGGAGGAAAACAGGAGAATGGGATTGAGAAACATATTCGCTGTGATCGAATGGTGGAGCTGATTCAGTGAGTCAAATGGCCTAATTCTGTTTCTGTACTTTATGGTTTCATGCTGAAAACGCTTCGAGTAAAAAGTGAGGTCTGCAGATGCTGGAGATCAGAGCTGAACCAGACGCAAGAGATCAAACAATGATGGGTCGGGCTTTGCGATGGAATAAATAACATTTTGATTTGGCGATCACACACACACACACACACACACATACACACACCCACTTTTCTCCTGCTTTTAGATGGAATTTTCAAGGTTTCAGAAGTTGAATTGTAAACTGATGTCTCGGGTAAATAGAGTCTGAAGTAAACACCGACTGCTTTTCCCTTGGCATTGCTGATTTATATTGTGGAGTTTACAATTTTGTCTTCCTCTGTTTTATTAGACTGTAGTGGGCACTGGTAATTAGTGTTCTACAGTTCACAACCAGATAATGACCCCCACCACAGAAGGATTAATGGTTATGATGAACTATTAATGTTTACTGAATGTCAATAACTCAACAGTGGAAAATTAAGCTGTTAGCACATCTTACAGCATTCTGTTTTCCCTGTGGTGATTTTTCTTTAGTTCTATTTTTCAGTAGTATGAGAGCTTTTTCAGTGTAATAATGTGGTAAGCTAAAACAGGCAACTAAGACCAGCCTCATCTGACACTTTTGTCCTGATTTTCACTTCCACAATCTTAAAGCCTAAAATCAGAAGCCCAAGGTCAAAACTCTACAGGTCCTCAGCCATCTCTTCTGCAGCTCAAGGAAGCTCTAGGAATCTTGATGCTCCCCCAGGAACCATGGTGGTTCCCTGGTGCTAAGTTCCAGCTGGTCCAGATGACCTAAAGGATTGTCATGGACACTCGTGATGATAAGCACTGTAAAGAATTTCAACAATTGATCCATGCCAAAACTCCTACTGGGGGACCCATATTGTATATGGTTCCAAAATTATTCCCTGTCTATTCTTGCAAAGTTCTTTGCGGGAATTTCCTGTGCAAATGGAGTACAGTTCATCGGGATGAAAACTATGAGCGATGAACAGGTAGCTACACAAAAGAAATTACAAATACTCACCATTTTATTATAGACAGGTAGGAGTTGAGCATTCACCTGCTTCCCCATTGCTTGAGATGATATTGACTTCACCCAGGGGCTGTAAACAAAAGATAATCAGCAATAAATCCTATAAAGAGCTCAGGAGAAGTTAAAATATGTTGAAAATGTGGTGCGACTAAGGTGACTTTAGATATGCACAAGATGGAGAAAAGAATAGAAGAACTTGGGTGGCATGGTGGCTCAGTGGTTAGCATGACAGCTCTAGGGGCCTGGGTTCAATTCTCACCTTGGGTGACTGTCTGTGTGGAGTTTGCACCTTCTCCCTGTGTCTGTGCAGGTTCCCTCCCACAGTCCAAAGATGTGCAGGTTAGGTGAATTGCCCACGCTAAATTGCCCATAGTGTTCAGGAATGTATGGGCTGGGTGCATTAGTCAGGGGTAAATGTAGAGTAATAGGGTAGGGGAATGGGTCTGGGTGGGTTACTCTTCAGAGGGTTGGCATGGACTTGTTAGGCCAAAAATGGTCCATTTCTACACTGTAGGCATCCTATGATTGTTGATGTGCTCATCCAGACAGTAGTCACAAACATTGGGCTCAATGGCTTGCCTCTATGCTGCAAATTCTATTTAATTCAAATCCCTCCAAAGTTCATCTTTCCCTACATCTGAGTTCTCCTTCAATATTCCCAAATACGTGAAAGCCCAATGATTAAGGAGAGAGAACTGTTAAGAACTGAAGTCTAACTTAGCAGAAAGAGACTGTATGTATACAGTAAATTGAGAGATCTTGCAGAAAGTCCCAAGGACTCCAATGGCATTACTTTGGGAGACAAAAGAGATTTGGAACCAAAAACGCAGCAGATTGTGTCATCAGCAGAAAGGGCGAAAAGAAACATTGAAGTGAGCAACAGCAGTGAAGTTCACCGTCAAGAAGAAAAAAGAATTGTATTTCGAAGATGTACCTGGATGTCAGGGACATTGCGGGTGGAGCAAAGGTTTGGAGACTTCGATTCCTGCCTCACACGACTGTGTGGACTTTACACATTCTCCCTATGTCTGCATGAGGTTCCTGTGGGTGCTCTGGTTTCCTCCCACAATCCAAAGATGTGCAGGTCAGGTAAATTGGCCACACTAGATTGCCCATAGTGTTCAGGGATGTGTAGGCTAGGTGCATTAGTCAGGGATAAATGTAGAGTAATAGGGTGGGGGAATGGATCTGGGTGGGTTAGTCTTCAGAGGGTTGGTGTGGACTTGTTGGGCCAGACTGTTTCCGCACCGTAGGGCTTCTATGATGACGATACAGCACTGTATGAAGAAGTGTGATGGGCATTTAACACTGACGTCGGTGTTTGTCGAAATTGAACTACTGAATGGCCAAAGTTTAAAGGAAGAAAATAAAGACCAGGGGTCAACATGAATTCCTCTATTCTCTAGCAGAGAATTGCATTGAATGAAGAGTTGATGAATGGAGCTTCATTAATGAAACAGCCAAAGATATTTGATCCTTGGACCAGAACCTGAGGGCTCAGTCAGGAGGATTTAAGATGTTTCCTTTTGTGCAAAGGTAACTTTCATTCAGAGTTTTATTGAAAAGATCCATGTGAGTTTCATAGAACCCCTACAGTGTGGAAGCGAGCCATTCGGTCCATCGAGTCCACACTGACCCTCTGAACAGCTTCCCACCCAGACCTATCCCCTAACCTATCCCGGTGACCCTGCATTTTCACTGGCTAATCCCCTAGCCTGTACATCCCTGGACACTATGGAGCAATTTAGCCTGGCCAATCCAACTGACCAGTGCATCTTTGGACTGTGGGAGGAAACTGGAGCACCTGGGGGAAATCCTCGCAGACATGGGGAGAATGTACAACCTTCACACAGTCGGTCACGTGAGGCTGGGATCGGACCCTGGTCTTTGGTGCTGTGAAGCAGCAGTGCTAACCACTGTGCTGCCCTAAAATTGAAATTTTAAAAGCAAGAATGCTTATAGTTCATCCCTGCACCCATCTTCTTGTCTACAAATCGACTCACTGGAACAGTCAATATTTCTACAAATTCACTAACATTAAAAAAACGCTTCGCTTGGCAAGATGGTGGCGATTCTGTAGAACTGCTGTGGACAGCTCTGCCTAACAGCCAAGACATACTGGTGTTTTTTGCCATCCCTGGCCAATGTATGTGGTGGAAATATTAGTTTAAAACCTTACAGGACACATATTTGTTAATATTTGGGAGAGGGAAGGATGCCAAAGGGAAAAAGAGCAGGCAAATAGCAGTAGGGAGGACACTCCCCTGCAGCACCTACAACACCAGAGACTGCAGCAATAGCAGCCTTTCCTGAACCCCCCAGGGACCTGATAGACTCGCAGGAATTGGCTGCGGCAACGGAGAAGCTTACCTTGAAAGATGCGGCTGCGATTAAGGAAATCCGTGGGAAGATCCGTGCCCAGGTCCAACCTATTGCATTCATGCTGCAGAAGCATGAGCAGGAGATCCAGGGCCTCTGGGAGCGGGTGGAGTATCGAACTAAGGCCTCGGAAGCTGCGATGGAGTCCTCAGCCAGTCAGATCCAGGTGCTGGAATGAGGGGTGCGGGCCTTGTGAAACCATATTGACAACCTGGAGGATAAATCTCCGAATTGTCAGGTTCCCTGAAGGACAGAAAGGTGAGTAGCCAGTCAGCTTCTTTGAAAACTGGCTGCCGAAGTTTTTGGGCCTTTACATCAAGTCCAGCAGGTTATAGATTGAAAGGGTATATCGGGTACAATGCACAGGTAAGGGCCGGTGCAGATGCCTGCCTGGTCCTAGTGCACTTCCACTCAAATAAGGACAAGCAAAAAGTCATAGAAGGTTCCAGATCCCTGGGAAAAGATCCGCAGTCGCTGCTGTACAAGGGGTCAAAAATCATGTTTTTCCAGGATTTTTCAGCAGATGTAATCCGAAAGAGGAAATCCTTTTCGATGAAGTTGAAAAGAGGCTGAGGAACATGGGCATCCAGTACTCCATGAGATACCCTGCAGTACTTCGTTTCAGCCACAAGGACTCAGTTTATACATTTAACTCGGCGGATAAGGCTAAAAACTTTGTGGACACTTTAAAATAGACGGATTGGCCTGAAGAATATGGTTAATGTTGTTCTCTTTTCTATCTTTCCCCATGTTTTCCCTTCCTTTTTTTATTCCTTTCTTTCTCTGGAATAATTTCCTTTTTGGAAAGGTGGGGGGAGAAATCTTTGGAATAAGTTGTTCCTTTTTTTAATAACCGGATTATCTGATGGGAAATTTTGTGGGTGTTCTTTGTTGCCTCTCTCCCTTTTTTTTGTTTGTTCTGCTTCTCTTTTAGTCACAAGTTGGATTGTCATGAAGCCAGGGATGGGTGGAGGGCTCACCCTGACTTTATCTTTCTTTCTGTTGATTTAAGGATCATCTTGATTTTTCCTGGCCTAAGGCTGGGGCACAGTCCAGGTTTGAAGGAGCTGTGAAGGATGGGATGGCAAGGGCGAGTGCCTCCTATGGGCAGGGGAAAGAGTCTTCCATTCAAGGTTCTATAGTTGGTTTTCTTTGTAGTTTTTTGGTAGTAATAGTTGTTTATAGTTATGATAGAATAGTTTTTGTATACATAGTTTTTCGATGCTATGAGTCTTTATTTACTTATGCTCAGTGCTTTGTAAGCAGGGTTCTCCCTCTGAGGGGTTCAAGGGTGTCTGAAAGGGGATATGGCTAAGTGTCTTATTAAATGGTGCACCTGGAACATTAAGGGAAGTCATTCACCTGTTAAAAGGAAAGAAGATGTTTTCTAGCCTTAAGAGGGAAAGTGTTGATATTGCTTTGTTGCAGGAAACCCATCTTGATGATGGGGAACACCTGAAATTACAACAGGGGGATTACGACTGGGTATTCTTTTCATCCTTTACTACTCAGAGTAGGGGAGTGGTGGTATTTATCCAAAAAAACCTTCCGTTCACATTATTAGAGCAGGTGAAAGATGAGCAGGGATGGTTTGTGATACTTAAAGCCCTGAAACATGGGGAGGAATATGGCATTTTAAATGTCTACTGTCCTCTGGCGCAGTCCCTCAAATTTTTGATTTGTGCTTTCTCTAAGTTGAGTGCTTTTGGACACAGCACATTATTATGGAGGGGGAGGATTTTAATTGTCTTTTGGATCCGACAGTGGATAGGATGCATTGTGGGCCCCCAACTATTGCTTCACAGGCCAAGCAGGTGTTTGACTTATGCAAGGAGTTGGGGTTTGGTGGATATTTGGAGAGGTCTTCACCCTACCGGTAGGGACTTCACCTTCTTTTTCAAACCCACATAAATGTCAAATGAGGATTGACCTCTTTCTGGTTCCCTCGGCCCTTCTGGATTCGACTAGGAGTTGTAAAATTGGGAATATAGCTATCTCTGATCACGCAGCAGTATATTTGGATGTTAAGGCCAAGAGTGAAGGGCTAGGTTTGTGGGACTGGCGTTTGGACCCTTGTCTCCTTAAGGATTCCAAATTTGTGGAATGCCTTTTGAAGGAGTTTCCGGAATTCTTGACTACCAACTCAGGCACGGCTATTGGTCTGTCCATGCTATGGGAGACTGTTAAGGCCTTTGCTAGGGGATTAGCTATTTCCTATTCGGCTAGCCGGAAATGACAGAAGGAGGATCAGCAGCGTCTATTTGAGATGCGGTTGAAAGCCGTGGATGCAGCACATTTTGCGCGGCCTTCGGTGACTAAGTTACAGCTGATCGTGGCCCTCCGGGCTGCCTTGAATTCAATACGGACACAAAACGCAAAGAAAGAATTTGCTTTTGCGAGACAGAGGCTGTTCGAATATGGGGATAGGCCAGGGAAGTACTTAGCGTACTTGACTAGGAAAAAGCATGCTCCCCAATCCATTACTGCAATCAGAGACAGTGCCGGGGTCCTTCCATATGATGCTAAAAGGATTAATGAGGCTTTTCGGAGCTTTTACTCTGAATTGTATCGGTCTGAAGGTTGCGAAGACAGGAGGGCTAAAATGGATACCTTTTTTAAGAACCTGGACCTACCAGGGGTAACCTTGGAACAGGCCTCTCTCCTTAATGCCCCCTTGACAGTTCAGCAAATACAGGAGGCAGCTAGGCAACTTCAGAGTGGGAAAGCGCCTGGCCCTGATGTTCTTCCTGGTGAGTTTTATAAGGTGTTTATAGGGATTCTGTCAGGGCCAATGTTGGAGTTGTACAATCACTCCTATATGTATGAATGCCTACCACCATCTTTGAGGGAAGCTAATATTTCCTTAATTCTTAAGAAAGGGAAGGTTCCTGAGGATTGTGCCTCATGCAGGCCCATCTCTCTAATAAATTCAGATTCAAGATTCTGTCAAGATCCTGGTGCTGAGATTGGAAAGGGTATTATTAAAGAGGACCAGGCAGGCTTTATAAGGGGCCATAGGTCCTCTAATAATATTAGAAGGTTGCTGAGTGTGGTCCAAGTTTGTCAGCAACGATTGATTCAGGGGTTGGCGATTTCCTTAGATGCAGAGAAAGCATTTGACCGGGTGGAATGGCCAAATCTTTTTTATGTCTTAGAACAGTTCAGGTTGGGTGGAGTCTTTGCTCGGTGGGTGGAGGTTTTATATCGCCACCCTCTGGCAGCGGTCATCACCAACGGGGTGAAGTCTGTGAATTTTATGATTGGTAGGGGTAGTCGGCAAGGCTGTCCCCTCTCACCGTTGTTGTTTACGTTGGTGGTTGACCTCTGCCAGCGGCTCTTTCATCACAATGTCCACATTCCCACTTCTGGAGTGGGATCGAGGGCACACAAGATTACACTGTACGCAGATGATGTCCTTCTGTTTTTATTGAACTCGATCACCTCCGTACCCCATTTGATACAATGTATCAATTCATTTGGGGCATTTCAGGATATAAGATCAACTTTGCAAAATCGGAGGCTATGCCTTTGGGGAACCTTAAGGATGTGCTAGAAGTTGAAGGTGGCTCTAAGTTCCCTTTAAAGTGGAGGCGGGCAGAGTTTCGGTACCTAGGCATTTTTATTACTCCCAGGTTTGATCTGTTATTTCGGACTAGCTTTGCTCACTTGCTCGACAATATTAGGCGAGATCTCCAGAGATGGGAGGTTCTTCCAATTTCACGACTGGACTGAATATCTCTCATTAAGATGAATGTTCTTCCTCATTTGCTTTATCCCATGCCTATGCTCCCTATAATGTTTCCCAGGTCAATGCTGCGGAAGCTTATGGGTGGTTTGGTTCCTTTGTCTGGCATCGTGGGCGGCCCATCATCAAACTTACTAAATTGATGTTGCCTCATGGAGGGGGAGGAGTTCATTTCCCAGACATCAGGAGGTATCAATTGAGTTCCCTGCTGTCCTTTGTCTGTGATTGGGTAGGTAACAATCCAAACTCAATATGGCTGGATATTGAGGCCTCCCAAGCAAATTGCCTTAATATTAACCTATTGTTCATGGATAAGATGAGGCCAGCTATGGACCACTGCCGGAACCCCATTATCATTAGTACAGTCAAGGCATGGAGGGTGATGGTTCAGAGTGAGGGTTGTTTATCCAAGACTTCGCCACTTACACCTATAGTTGGCATGCCAGGGTTGCGACCAGGGATGATTAACTCAGGGTTCAAACTATGGGCAGCGAGAGGAGTTTCTAGTTTGGGAGAATTGTTTGAGGCGGAGGTTATGACGTCTTTTGAGCAACTGAGCTGCAAATACGGGTTGCCCAGTAGAGATCTTTTCCGTTTTTTTCAGGTTAGGGATATCATCCAGAAGATGACTACGCTTCTCACTAAGCCCTATAAGCCCGAAACAGAGAGGTTGTTGCTACGCTTTCAGTTAGTGCTCTCTATCACCTACTGGGTGGCAGGGCCTGGCAGGATATTAACCGGTTATGTGGGGTCTGGGAGCAAGAGCTGGGAGTGGAGATCTCTTCTGAAACATGGGAGAACATATGGGAGAATAGTCGAAAGATCTCAATCTGTAATAGGACATGCGCTACGGAGTTAAAAATTCTGCACAGGATTCATCTGCCACCAGACTGCCTGACAAAGTTAAAAAAAGGGGAATCTTTAGTGTGCCCCAAATGTAAAATAAGTGTAGGTACGCTTACTCATTGCTTCTGGGCATACCACTGACTCTGTGTTTATTAGAGTGCGTGGCGGGAGAGATAGGGAGGGTCTTGAGGACTGAAGTCAAAGTAGACCCGAAATCTCTCCTCTTAGGTCTACCAAACTTACCATCTTTAGACGGGCATGGTAAAGAACTATTTAATATTCTTGCATACTGTGCAAGGAAGAATATTCTGATGAACTGGGTGTCTGAGAACCCGCCAGGCTTGATGGGATGGCAGAAATTAATTATGGAGCACATTCCCTTGGACTTTTTTACAAACATGGTGCATCACACAACAGGCCATTTTTATAAGACATGGCAGCCCTACTTGAGTTAATTGGAAACAGATTTGTCAGTTGTCTTAACTAGGGCGTTTGTTTAACCAGGATGGTTAGATTTGTTAAGCACTGGGCCCTGGAGGGGGTCTCCTGAGTTAATACGGGTATATATATAATGCTCCCGTTCCTCCGTTTGGGAGCTTTGCGCTGAGCATAGCTATTCTGCATTCTGTGTTTTTTTTTGTTTTTTTTGCTTTTCTTTCTTTTTTTGGTGTTGCTTTGCACAGTGTTAGGGTTTGTTTTGTATTAGAGGCTAGGTTAATAGTTAGGAGACAATAGTTGTATTGTTTTTGTGTTTGTTTTCTTTTTATTATACTGATATTTGTTATTGATTTATTTTTCAGTAATTTTGTATGTTTGTAAAGTTAAAAAAATTGCTAATAAATATATTTACAAAAAAAAGCTTCATTAAAATATAAAAATCTAAAATCAAAATTTGGCAAGTTGCAGTTCTGATGTTAATTTTTAGCTAAAATAAGACATAGAAGAAGTGTTGGAATGAAAATAGGATGGGAATCAGATGATTATGTGGGTAGATAGGACAGGTTGGACCACATGTTTTCAAATGGTAGAATAGCCAGGTTCTGTATTACTGAATGATAGGACTGCATTGAAACAGGTACCTTCATTAACAAGACACAACAGTATACAAGTTTCTAACTGCTAGACTATATTGGAAATATTGGGGAGGGAGCACCATTTCATAATTGCAAAGCAAACGCAAGAAACAATAATTAGCAAAATTCTGAAAGTGTATAGCATCTGTTTGAGGGATTATTTTAATATAAACTTTAATCAGAACTGATTAATGTCTTCAGTGGGTTGGAAAATTGAATCTAGATTTCAGCTGGTGTTCAGAAATGTACTGCAATGTTTAGAAAAGATGCTCACATAACTTTGATCATCAGCATGTTTGAAGGGAAGATTTAATTATTTGCTCATCTCAGCGATATCAAGGCCTGAAGAACTCTCAACCCGTTGAAATGCCGCGGATTACATTAGCACATTGTACCTAATTGCACAATCTCAAAGCAATAGTCACAAAAAACCCTCCATTTTAGAATTTCAACATTGCAGCAATAGTTTGTTCAAAATTACAATGGTTAATTCTCAATTGCCAAGAGCACAGTACATAATTGACAAAAGTCAATAGTTGAAGCTTATACAGCAAAAATTAGCAACCCCTCACTTCCAGTGGTAAATATATAACTTTGATGATGGTCTTAGAAAGATCTGATTCTGTTGATCAACATTAGAGAAACAAAATTCTGCAAATAGTTTATTATTCTTGTCTACAATTACTTATTTTGGTTTCAAAACACATTATCCACTTTAGGTCTGATTAAAAAAAAACAGAATAATTTCTAAACAGTGAAAAAGCCAGAAACAAGAGACCAGAATTCCAAAATGTTTAGGAGTCCAGGTACATAAACCATTTAAGTGTCATAACTAGGTATTGGAAGTATTCAAACAGATCAATACAATGCAGGTCTGTAGACCTAGAGGCTGAGAAGACAAGGAGTAGAAATCATCTTGACATGTACAATGCCATGATTAGAGCATGATTTGGAGATGGCGGTGTTGGACTGGAGTGGACAAAGTTAAAAATCACACAGCACCAGGTTATAGTCCAACAGGTTTATTTGGAAGCACTAGCTTTCAAAGCACTGCTCCTTCTTCAAGTGGTTCAACCACCTGTTGAAGAAACAGCGCTTCAAAAGCTAGTGCTTCGAAATTAAACCATTTGGACGATAACTTAGTGTTGTGTGATTTTTAACAATGGTTAGAGCAGACCTAGAGTCCTGGGAGCAGTTTCTGGCATTACAAACTGGGCAGCATGGTGGCTCAGTGGTTAGCACTACTGCCTCACAGCATCAGGGACCTCGGTTCAATTCCAGCCTCAGATGACTGCCTACGTGGAGTTTGTAGGGTCTCGCTGTGTCCAGCTTTCTTTTTGGCTTTCAGTACAGAGGTAGCAACTTCCTCTCTCAGTACAATCATTTGGCTTCTACTGTGACTTCATTTTAACTGGCCACAAGAGGACAGTCCCCAGGAGATGTCCCGTGAGTAAAACAGCCACTGCATTTCTATCTGAAACACTGGGACCAGAGGGTCAAATGTAAATAAAAAGCCAGTGTAAGTTAAAAAAGGTAATGCCTTTCCTCATAAAGACAGGTCGAAGTTTGGAACTCTCTTCACTAAAAGCAATCAATGTAAGGTCAATGTTTCTGAGCCAGATTTGACTAATTCATGTGACCTCTAACCCAATCATTCCTCTGGTATTTCCTCAAGCTTCAATCTTCATTGGTCATAGATATAGTCTGTTTCCCCATTGACACTGAGGGCTCATTGCCTTGCTATACTGCCATCAGCAAAATGAAGATGCATATCACAAAATGCCCACTCCAGAAAATCCGAGGCCAATATATTTTTTGTTCAAGTGATTTTTTTCCCGAACAAATCTGACAAGTTTCCTTTGATGCAGACTGTAGAGGCACTGAGTGATGTGGCCCAGCAGGTTTCTAAGGAGCACACCAGACTGAGAGGGGACCTGATGGAGGTGTATAAGCTTAGGACGGGTGTGGACAGCTTGGATAGAAAGCAGCAGCTCCTCCGAATCAAAGGGTCAGTAGCGAATTGGCATAATTTTAAGGTGAAATGCAGGAGAATTAGAGGGGATTTGAGGAACCATTTTTTGATCTGGTGGGTTGTGAGAATCTGGAATGTGCTGCCTGGGAGGGTAGTTGAGGTGGGAAACCTTCCAACCTTTGAAGAGTGCTTGGATGAGCTCTTGTCATAATATTCAAGGGTCTGGGGCCAGTGCTGGAAAGTGGGACGAGTGTAAATTAAGAGTAGTGTTGTTGGTGTTGACTTGATGGGCTGAAAGACCTTTTTAGATTAGATTACTTTTTAGATTAGATTACTTACAGTGTGGAAACAGGCCCTTCGGCCCAACAAGTCCACACCGACCCGCCGAAGCGCAACCCACCCATACCCATACATTTACCCCTTACCTAACACAACGGGCAATTTAGCATGGCCAATTCACCTGACCCGCACATCTTTGGACTGTGGGAGGAAACCGGAGCACCTGGAGGAAACCCACGCAGACACGGGGAGAATGTGCAAACTCCACACAGTCAGTCGCCTGAGGCGGGAATTGAACCTGGGTCTCTGGAGCTGTGAGGCAGCAGTGCTAACCACTGTGCCACCGTGCTGCCCACCGTGCTGCCACCGTGCTGCCCACCTCTTCTGTACTGTATGATTTTCTACGAAAGGTATCTTCTTGATTAAGCAATGTTTTCTCAGCTTGTGTAGCATGACCATCTGTAGCTTATTCAATAACACTTACTGACTACTTCATCTTATAAGTTAATACAAATGCTTTGAAGAAATGAGCCAAAATTGCAGGGTGTATTGTGCAATGAACAACTGTCGTCCTGTCCTCCTTTAATGTTAATTTCAGGTCCTAGAAGTTTCAATAATGTTTGTTGTCATGCGATTCCATTAATACCTTCAAACTGCAGTTAGAGCCATGTACTGGAGTTCTGCGACCCTGTTTACAATTTTCCAAGTCAAAGCTAGCAACAAGGAATTTGAGAATGTTTCAGTAAAGAGGTACTCCTCGTTTCCTGATATAAACTGCAAGGTCATCATTCAGCCAAATGAAGTAGTGTGGGAGATTACATGTTAAACATTCTAAATCTGGAGGGCCGGGTAATCTTATAGAAACAGTGAAAAGCTCTATCTGTGACTTTATCATCAAGAATTATACAAATCGCTCTTGTAAAAGAAAGAAAATTACTGAGAGCACTGGAAATCTGAGATAAAAGTAACAAATACTCAGCAGGTCAGGCAGCACCAGTGGAGAGAGGAAAGTGAGTTACTGTTTCAGGCCACTCTAGTATCGGCACTGTGGAAAGGATAGCTATCATTTGGACAGGGTTAGAAATCACGTGGTGTTAACAATAGTTAACCTCTAAACCTTCATTCCCGTAGCTGCAACTAAAGTGACATCCGTTCGCACAGCTGATGATGAAAAGCGAACATTAATTTGCAAACGTGGGAACGTATTGACAACAGAACATAAATATCAGCACCAATCTGTTCGCCTTACTCCTGACCCTTCCACCAGGAATAGGGGCTGCCCCAGGGTCCGCGGCTGGGCCGGAGGCAGTCTGCTCCCTCATGGAGATGAATGGATTTGTAGTTTGGGGCATATAATCTCAGGGCCATTTGTAGCTAGAGGGCACAGACCTGTTGAGTGTACCCCCACCTTGGTTCAACCTCAGTGGGTCGAACTTCCAAGGGGCTGTGGGTGGGGTTAGAGGATCTAGAATTATAGAATCCCTACAGTGTGGAAACAGGCCCTTCAGCTCAACCAGTCCATACTGACCCTCTGAAGAGTAACCCATCCAGACCAATTCCTCCTACCCTTTTTTATCCCTGGCTAATGCACCTAACCTACACACCTCTAATACTATGGGCAATTTAGCATGGCCACCCCACCTAACTTACACATCTCTGGACTGTAGCAGAAAACCAGAGCACTCAGAGGAAACCCGTGTAGACATGGGGAGAGTGTGCAAACTCCACAAAGACAATTGCCTGAGGCTGGAATTGAACCTGGGCCCCTGGTGCTGTGAGGCAGCAATGTTAACCACTGACCCACTACGCCACCACAAGTCTGGGCATGTCAGTAGGAGATACCTAGGGGAAGCGGGGCGGGAGGGAGGGGGGGGAGGGTGGGGACAAGGTATGGCAGCTAAGTGGTTTCTGTCTGAGAAAATGGGCAGTGAAGTGGGAGGGGGGGGGAGGGCAGATGGGATAACCTCATTGTTGGCACTCAGCATGATGGCTCCAGTGATGGAGTACAGGAGCACAGGTCGGTGTGGAAACCTAGCAGATCCTGAGAGTGCGAGACCTTGGCTGTTCATGTCAGTTGCCGACCTGCCCATTTGGCAGCCCGAGGCTTGCATTCCAGAAACAGCGTGGCACCATCAGCTGTTGGTGGTTGGCCCAGAGCCTTTAATAAACCTGCCTGCTCCTCCTGGGTCCACCTGCGCATTTAGATGAAGTCATTAATAGCTGGCACCACACAGTGCCTGGGCCTGAGTAGGGTGCCAGCTCTGTGGCAGTCTTCCGAGCCCAGGGGGCACTTCTTGCCCCACCAGCTGTGGAGATGTAGCAGTAACGCACTCACCAGAAGGTGAACCCCACCCCCCCGGATTCTACTGTAGAGAGAATACCCACCGTGGTTTTGGTATCTGAGCTGGTGGAGGGTGCAGGAGGCAGTCTTGCCCCTCCATCCATTGAAGGCCCTCAGAGGTGGAGGAACAGACGGGGTCGTGTGCGGCTGCTTTCTCCAAAGTGGAGATGGCGCAGACGCCAATGGTCCCTGCTGGAGACAAGAAAGACGGTGAGCTATGAATTAGAGGCAGACACTTGGGCATGTGATGGTTACACTCACTGTGCCAGGAATGGGAGTGCAGGGCAGGACCTGACATCAAATTTTATTTGGTTGCCATGATATGGAGGTTTCAGCATCATCACATGAGCAATCAGAGCCCATTACTTAGCCAATGATTCTCTTAAGACGGGGGATGGATATTGGGCGCCCAAGACTATAAGACATAGGAGCAGAAATTAGGCCATTCAGCCCATCGAGTTTGCTCCACCATTCAATCAAGGTCAATAAGTTTCTCAACCCCATTCTCCTGCTTCCTCCCCGTAACCCTTGATCCCCTTGACAATCAAGAAGCTATCTACCTCCATCTTAAATATATCCGACCTCCCAGTGCAGCTATCCATGCCCTGCTGTGGAGTTTATCTCCTAGGATGAGGGATTGAATGAGATGAAAAAGACTGGTTCAACTGCTAGAGGTAGGGGAAAGGAGGTGAGGTGGCCTACGCGAGTGAATAGGCAGTGCAAAGGGCCATGCAGGGTTAGTAGTATGTGGGAAGTGATGGTGAGTAAGATTGATTGAGGTAAGATGCAACAGCGAGAGGTGTAGAGTTGGAAATTTGATGGGTAGTGTATGTCGTGGTGGATATTTCTGACTTCAGGCTCCTCAATTCGTGGGAAGGCTCATTACTGAAAGGTGTTTAATCCAGTTGGACTTCCAATGGTTCCACTGTTATGTATCACTGTCAGAATATGAATATACCATATATACTCAGGATTTGGAGCTGCCAGTGTTGGACTGGGGTGGACAAAGTTAAAATTAACACAACACCAGGTTATAGTCCAACAGGTTTATTTGGAGGCATTAGCTTTTGGAGCGCTGTTCCTTCATGATGACCACCTGATAATGTGTTGTTCCAAAAGCTCCAGAAGAAAGAATCATTAAATATTTTTTACAATATTCCGGCTAGGCCTCAGCTGGGGTGTTAACCCCAAATTCACTGACCCGTTTGGCTGGAGAGGAGGTTTGTGAGAATGGTATCAGGCACATAATGCTTTGAAGTCTTTGCCAAATGTAGACAGGGTGTTTGAAAAGGCGCTGAGCACACTTGCCTTCACTACTCAGTCCTTTGAGTATAGACGTTGGTAAGTCATGTTGAGGTTTTACAGGACATTGGTGAGGCCTCTTCTGGAATACTGTGTCCAGTTTTGATCGCCCTGTTATAGGAAGGTTATTATTAAGATTAGATTCCCTACAGTGTGGAAACAGGCCCTTCAGCCCAACAAGTCCACACTGACCCTCCGAAGAGCAATCCACCCAGACCCATTCCCCTCTGACTGATGCATCTAACACTACAGCAATTTAGCATGGCCAATTCACCGCCCCCAGTGACGTCACTCACCTGCACAACGACCACGCCGCATGCGTCTCCGCCTCCATGCCGATCTCCGCCCCTGTGCTGATTTCCGCCCCCACACCGATCTCCGCCCCCACGCCTAATCCTGCCCCCACACCTAACCCCGCCCCCATGCCCAACTCTGCCCCCACACCAACTCTGCCCTCACGCCCAACTCCGCCCCCACACCAACTCCGCCCCCACGCCTAACTCCACCCCCACTCCCAGCTCCAGCCGCACATCAGGTCCTAGCTCCCAGCCTTGCCCTGTTTTCACCATCACTCCAGACCTCTCCTCTCTGAGGATGAAAGATCAGCACTCAGCAGAGGCCTCACCTTCATCCCCCTACACTCCCAGATTAATGAGTTCAACTTGTGGCGAGACATCGAACACTTCTTCTGCCACCCACGCCTCCGCGCCTACTTCTTCAACCAGGATTCTTGCCCACCCTCTGACAACCCCTTCTGCCACCTCCAACACACCCCGTCCACCTGGACACCCCATGCTGGCCTCTTACCCGCCCTCGATCTCTTCATAGCCAACTGCCGCCATGACATTAACCGTCTCAACCTGTCCACCCTTCTTGCCCACTCCAACCTCTCACCCTCGGAACGTGCAGCCCTCCACTCCCTCCGCTCAAAAACCAACCTCACTATCAAACAGGCAGACAAGGAAGGCGCGGTGGCAGTTTGGTGGACTGATCTTTACACCACTGAGGCTAAACGCCAGCTCACGGACACCTCCTCTTACTGCCCCCTTGACCATGACCCCACCTCCCACCACCAAACCATCATCACCCAAGTCATTCATAACCTCATCACCTCAGGGGATCTCCCATCCACCGCCTCCAACCTCATAATCCCACAACCCCGCACTGCCCGTTTCTACCTCCTGCCCAAAATCTACAATCCTGACTGCCCCGGCCAACCCATTGTCTTAGCCTGCTCCTGCCCCAACGAACTCATCTCTGCATACCTCGACACGGTCCTGTTCCCCTGAGTCCAAGAATTCCCCACCTACATTCGGGACACCACCCATGCCCTCCACTGTCTCCATGATTTTCGCTTCCCCGGCCCCCAGTGCCTTATCTTCACCATGGACATCCAGTCCCTATACACCTCCATCCCCCATCACAAAGGCCTCAAAGCCCTCCGCTTCTTCCTTTCCCGCCGACCCAACCAGTACCCTTCCACTGACACCCTCCTTCGACTGACTGAACTGGTCTTCACTCTGAACAACTTCTCTTTCCAATCCTCCCACTTCCTCCAAACCAAAGGAGTAGCCATGGGCACCCGCATGGGCCCCAGCTATGCCTGCCTCTTCGTCAGATATGTGGAACAGTCCATCTTCAGCAGTTACACTGGCACCACCCCCCATCTTTTCCTCTGCTACATCGATGACTGTATCGGTGCTGCCTCATGCTCCCACGAGGAGGTTGAACAGTTCATTCACTTTACTAACACCTTCCACCCCGACCTCAAATTTACCTGGACTGTCTCTGACACCTCCCTCCCCTTCCTAGACCTCTTCATTTCTATATTGACGACTGACTCAACACGGACATTTACTATAAACCGACCGACTCCCACAGCTACCGAGATTACACCTCCTCCCACCCTGCCCCCTGTAAAAATGCCATCCCATATTCCCAATTCCTTCGCCTCTGCTCCCAGGAGGACCAATTCCAATATCGAACAACCAAGATGGCCTCCTTCTTCAAAGACGGCAATTTCCCCCCTGACGTGATGACAATGCTCTCCACCGCATCTCCTCCACTTCTCGCTCCTCCGCCCTTGAACCTCGCCCCTCCAATTGCCACCAGGACAGAACCCCACTGGTCCTCACCTACCACCCACCAACCTCCAGATACATCGCATCAATCTTCGTCATTTCCGCCACCTCCAAACAGGCCCACCACCAGGGATATGTTTCCCTCCCCTCCCCTATCAGCGTTCTGAAAAGCCCACTCCCTCCCCGACTCCCTCGTCAGGCCCACACCCCCCACCAACCCAACCTCCACTCCCAGCACCTTCCCCTGCAACCGCAAGAAATGCAAAACGTGCGCCCACACCTCCCCCCTCACTTCCCTCCAAGGCCCCAAGGGATCCTTCCATATCTGCCACAAATTCACCTGCACCTCCACACACATCATTTACTGCATCCGCTGCACCCGATGTGGCCTCCTCTATATTGGGGAGACAGGCTGCCTACTTGCGGAACATTTCAGAGAACACCTCTGGGACACCCGCACCAACCAACCCAACCGCCCCATGGCTGAACACTTTAACTCCCCCTCCCACTCTGCAAGGATATGCAGGTCCTTGGCCTCCTCCATTGCCAGACCATGGCAACATGACAGCTGGAGGAAGGGCGCCTCATCTTCCGTCTAGGAACCCTCCAACCACAAGGGATGAATGCAGATTTCTCCAGCTTCCTCATTTCCTCTCCCCCCCCACCTTATCTCAGTCCCAACCCTCGGACTCAGCACCGCCTTCTTGACCTGCAATCTTCTTCCTGACCTCTCCACCCCCACCCCCTCTCCGGCCTATCACCCTCACCTTAACCTCCTTCCACCTATCGCATTCCAAACGTCCCCTCCCCCAAATCCTTCCTCCCTACCTTTTATCTTAGCCTGCTTGGCGCACCCTCCTCATTCCTGAAGAAGGGCTTATGCCCGAAATGTCGACTCTCCTGCTCCTTGGATGCTGCCTGACCTGCTGCGCTTTTCCAGCAACACATTTTTTCTGCTCAGTCTCAGTCTATGTTTGGAACGTTTAAAATCCCTTGCAACTTCCAACGTTTAGTTATGTATTTGCTTCTAATTTAGTTCTAGACTCTGTATAATAGAATTACTTGTGATTTAAAACAGATGGATTTAGCTTCCTGTCATTCACTTGTGTTGAATTTACCTTTATAATTCACTTTATTTTCATATCTCATTAATTCCTATCTGTTATTTATGCACGGTATATCTGTATTTCATGCAGCTTGAACCCTTTAATGTTAATATTCTCTACATATTAGCTTTATTCACCCAGATTGACTGAACTACTGATTATTAGTTGACTTACTTATTCCAATTGATTTAACTTGTCCACAGCCTTTTGCTCTCTGCACCTCTGCAGCTGAGTTCATTTGCAAGAAAAATTCACTCCTGTCAATTAACTCTCGCAGTTTAACAAAGAGAATTTTAGAATTTTTTTAGGTTACTTACAGTGTGGAAACAGGCCCTTCAGCACAACTAGTTCACACCGACGCGCAATCACCCAGACCCATTCCCCTACATTTACCCCTTCACCTAACACTACGGGCAATTTACCATGGCCAATTCACCTAACCTGCACAGTTTTGGACTGTGGAGGAAACAGGAGCACCCGGAGGAAACCCAAGCAGACACGGGGAGAATGTGGAAACAGTCTGTGGCCTGAGCCAGGAATTGAACCTGGGTCTCTGGCGCTGTGAGGCAGCTGTGCTATCCACTGAGCTACCATGCTGCCCACAGCTTACAGCCCAGAAACAGGCCCTTCGGCCCTCCAAGCCTGTGCCAATCCAAATCCACTGTCTAAACTTGTTGCCCAATTCCTAAGCATCTGTATCCCTCTGCTCCCCACCTATTCATGCATCTGTCCAGACTCAACTTAAATGAATCTACCGTGCCTACCTCTACTAACTCTGCTGGCAACATGTTCCAGGTACCTACCACCCTCTATGTAAAGTATTTTCTATGTGTATCCCCCTTGAACTTTCCACCTTTCACCTTGAAAGTGTGACGTCTCGTTATTGAATGCCTCACCCTGGCAAAAAGTTTATCTCTACCCACCCTGTCTATACCCGTCATGATTTTGTAGACCTCGATCAGGTCCCCCCCCCCATCTCCTTTTTTCCTAATGAAAACAGTCCTAACCTACTCAACCTCTCTTCATAGCTAGCACCTTCCAGACCAGGCAGCATCCTCGTAAGCCTTCTCTGCACCCTCTCCAAAGCGTCCACATCCTTTTGGTAATGTGGCGACCAGAACTGTACTCAGTATTCTAAATGCGGCCGAACCAAAGTTAGAGAAGAGAAACAGAAATACGTAGCTCTGTGTGGAAAGAGCAAAGGAGTAAATTGAACTGATGGCTAACTTTCTGATGAGTTCCTGCCCAAACACTAAACTAAACCTTACTTACTGAGCACTAAGGATGGAGCTATCTCTGGATGGCACAGCCATTGGCGAGTCAGTTGGGAAAAAATGATGAGAATTGAAAACTGAACCTCTTGTTATCAAGGAAACATTTTCCACACGAGACTTTAACCGTTGGATGAGACTCTCACTTGTATATAACCGGGGTCATATTTGCATACATTAACATCTCATTATTACGACTCCTACCTCCTCTACGTAGACTTACAGAAACACACGCATGTTGCTACTTTCCCATGTAGAGGAGAGAACACGATGGTGACAGTTCATGGAAATTCACCAAAGATCCTCAGACAACACCTTCCAAACCCATGACCACTTCCATCAAGAAGGGTAAGGGCAGCGGATACTTGGGAACACCACCACTTTCAAATTCTCCTCCAAACCTCTCACCATCCTGACTTGGAAATATATCTCCGTCCCTCCACTGTGGTTGGGTCAAAATCCTGGAATTTCATCCCTAATGGAATTCTGGGTAAGCCCTCAGCTGTTGGACTACAGCAGTTCAAGAAGGTAACTCACCACCACCTTCTCAAGGGGTCAACTAGGGATGGGCAATAAATGCTGGGCCCAGCCTGCGATGCCCACATCCCACAAATGACGTAAAATAAGTAAAAATCATAGAATTCCTGCAGCATGGAAACATTGGCTCATTGAGTCCACACTGACCCTTCAAAGAGCATCCCCTCTACCTTTTCCCTGCATTTTCCATGGCTAATCCACCTAAATTACACAGCTCTGAACACTTTGGGCAATTGAACATGAGCATGCACGTTCGAAAACTGACCACCTGGAGGAAACCCATGCAGATACGGGGAGAACACGCAAACTCCGCACAGACAGCTGCCCAAAGGTGGGATCGAAACCGGGTCCCTGGCATTGTAAGGCAGCAGTGCTAACGACTGATCTGCCATGCCGCCCAGTTCCTGGCATGAAAGTCAGAGTGGGTACCGGGTGAAACCAGCTCACTGCCCACTCCAACATATCTGGGCACACTCCATGGGTAATGACCACCAGCAACAGTCTGTTGTCCTTGCCATGCCCCTCACACCCCTATCCTTGAAGGTTGGCATCAAGCATGCACCAGCACCACATGGCACACCCTGACTCACTTATAATAGAGTTCACCACCTCAATACTGCACTTCGGAGTTCATTGCAATGTTGTTGTCAGGTGACTCAGTATGCCAAGGCAGGCTACGATTTTGTATCAGAGCAGGGTGGCATCTTAGTGCCCTGAGCTTACTCGCTCAGTGACCACTCAGTTTGCTCTTTCTTGGATGCCAGAGCATCTCTGCCCGGATATTTCTATCTCATTCGGAACATTCAGCAACACACTCCTCTTTCTTTCCTTGTTTTTTTTTAGCACAAACGCAAAGCCAGGCAACTTATCATGGTGGTCAAAATGGCAATCTTAATGAGAAAGAAACCCTGTTAAAGGTCCTGTGAGAGATAAGCGTGGAGTGGGCAAAGAGAGGTTTGGCATGGAGAAAAGATTCCAGGAATAAGTATTCCAACCAAACCTTGGATTTCCTGAACAATAAATATTTCAAAGGAATGACTGATTGGAAAAATGTTAAAGATTATATCAAACGAAAAGATAAAGCTAATAATGTGTGCAAGGACAGGTCCAAAGTTTGGACAGAAGTGTTTTTAAAAATGCAAAGAATGTCTGAAACATGTCTGAAGAAGGAAAGTTGTAGTTTGAAGGAACGCTAGCCAGAAATATCGAAACAGACAGCAGGAGTTACTGGAAATATTTAAAGAAGAAAAATATTTTGAAGTTATCATTGGTTCTATTAAAAGTGAGACTGGAAAATTAATAATGGAAAAATGGAAAAGACAGATGAATTGAGGAGGTATTTTGCAGTAGTTTTCACTATGGAAGATACACGGAACATTCCAGAAGCAGCGATAAATGGAAAGGAGACAGGAACTCTGGAAAGTTACAAGCACAAGGGAAGTGGTACTGAGTAAATAGCACTGAAGTTGCTAGTGGGCAGATTAGGTTTAATTTTCCAAACCTCCCTTGATTCTGCGATGATTCCATTAAATTTGAAGATAGCGAATGCAAAATAAGAGGTAGACAGAAAGTTAACAGGCCAGATAACAGACAGCTCAACCTCTGCCACAAAGAGAATGTCAGAAGCTATTATTAAAGAAGGTTTAGTGAGAGTACTTGGATAAAATAAAGGTATTCAGGCAGAGTCAATTTGGTTTTGTAAGTGAAATCATTTTTGACTAACCTTCTGGAGTTATTTAAGGAGGGAACATTCTATGGATAAAATGGAATTGGTGGGTGTATTGTACTTAGATTACCAGGAAATGTTTGATCAAAGGTTTATCGCGAAAAAAATAAAAGTTCAGGGTGTTCAGTGGTGGCATGGGCATGGATGGAGGATTGGCTGTCTAACAGACAGCACAGCACTAAGTCTTTTCTGACATATCTGAGTCTTTTCCAAGTTCTCAAGATGTAACAAGGGATGTGCCCCAAGGGTCTGTTCTTGGTACTCAACTGCTTTATTATGAATTTATATCGATGACTGAGATGAAGGGATGGAAGTTTAAGGTTGTTAAATTTGCTGACACAAAGTTAGAGGGAAAGGTAAATTCAACTTACTCCCACCTAACCCATACCCCAGTGTGGTTTCAGAAGAAGAACATTCATCAGGGACATTATTGCGTTCCTACAGCTGCAAGAGAAATGACCCGACTGAAAGAAACCACCATCTATTTATTACCTTCCTTGATTTCACTCAGGCAGACCTACATCCTCAACCCACTCCTGTCCAGAGAGGGGTGAGACCTGGACAACATCTGCTGTACATGAACAAGGGCTAAACAATCTCTACCCCCCCATCTCAGGCACATCCTCAGCATCTCTTGCCAGAGCAAGAGGTCAACTCAGATATTCCGATGCCTGGTCATTTTGTCAACATACGCTCATTGCTATGTTAACGATGTCTGTGCTATCTCAGCTACGTTCATTGGATGGATCACTGACCCAATGATTTTCGTCACTGTGAATTGACCCATGGGATCTCAACCTCCTGGGCATCTGTAGCTGTGCTGTGAGGCTACCTACAAGGGAGATTTGAAGAAATAAGAGATTGAGGCTGACAAATGGGAGGCAGTCTCTGCTGGCCATGACTTCTGGAGGTTAATTTTGTGGGACGGGCATTGGAAAGGTGAGCAGAAACAAAGACATCCAGCTAGTCAATAAGAGAGTTCATAGAAAGCAGAAGTTTCTGAATTGTGCACCTTCTCAGCCCGGTGTCTTTCTCTTCAGTAAATGTGACAGACACCGCCCTTCAGAATTACACCATGCAATGCTTAAGTTAAAGTCATAGAATCCCTATAGTGTGGAAGCAGGCCATTGAGACCATACTGACCCTCCGAAGAGCATTTCAATCAGACCCAATCCCTGTAACCCTGCATTCCCATGGCCAATCCACCTGGCCTGCACATCCCTGAACACTATGGGGCAATTGAGTATGGTCAATTCACCCTAACCTGCACATCTTTGGATTGTGGGAGGAAACTGAAGCATCCGGAGGAAACCCATGCAGACATGGCGAGAATGTGCAAACTCGACACAGACAGTTGCCTGAGGGTGGTATCAAACCCAGGTCCCTGGCACTGTGAGGCAGCAGTGCTAACCACCATGCTGCCCAAATAGATCAGCGTGATACAAACCATTGCCTAATGAGGTGGAAGGCTGCCACAAACATTGTCACAGAACTAACTCTAAACAGCAGCCATGTCAAATACTAAAACTAAGATTACATTTACACTAAGTACATACACAAACATCAACTCTTAACACCAATACTAAATTCTTAACAAACTCTAAACAGTAACTCCTAAACTAACATAACCATAACACAAATAGAAGACACAGAAGTCTAACAATGCTAACACTGCACAAAACAATGATGCAATGTGCAAGCTAAAAAGAAATTGGTCCTAATTTTAGGAACATCTCATCTCTGGAAAACTGTTTGAATGCCATATTTGTTCTGGAGGTCTGCCCTCAAGATAGCTTTTCAGATTAAAGCTATTTTTAAAACTGCAGCTTGTGGATTGGCAAGAGGCTTGGAAATATTTCCAAATAGAGGTAATTATTTATGGAAGGAGGTTGTCTTTGGGAATGTAATCTCTTTCCCTGATAAAGAATTCTGTCAAACACGATAGCCGAACCAAAAGGATTAAGATTCTGTCTATTCTCCAAGGCTGCACAGGACAATAAATGCCTCTTTGAGCTCTCTGATCTCCCTTCCAGATATTGCCGGGGCAAAATGCTCTTTGAGGGTTGTAGTTCACCGAAGGAACTCGTGTGATTAAACAACTGCTATTTTTGCCGGTTGGATTCTTACTTGTTGCAATCATAAAGTTGTCTTGTTGCTCTCCCCACCAACTTTAAAGATTTATTTTATTGCTGTGTCTGTTGTCAGCTTTGTTATGATTGAACTTATTTCTACATGAACTTCCAAAATATTTAAAATGTGTCTGCACCTTGACCTTGATTCCTCTTCACATCTTCCCCATTAATTTTCATTCTCTTCATACTCTCGTTACATCTTTTGCTCCATGCAGAGATATGCTTCCACGGGTGACAGCTATAATATCGGACCTTACCTCAGTGGGCATTTTGCACAGGTGGGCCAGAGCAGTGATTCGTGGTTGGCTATTCTACAACTGAGACATCACAAACAAGGCAAGTCAAAGTTTGTGCTCACACACAACTTATTTCCAACACACCCAAGCATCCTGTACACACCTAGGCATACAACACACTGACAGACAACATAATACATGCACGCAGAATACATTGTGATATCAAATATGTGATTTGTATATTTACTAAGAGCTTTATGGGCTTCAGTAATGCGTTCGACAAGGTTCCCCATTGGAGACTGATTAGCAAGGTTAGATCTCACGGAATACAGGGAGAACTAGTCATTTGCATACAGAACTGGCTCAAAGGTCGAAGACAGAGGGTGGTGGTGGAGGGTTGTTTTTCAGACCGGAGGCCTGTGACCAGTGGAGTGCCACAAGGATCGGTGTTGGGCCCTCTACTTTTTGTCATTTACATAAATCATTTGAATGCAAGCATAAAAGGTACAGTTAGTAAGTTTGCAGGTGTCACCAAAATTGGAGGTGCAGTGGACAGTGAAAAGGATCACCTCAGATTACAACAGGATCTGGACCAGATGGGCCAATGGACTGAGAAGTGGCAGATGGAGTTTAATTCAAATAAATGTGAGGTGCTGCATTTTGAGAAAGCAAATCTTAGCAGGACTTATACACTTAGTGGTAAGGTCTAGGGAGTGTTGCTGAACAAAGAGACTTTGGAGTGCAGGTTCATAGCTCCTTGAAAGTGGAGTCACAGGTAGATAGGATAGTGAAGAAGGTGTTTGGTACGCTTTCCTTTATTAGTCAGAGTATTGAGTACAGGAGTTGGGAGGTCATGTTGCGGGCTGTACAGTACATTGGTTAGGCCATTGTTGGAATATTGCATGCAATTCTGGTCTTCTTCCTATCGGAAAGATGTTGTGAAACTTGAAAGGGTTCAGAAAAGATTTACAAGGATGTTGCCAGGGTTGGAGGATTTGAGCTGGAGGGAAATGCTGAACGGGCTGGGGCTGTTTTCCCTGGAGGGGTGGAGGCTGAGGTTTACAAAATTATGAGAGGCATGGATAGGGTAAATAAGCAAATTCTTTTCCCTGGGATGGGAGTCCAGAACTAGAGGGCATAAGTTTAGGGTGAGAGGGGAACTTCACGCAGAGGATGGCACTTGTATGGAATGAGCTGCCAGAGGAAGTGATGGAGGCTGGTACAATTGCAGCATTTAAAAGGCATCTGGATAGATATATGAATTGGAAGGGTTTGGAGGGATATCTGGCAGATGGGGCTAGATCGGGTTGGGTTATCTGATCGGCATGGACAGGTTGGACTGAAGGGTCTGTTTCTATGCTGTACATTTCTATGACTCTATTTATTTTAGAGTTTGGAGTTTGAGCTAGTGGCATGTGGGTTTTTGCCTATGTGTCTGAAGGGGTAATAATTCACTCACCAGTCTATCTGGAACTGTGATTTTAATCCAGTTGGGAGAGGAACAGACCGGGGCCATCCTTGAATAATAATAATATGTGCTTGTTGGTTTATTTTTGTCAGAATTTCATGATTGGGACAAACATCGCAAAGTGTTAGCTTGCTCTTGGTTTGCAAAATTCAAAAATTGTCTTTTTGCTTAGGAAAAACCATGGATAGGAAAGTTTTTGGGGGCAGTTCACAGGAAACCTGGCTCAGATTAGATGTAAATGTGTTTTCTCCAGGAGAACAGAGTTAGTTCAGAACAGTCATAACGTAGGTTACTTCTTGGGAAATGTGTTAGTATGAAAATTCCAGACCAGAAATGTTTGGTTACAACCATGATTAGGATCATTTGAAGCTATGAAAGTTTAAGCTTAGCTGTGTGAATACTCAAGAAAAAGAAACTATCAAACTCACAAGACTGGGAATTGAGAGAAACTGTTAAGGCAGAAGTACAGATGTAATAGAGAAAGTAACTCTCACTTTGAGATTTGAGTACCGTACAGTAATATAGTAGAGTAGATAGGAATTTGTTTTACAATGCGCTTTGAAATCTTTCAAATTGTGTTGCATGCAAGTAGTTTGGTTTCATGTTTTATTTTCTGTAATACACTTCTGTTTTATTGTGAAAAATAAATCTGCAGCATTGCTTGCTGAAAAAAAAACCTCGTTACATGAAAAAAAAAGTTCTGCACTCTTAGATCTGACTTATCAGACATCAGCTGGGATCATCCCAAAACACACACACAAAATACACAGTTGAATGGAGCGTCACGCCCAGTGGTGCTCATGGTGGTTAGGGGGTATTTAACTGGCTGAGGGAATGGTAAAACATGCCTTCTTCTTTCCCACCTACAGCCTGATTAAGCATGAAGGCCCAAGATGGATTTTCTGCTCCACTGGCAATTGAAAGCTTCTGGTGGATAATTAATGGCCATTTAGGACCTCTTCCCACCGCCAACTGCATTAATTCAGCAGCAGGTTTGTCACGCAAGCAACACATGATAAGAAAACAGATATGGAGTTACTTGTGGGCTATTAGGGTGAGAGGTGAGGAAATACATCATTCAAAGCTACTCAGATTGAGGAAGCCAGTGGGTGTGCCAAGTGCCACACCCCATCCTTACTGCAAACTCTCTGTTCCATGAACTACTCTCTAAACCCATGTGACTCTTCTCCTGCCATTACTCAGCTATGATCTGAAATCCAGAGGAATACCGGGCTTTCAGATGTTGTTGTACCAGTAGTAGCCACCACCTTCCAGAGGCTCAACCCTTCATAGGGCTCCCAGCTTCTGATTCACCAGCAGCTCTTGGCAGGCAGACAACCCCCCACTGCAGAGACCATACATTATGGGAAAGACCATACAACACCAGGTCATAGTCCAACAGGTTTATCTGGAAGTACTAGCTTTTGGAACTATGTTGAACTATGACCTGATGTTGTGTGATTTTTAACTGTGTCCACCCCAATCAAACACTGGCACCTCCACATCAGGGAAAGGCTACTGTTCTCTAGTTGAGAAGGTGAGGACTGCAGATGCTGGAGATCAGAGTTGAGAATGTGGTGCTAGAAAAGCACAGCAGGTCTGGCAGCATCTGAGGAGCAGGAGAATCAGGAGCAGGAATCTGATGAAGGGCTTTTGCCCAAAACGTCGATTATCCTGCTCCTCGGATGCTGCCTGACCTGTTGTGTTTCCCAGCTCCACACTCTAGTTAATTACCTGAGTGGTGCTTAATCTGATAGATCTTGTCTAAAAGAGGATGTGGGACCTCCTCACCAGCTCTCCATCAAATGAGCAAGACTCCATCACTTCCTTTAAATACAACACATGGGAGATGCCAGTAGGTACTCATTGGGAAGTCAGAACAACAATAGTGGGCAGTTGTAATGCCTTTAATTTCAATCCCAAACTGATTCTCTGGGTGGCACAGTAGTTAGCACTGCTGCCTCACAGTGCCAGAGACCCGGGTTCAATTCCCACCTCAGGCAACTGACTGTGTGGAGCTTGCACGTTCTCCCCGTGTCTGCGTGGGTTTCCTCCGGGTGCTCCGGTTTCCTCCCACAGTCCAAAGATGTGTGGGTCAGGTGAATTGGCCATGCCAAATTGCCCGTAGTGTTAGGTAAGAGGTAAATGTAGGGGTATGGGTGGGTTGTGCTTCGGCGGGTCGGTGTGGACTTGTTGGGCCGAAGGCCTGTTTCCACACTGTTAGTAATCTAATCTAATCTGATTCCTGGAGGCATGAGGGAATGAATTGGGTGCCAAGTCAAGGAAGGAGATATTTGGAAAGTTGATTGAGAAAGTTAGATCTTAAAGAAAGGAAGGTTTGAGGAAAAGTTGAGAAAATAGACATCATATCTGAGGGCCTTGTTCTTGAAGGCCATCTAGCATCAGTGGAACCATTGTGGATTTCCCTCTCTCTGCAGCCCATATGTCATCCCTTATAACACCTCGATTACAATAAATTCACTTTCACTCCAGGGCTTGAGCACACAACTCTAAGCTGGCACTCTGGTCTGTCTTTCAGAATAAGCTTTGAAACAAGGTTCCCATCAGCCTACTCAGGTGGATCTAAAAGATCCCATAACGCTATTCGAAAAAAGAGAAGAATTATGTTTCTTTAATGGGGGATGCTTGTGGAGTGATGATGTTACTGGGTGAGTAATGCAAATGAAAGATCCAGAGTTAAGCGTTCAAATCTTACCATAGCAGCTCGAGGAATCCAAATTTCATTTTAATGATAATCATGAAACTGTCAAATTGTTGTAAAACTTCATCTAATTCATTGATATCTTATCTGATCTGGCCTCCATCTGACTCCAGATTGACGGCAATGGACTTTATCTTCTCAAACGGCTGGACATCTTGTATCAAACAGCTAGAAAAGGATCAAATAAGAATAAAACCAACCCAGGCGCCAGAAATTATTGAGGCATGCGACAGCTGACTAGGCAAATTCCTGCTCACTAACATCTGGAACTTATGACAAAATTGGCAGAGCTTCGTGATGAGCTAGACTTGCAACAACCTGACATCGTCAAACTCACTGAATCATACCTTGCAGCCAACATTCTAGATGCTTTCTCCATCCCTAGCAATGGTCCAGCCCACTGGTCGGATGGGTCTACCATAGGTGATGGCACAATTATAAACTGGATGGATGGAGTTGTTCTGGGAGTCCTTGACATCGACTCCAGACCCAATGATGTCTCACAGCATCAGATCAACGTCAGGCCAATTCAGATTGTCCCATCTCTTGGCTGATAGACTAGTTCTCCTCCAATGGTGGAGCAGCACAGTGGCTCAGTAGGGAGGGGAGGGGGGGGAGGTGGTGGCACAGTGGCTCAGTGGTTAGCACTGCTGCCTCACAGCACCAGAGACTGGGGTTCAATTCCAGCTTTGAGCGACTGTCTATGTGGAGATTGCACATTCTCCCCCTGTCTGCGTGGGTTGCCTCTGGGTGCTCCAGTTTTCTCCCACAATCCAAAGATGTGCAGGTCACGGTGAATTGCCCATTGTGTTCAGGGATGTGTATTAGTCAGGGGTAAATGTAGAGTAATGGGTCTGGGTGGGTTACTCTTCAGAGGGTCAGTGTGGACTGGTTGGGCCAAAGGTCCTGTTTCCACACTGTAGGGATTCTATGATTCTATGGTTCTAACTCCATTTGAAGGAAGGTCTGACTGTCACAAGGGCACAGAAAGGACTCTGAGTGGGAAATTTTAATGATCCTCATCAGGAGTGGCACATGACTGACTGAGCTGACTGGCAGAGCTGCCAGACTTGGGTTTACATCGGATGGTGAGGGAATCACCAAGAGGGAAAGTGCTGGTAGGAGTGACCACTTTGTGTAGAGGAAGTCCCATCTTCACACTGAGGTCAACATGCGTTGTGTTGTGTGGCATCACCAATCTGATAAAATGGAACAACTCATAACGATCAAGCAGTTCAAACTGGGCATCGAAGAGATGCTTTAGACCCTCAATACTCATTGGTTGTATATTCAGTCACAAGGCTGTAGCCTCATGGCCTGGCTTCTTCCATTCAAACCAGGAGGTCAGCATTGGTTCAATGAGGAGTGCAGGAAGGCACATCAGGAACAGCGCCAGGCAAACATAAAGATGAGGTGCCAACCTGGTCCAGTTCCTACACAGGACCACATGCACGTAAATAGGGGAAACAGCATGTTGTGGGAAATGCTAAATCATCCCAAAATAGAGTAGATCAAAGCTCTATAACCTGAACAAGTAAACAACATCATTCCTTTAATCCCATTGTTTAAGCAGAAAGCTGTTAATCCCACTTCACGTGTGCTGTGATCATCACTGCACCATTCTCAAATTGCAACATTTCATTGACTAACCTGCTTTGAGCTAAAGGGTTGAGGGAAAACATCGGATTAGCAATCTATGCCCATCGTTTTGACTCCCTCCTTCAAGTGGTGCATGCCCAGTATTAGCCACCATTCTCTGAGGGCGCTGTTGAGCTCCAGTCCTCTAATTGGGCCAGCAATCCTTTTGGGGTGGGTGATGGCTGCTATCCTTAATTGGTTGGGAGTCCTGGCAACAGCCTGTTCATTGACCACCCCTTCCCCTCCGCTATAGAATGTGACCCAGGTTCCTAGCATCCTTGAAAGCACCATTGTTCCGTTGTCCAACTTCTTACCCCTCCAGAAGAGCCTTGCCCCCCTCAGAAAATCCAAACCTAATGTTTCTCACATTAGGTTAGCCTTTTTATTCTTGATAGAAAAGTAATAAGCGTGATTCTCAGTGATCTGTGCTCTCAAGTACACATTCCCAGCCCATATGAGGAGTGGACATCCTAGTGGTAGTACCACTGGACTGTAAATCCAGGTAATGTTCTGGGGACCCTGGCTCAAATGCTGCCATGGTGGAATTTGAATTCAATAAAATTCTGGAAATACGAGTCGAATGATGACTGTGAAACCATTCCTGATTCTTTAGGGGGGGAAACCCATCTGGGTCACTAATGTCCTTTAGGGAAGGAGAGTAACATTTTTACCTGGTCTGGCCCTCAAGTGACTCCATCGATTTGGTTAACTTTTGACTGCATTCCGGGCAATTAGAGACAGACAATAAGCGCTGACCCTTCGAGCGAGATTCATGTCTTGTGAATGAATTTATTAAAAATGCAGTGCATAATCCAGGCAGTGGTGATGAAGTTATTAAATGGGGAGCTATTTAAAGACTAGACGATGAGCCAAGTATTTTTGCTTTGCAATGGTAAATCCTTTCAGACAGACTTTCGTTAATTCACCTTTAAATAAATATTGAAGTGCTTTATTGTTCTGTGTTAGGAAGTTTGACTTAATGGAAGAATATTTTATGGATTTCAAGTGATGATTGGCATGTGCTGATGCTCTGTTAACACATATGTGACACCTACATGAAACAAATAGAGAATACAATAGACAATGGATCTCACTGTAAGTGGCTTTTTAAAAAGGGATTTGAGCTACTTATGATAGAATATTTAATCTAAATAAAGTGAAGCTGTCTCTGCTTTTGGCAATGTGAAATTTTCAAGAGCATACTGAGAACATCATAGAATGAAAATAATCCAGGGAGTAGATAGGAGATGTCTTAAACTTAGATTCATTCTTTGTCAAGGTTCATTGTGAAGTAGACTCCTCACAGAATGTCAGACAGGCATGAGCGACAGCCACAGAACTTTACATGCTTACACTGCACCAACTCCAATTTTTGAAAAGATTTGAAGCTCAGGTTGATGATGAATATGTAAGTTAGCTCACTGAGCTGGTAGGTTTGTTTCAGACGCTTCGTCACCATGACTAGGTAACATCATCAGTGAGAGTCTCTGGTGAAACGCCAGTGGTACTCCAACTCCAACCTTCAAACCCACTGGTGGGATTGTTCATCTCAGCCACAGGCCTCCGGGAGAGTCCTGAAAGACTTTCCCCACAGCGTCAGGTGGAACTGTGGCTCAGTGGTTAGAACTGCTGCCTCACAGCGCCAGAGACCCAGGTTTGATTCCATCCTCAGTTGGCTGCCTGTGAGCAGTTTGCACATTCTCCCTGTGTCGGCATGGATTCCCTCCTAGGTTCTCTGGTTTTCTTCCACAGTTCAAAGATGTGCAGGTCAGGTGGATTGGCCAAACTAATTTGCCCAGCAGTGTGCAGACTAGGTGGGTGAGGAATGCAGGAATAAGGTGAGGGAGATGGGTCCGGGTGAGATGCTGGTCAGAGGGTCATTGCAGACTTGATGAACTGAATGGTTTGCTAATGCATTGAAGGGATTTTATGAACAGCTCCACTTCCTCACAAACCCTGTCAGCATCCATTTTGTTTTATCACAGTGCTCCTGGCCAGTGTTCAAAAAGCATCCCATACGCAACACGCGTCTGGCATGTTTCGATGCCAATCTGGCATGTTCCAATGTCAGTTTGTCATGGTGCTGTGCCACTTTGATGCCACAAAAATATTGAGCAAGCCAAGTCTTCAAGCAATGCAGGTGAGTCAATAAAACTGGCAGTCCTGAACGTTTGCTTAATTCCGTCAGACTAAATTCAAAGGCCACAAGAATTTCACACACGATTAAGAAAGGTTCAAATGTTAAACATGTGGAAATGGGTTGACCCCTACAGTTTGGCGTTCCTTGGATATACTTTTGTTTTGACTTTGGTTCTGCACTTACTGAGCATTGAGGACTTCATAAAATATATTGGTCTGTGTTAGAAAATAAGGTTCCAGTATCCCCACAGGCAGGACAGACTTGCATGTAATCAGTGCCAGGAGCTCAGTATAAACTTAGATTGATCAATTGGTAAATGAGGTGAAATTGAACATTGTGCTAAGCTGTTAGCCTTTCGAGCTGCACGATAGCTTTCAAAGGCACCATGTCCAAAATTATGACAGGCTAATATTCTGCTTGGATGTGTTATTTAATGCTTTGACTAAAATACTAGCACTGGGCATCATGCAAAAGAAATGGCATTCCAGGAAACAAGGTTATTGCTTTGCCATCTGAATCTGAATCTGTGCATGTCTGTTCAGGGACTGCAGGACCCTGGTGCTGTAAGCTAACAGGCTTTTCTGACTACTACTCAGCAGGGTCCCTCACAGTGACTTACAATTAGACACCCTGTGATATTTGAGAGAAATTGATTGAGGAAGTTCAGACTGAAGATGGCAAAACCCGTCCAAAGTTCATTTGCTAAAAAAAAAACCCATTCAAATTTAGGTTTGCTCGCTGAGCTGGAAAGTTCATTTTCAGACGTTTCGCCACCATGCTAGGTAACATTCATTCGGAAGCTCACTATGATGTTCCCTAGTATGATGGTGAAACATCTGAAAATGAACCTTCCAGCTCAGTGAGCAAACCTACATCCAGAACCTCAACCTGAGCTACAAATCTTCTCAAAGCTCACTAACCCATTCAAATCATCATTCATTGACTGGCAGACCAAAGCATGACTGTTCTGATGAAATACCAGTATTTACGGTAATGGAATGAAGGAAATGGTAGATAATTGAGTGTCTCCAAAAGTTTATAATTGATGGTTGATAAAATGACACCTGAGAGAATTCAAAATGCATAAAAGCATCAAAAGAAGCCTTACTTCTTGCGCAACTCCACATGATGCTGAGTCCAATGAACAAATACCGATGACAAAGCACAGCAACTCTTGACTGCAAGCCTGGCTTTTCCCCGCCCATTATCACCCTTGGATCACAGTGGTACTATCATGTCTCAAATTGAAACAGAGACTGCCAGAAAAACTCACCAGATCTGGCAGTATCTGTGGAGAGAAAAAACTGAGTTAACCTTCCCAATCCAAAATGATCCTTCCCTGGAACTGAGATCTTCTTCCTGCTCGGAATGGCATATTGGACACTGATTGATAAATCTGAAAAGCGAGGGAGTGACTGTCGACGGGAGTAGCAGTCCCTCACTTGCCTTTGAAACCCCTTCACCTCCTTTCCCTCTCTTCCCTCTCTGATGCTCCCTTCTTCCTCCTCAATCCCCTTCCCTCCTTATGGCCCATTACCTCCTCTGCAGCCTTCTCCTCTTTTATAGCCCCTCTTCTCTCTGTACTGCCTCTCCCTCCCCTTTATAGCCCCTCTTCCCTCTGTACTGCCCCCTCCCTCCTTTACAGCCCCTCTTCCCCTGCTGCCAATTGGTTCATAGAAAGCCTATCGGCATTAAGTGCGGGAAATTACCAACTTCTGATTGGAGAATTGACTCTCACAGTTTGTTATTTAGATGGATGACTTTTCCCTGATTGGTTGCTTCAACAATACCATTCCCGCTCCCTCCCCCCCCCCCCCCCCACGGGTGGAGCGAATTTGGGGATATTGCATTCAGATCTGTTCCCCCTGTCCCCACCACCCTCTGTGTTTTCACCACTGATTGCCACACTGTTCCACTATATGTTGCTCTTTGTTTACACTGGCCCCATCAGGCATCTTATCCAACAGTAGCTTTCCCATCTATGTTTCACAAGTATGATCATTATTAACAAGATGGGCTGATATGAGCATTTTCTCCACTAGATCATAATACTGTAATGACATAACTTCCCCCAGAGGTCCTTTTGAAATGAGCAACAAGTGACACCCTGGTTCATAGTTTGACTGCTATTGCAAAAACAGCCAGCTATCTAATATCACTCAGCTTTTTATGCAGCTTTCCAGGTTTTAGACCTTTATACTCAGCTGACAGTAGCTACAAGAGCTCCTATATCCTTTTCTGATATTGCCCCTGAGTGTGATTTCTTTCGTTTCCTGACAAGAATTCTTGGTGTTCCTCTTTTCTCTCTCATCTGTACTGGTCACCTTCACACTCCAGCTCCACTGCTGTCCTTTATGTCTGCACCTCTACTTTATGTCTGCCAACCACACGGCTCCTTCCCCAGCTTTCATCCTATTGGTACTGCTTCCATGTTAGGGGTCGCCATTTCACATTGACCACTATGTTCTATTGATCAAGAAAATTACTATCTATACTTTGCAGTTGATGGCAATCCCTTAAAAGTCCTTTCAAACACTCATAATCACAATTACAAATTCTACAGACTTATTCAATACACAAACTTTACAAATTTCTATTATTATAACCTTCATCCATGTCTTTGTCACCTCCACACTCAACGATGCTAGTGTTTTACTAGCTGAATGGCTATCTATTATCCAAAGGTCTGTTGCCCCCTGTCTATATGACGACAAGTCCCATTCACCCAGAGCCTCACAAAAATGAATTAAATAAACATGAATTAAATATGGAGATAGGAGAGGGTTGCACACAAACATTTGTTACACTCACACATTGCATTTGATTTGTTTGATTTATTATTGTTACATGGTACAGAGACACAGTGAAAATTATTGTTTTGCCTGTCAACAAGACAAACCATACCTTGCATAAGTACCTAACGGTAATAGAATGGAATGCAGAATACAGTGTCACCACTACAGAGGAAGTTCAGACAAAAATCAACTCAAATATGTGGGGGGATCATTCATAAGCCTAATATCAATGGGGAAAAGGCTGTTCTTGAACCCGTTGATATGTGTCTTCAAACATTTGTGTCTTCTGCCTAATGGAAGAGGGTGGAAGAGAGTGGAAGAGAATATAAGTGGGATGGGAGCGGTTCTTTGATTATTTTGGCAGCTTTCCTAGGACACTGGGAAGTGTAGATGGAGTTAACAGAAGGAAGGCTGGTTTATATGATGTTCTGGGCTGTGGTCACAACTCTCTGTAATTTCTCACAGTCCTGTGCAGAGCAGTTACCCTACCAAGCTGTGATGCATCCAGATAGGATACTTTCTGTGGTGCATCTATAAAAATTGGTCAGAGTCATTGTGGAAATGCCGAATTTCCTCAGCCTTCACAGAATGGAGAAACATTAGTGTGTTTTCTTGAGTGTAGTGTTGACATGGCTGAATCAGGATATTTACTCATAGTCTCTTGGCCAATTGTGCCTCAGCACCATTGATATAGACAGGGGCGTGTCCTCCACTCCGCTCCCTGTAGTTGATGACCAATTCCTATGTTTTGCTGACATTGAGGGAGAGGTTATTGCCTTTACTCCACACCATTAAAGCCATCTATCTCTTCCCTGTATTCTATCTCATTGTTGTTTGAGATCTGCCTCATTATGGTGATGTCATCAGCAAATTTGTAAATGGAGTTTGATCTGAATTTGGCCACACAGTCCTGGATGCATAAGGAGTACACTAAGGGGCTGAGAACATAACCTTGTGGGGCACCTGCATTGGGGATTATCGTGAAGGAGGTGTAGTCACCTATCCTTACTGATTGTGGTCTGTGGGTCAGGAAGTTTAGAATCCAATTGCAGGGAAGGGAGCAGAATCCTCAGTCTCAGAGTTTGGAGATGAGTTTTGTTGGAATTATGGTGCTGAAAGTAGCATTGTTTCAGGGTAGGCCAACATCCAAAGACAATAGGATTTCCATACAGCCTCCATGTTTCATACTGGGTAAAAGGGAGGGGCAAAACCCAGTGATTATTATTGACATCCCAGTATATTACAATGACCTTCCTCATCCAAACTAGACAGACTGGCCTTGAACCCTTGTACTCTGTAAAGTATCCAGTCTTTATGTGTGTGTGTGCGCGCACATGTGAGATCATGTGTGGGACTGAGTGTGTGGTTGTGTGGTGTTGTAACAAGCTGGAGTGAATGTCTGGGAATAGAGAGCCTTCTTTGCGTTTAAACTCATAAAACCTTGCTGCTGAATTGCTTAGCTGGAATAAGCACAAGTGTTAGAAGGGATTTGACTTATTTCTATTCTGTACTAATTCAAGGCAATGAGAGAGCATCTCAATTCTGCCCACGACTGGATGAAAGAAATTGAAATGGGTTCTTCCTTTAATGATACTTATAAATGTTCGGAATCATATTTAGAGGTAAGGACAGGAAGAGGTTTCAATTCTCCCTGCAGTACATTTTACCATTCACTGCGAAGGCTTCATACAGGCAATCAAACTGAAGCATGAATTCTGCTTCACTTCCCACTGGAGCTGCCAGCATTTCTGGCCTTCATATCAGAATGCCAACGTCTACAGTATTTGACTCTTGCTTTTTCTCTGCGCGTTGAGAAATCTTTGGATGACTGGTGCTTGCAGAGGTTCTGAGTGAGGCAGGCAAGGATACAGAACCATAAAGAGCCAACGTCTTTGGTGAATAATAGCAAAGATGATATAGTTAAGTAAAATAAGATGGTTTCTAACTTAAGAATTGTGTGGGAAGCTTCCCTCCTGTGCATTAGGCAAAGTGACAACAACACTTTTATAAAATAATGTGCTTCTGATTTCACCACACTTAACTTGCACAAGAACTCTTCCCTCTAAGTGTGGCTTTATTTCAGAAGCAAGTTATTTTTAAAAATTTGCTCGGAAAACAAATGTTAGCCAGAATGTGCTTCCTGCATGTTACCTCAATTTTCTTGGCGTCATGTAATTGCTTCTCATTACTCTGTTTTATGATTTACAATTGCTGGCAGTCTGGGAGTAAGCATTTTATGAATGCTGGATGAATCCTGTGACATTATGAATGGGGAGAATGGACTACAGCTGAGTCAGTCATTCAGAAAGTCGATGGTTGAAACAGCATGGGCCTACGGAACGGGAAAGAACCACACCAAATTTATGCTTTCAGACAGTAGTTTGAATGTAATGGAAAGGGGTGATTGAGAGGCTCGTGATTATACAGTTTACTGCTTTATGTCACCAACAAGTCTGGGAAATTCACTAAATCATACGGGACTTTAACTTTCCAAATGCTATAGTTCGAGTACTTTAGATAGGTCAGTTTTTGTCCAATGTATGCAGGATGGTTTCCTGATATAGTATGTAGATAGGCCAACAAGAGGTGAGACCATATTGGATTTGGTACTGGGTAATGAATCCAGCCAAGTGTTAGATTTGGAGGTAGGTGAGCACTTTGTTGATAGTGATCACAATTCAGTTATGCTTACTTCAGTGATGGAAAGGGATAAATATATATCATAGGGCAAGAGTTATAGCTGGGAGAAAGGCAATTACGATGCGATTAGGCAAGATTTAGCATGCATAGGATGGGGAAGGAAACTGCAGGGGATGGGCACAATCACAATGTGGAGTTTATTCAAGGAACAGCTACTGCGTGTTCTTGATAAATTTGTACCTGTCAGGCAGGGAGGAAGTGGTTGAGCAAGAGGGCCGTGGTTTACTAAAGAAGTTGAATGTCTTGTTAAGAGAAAAAAGGAGGCTTATGCAAAGATGAGCCGTGAAGGTTCAATTTGACGGCTTGAGAGTTACTAGTTACCCAGGAAGGACCTAAAGAGAGAGGTAAGAAGAGACAGGAGAAATCTTTGGTAGGTAGGATCAAGGAAAACCCTAAAGCTTTCTATAAGTATATAAGGATTAAAAGAATGATGAGAGTAAGATTAGGACTAGTCAAGGATAGTAGTGGGAAGTTGTGTGTGGAGTCCAAGGAAATAAGGGAAGCGCTAAGTGAATATTTTTAGTCAGTATTCACAAAGGAAAAAGACAATGGTGTCAAGGACAATACTGAGATACAGGCTACTTAGACTAGACAGGATTGAGGTTCACAAGGAGGAGGTGTTAGCAAAGTATGAAAATAGATAAGTCCCCTGGGCTGGATGGGATTTATCCTAGGATTTTCTGGGAAGCTAGGGAGGAGACTGCAGAGCCTTTGGCTTTGATCTTTATGTCATCATTGTCTACAGGAATAGTGACTAATAATGACTGCCATAGGAAAGGCAACTTTTACATGGCTTGCTGACTCAGCAGGATGAGGCTTGCATCGCTAGGCCAAATTAAGTCCGCAACTGGCCAAGAAGTAGATACTACCCAGGGTCAGGATGTGTTCCTCTTGGGGCAGGTGGAGCTCCAAAAACAATGATTTTGTTTGACAGGCAGATATCATGGTTGATAGCTCCAAAACGAATGGCAAATTGGGTACGTGGTCAGGCTAATCTGTTCTTTCTTACCACGGTAATGGCTCAATTTCTCCAATTATCTTTTACAAATCTTCAAGGTGCAACAGAAGCCACAATAAGAGCATGAGAACATCTGTAAGCTCTCCTTCACTGCGTATCAAGAGCCAACCATGATGCTGCACATACCATTCCCAGTCAGAATTGTTCTTTAGTAAACAGAGACTCTTGTGTAGCTTTGAATCTTCACAATTCACCCCCAGCTGCAGAAGAAATTGAAGACATTAATTGCCCTGTGAACCAGTCCTCATTGGAGTAATACCATCCCAAGCTCCATAAAGGGAAAATGACAATATTTCAGCTTTCTTTGCGGTAAGGTTAGCAAGAGGATGCCCAGAAATCGATGGCGAGCATCAGCAAGGGTAACATTCAGTTTCTTAATTTGCTCTTTCAGGGAAGATTGGAAGTGAATATTAGTGGCAAAGAGGCAGATGATCCGTTGGATGAAGAAATCCTGGATCTTGGTACATTTTTTGATAACAGTACCATTGATGATGAAGCCTTTAAGGAGTCTTACCCCTTCATTGAAAAAGGGGAAGAAGAGATGAATTGGTCTGAATTTTCCACTGAGCCCGTGTGATCTAAGAAAAGCTTTTCAGGGAGATATGTAAGTTCCAGTGAACTCCAATTGACCTTGAGGGTTTTTGTCAGTCAGGTTTTCCGTGATTTATCCTCCTTGTTATTTCAGACAGGCTTTTATAAGTATCACAGTCCAGGGGACAGCTGTCATGAGAAGTTTCCATTCCACTCCATTTCCTTCCAAGGAACTGATAGCAGAGCACAGAGGTCCTATCTGTCCTTCAGGAGAGTTGAGAACATAGTTGGAGGTTGACATCTTAGGAGCAAAAGACTTGGAGAAGTAGAGATACATATAAGTTGGGCAGAAAGAGTAAATAGATCATTAGGTCAACAGTTTGTGGAAAGGGTAGAGCTCGGAGGAGATGTGGCGTAAAGGGTTAACTATACCTGTTCTTGAATAGCTATGCCACAGTGATACCAAATCACATGACCTAGAACTTTAGTCTGTAGTGTTTCACTGTCTTCTGATTTCCAATAGGCTTTTGAAAAGGTGTTGTACAGGAGGCTTCTCAATAGGATAAGAGCCCATGGTGTCAGGGGCAAGGTATTGGCATGGATAGAGGATTGGCTGGCTGGCAGAAGGCAGAGATTGGGGATAAAGGATGGCAGCCAGTGACTAGTGGAGCTCTGCAGGGGTCAGTGATGGGACCACAACTATTCATATTAAACATTAAGGGAAAACCCTAGGGACTTAGGAGTCCTAGTTCACAATGCTGTTAAGGTTAACAAGCAGGTTCAGTTGGCAGTAAGGAAATGCAGTGTTAGCATTCATCTCAAAAGGGCTGGAATGCAAGAGTAAAGATGGACTGCTGAGGCTTTATATGGCTCTGATTAGGCCACGTTTGGAATATTGGGAACAGTTTTGGGCCCCATATTCTCAGCAAGGACATGCTGGCCTTGGACAGGTCCAGACAAGGTTTTTCAGAATGATCCCAAGGATGAAGGGTTCGTCATGCAAAGATCAGCTTGAGGACTCAAGGTCTGTACTTCATGGAGGTTAGAAGGATGAGGGATGATCTCATTTGAAACTTACAGACAGGCCTGGATAGAGTGGACACTGAGAAGAGGTTTCCACTAGTAGGAGAGACTTGTACACTGAGGACACAGGCTCAGAGTGATGGGCTGACTCTTTAGAACTGAGATGAGGAGGAATTTCTTCAGCCGGAATGTGGTTAATCTGTGGTACTCTGCCACATAGGGTTGTGGAGGTCAAGCATTTAGTGTATTTAAGACAGAGATAGATAGGTTCCTAATTCATTGTGAAACTTGAAAGGGTTCAGAAAAGATGTACAAGGATGTTGCCAGGCTTGAAGGGTTTGACCTACAGGGAGAAGCTGAATAGGCTGGGACAGTTTTCCCTTAAGCATCGGAAGCTGAGGGGTGACCTTATGTACAGATTTTAAAAACCATGAGGGGCATGGATAGGGTTAGCAGACAAGTCCTTTTTCTAGAGTCCAGAACTAGAGAGCACAGGTTGAGGGTGAGAGGGGAAAGATATAAAAAGGACCGAAGAGGCAACTTTTTCACATAGAAGATGGTGCATGTATGGGAAGAGCTGCCAGAGGAAGTGGTGGAGGCTGGTACAATGACAACATTTAAAAGGCATCTGGCTGGGTATATGAATAGGAAGGGTTTAGAGTGGTATGGGTCAAGTGCTGGCAAATGGGACTAGATTAGGTTAGGATATCTGGTCAGCATGGACAAATTGGACTGAAGGGTCTGTTTCCGTGCTGTACACCTCTGTGACTCTATAACTCTAATGATAAGGGGATCAAGGGTTCCAGGGAGAAAGCGGGAGAATGGAGCTGAGAAACCTATCAGCCATGACTGAATAGTGGAGCAGACTCGATGGGCTGAATGGCCTAATGCTGCACCGTTATCTTGTGCTCTTATAACTTCTGTTTCAATGCTAAAGCAAAACCTGCAGCATTGTGTGTTTATGTTTCGGTGATAGACCACTTCATTGAAACCGTAACTAAGCTAAATATGATCTATCAAGCCAGGTTCCTGTCACGAGGTTGACTTGGCCAATAGTAACATCAGCTGGAATCATAACACAAGCTATTTGACCTTGTGGAATTTCTCTTCTGCTGTTGTGCAGAACATCATCAAAGGGAGCTTTTACCCTTGTCTCCGTGATATCTCAGAACTCATTGTGCCCACAGAAGTGCTAAAAAGGCAACTGTTCATCCCCAGCGACATGTTAAATGGATCTAGAGTGGGGATTGAGGAGCGGAGTGTGGAGGGAAACTCCTTTGGTCATGTGAAAACCCATTAATGACCACCAATCATCCATCAATGAGCAGCATCAATTCACTGAAACCCCTTTCGAATTTTGGAGAGCGTTAACCGATCACCTATTCACCCACTGTGAGCTTTGAAGCAGCCTGTCTGATTGTACCAGTCAACATAGCAACAGGTTATCAGCTTGCCTAAAGGTCAGCATCCAAAACATGTTTCTGAGGAGTCTTGATTTCACCTGAAAAGCAAATCAATCCTCTGTCTAGAGATGTCTCTGGGAGCTGCCAGAGCAACCTGCTGCCTTACCCTGACTGGGAAGGAACTCTACAGTTCTGGTTTCTAGCCTTGTGGGCTCTGATCCTTCCGGTGAATTGATAACTATACTGTGTGACTTTAATACTCATTGACATGTAAGTATGTGTCTCTGTGTGTATTGTGGAGACACTTAGAGTTACTCCAATTTGTGCTTCCTAATCTCTGATTTCTCATGTGGTTTATAGTTTAACAATTAATTATCTGCCTGTCTGAGGTAAAGCATTAGCAATTTGGCCTTTTTAGCCGCCAGTAAGATATCATTGAGATAATTAGTAACTCAGTTGCATGCTTCTTTTCAAAAGTTGAAGAAATATTAAATGATAATGAAATATTTAGATCTCTTTTTGTCTCCACTTCTCATCACAGATCCCCCACAATATGGAAACAGGCCATTTGGCCCAACACATTCACACCAACCCTCCAAAGAGTATCCCACCCAGACCCATTCCCCTAGACTAATGCACCTAATCTACACATTCCTGAACACCTATGGGCAATTTAGCGTGGCCAATCCACCTAGCCTGCACATCTTTGGACTGAGGGAGGATGCCCACACAGATACAAGACAAAAGTGCAAACTTCACACAGACAGTCACCTGAGGCTGGAATCAAACCCAGGTCCCTGACGCTGTGAGGTGGCAGTGCTAACCACTGAGCCACCGTGCTGCCCAATCTCTCCCATTCTGGTTAAATCCATTCTCTCTCTTTCTCCAATTAATGCCTTTTTCCAGTTTCTGGCCACTTCTCTGAGCAGAGGTTCGATTCCAAGACTTTGCATTTACTGTAGGCTTTGAATGAAAATGGAAACAAAGACGTTAATAGATATGGGAACAATTAAACAATTGACTATGATATATTATGAATCTTATCCTTTTCTCTATTGTTTAAACCCTCCAACAACAGTGGTAACCCTGCAACCGAAAGCACTTCAGGATATCCTGGGATAGGCAAGTCTCTTATTTTAAACTAAACTCTTATTTTAAGCTAATAGGGCAGCATGGTGGCTCAGTAGTTAGCACTGTTGCCTCACAGTGCCAGGGACCTGGGTTCAATCCCCGCTTCGGGTAACTGTCTGTGTGAAGTTTGCACATTTTCCCTGTGTCCTCCGGTGCTCCGGTTTCCTCCCACAGTCCAAAGATGTGCAGGTTAGGTGAATTGGCCATGCTACCTTGCCCGTAGTGTTAGGTGCATTAGTCAGGGGTAAATGTAGGGGAGTGGGTCTGGGTAGATTGCTCTTTGGAGGGTTGGTGTGGACGTGTTGGGCCGAAGGGCCTGTTTCCACACTGTAGGGAATCTAATCTAAAGTGGAGGTTGAGAAAAGGCTTCAGAATGCTTTCCAACTGGGTTGTGGGAAAATAGTTGACAGATTGCGCAGATTAATTTGCTCAAAACCAACTTCAAACGTGGACGCAAGAATTTAAAATGGAAAATCAAATTGATTTCAAAACAGGAAGTATCTGTTGACATAAGATTTTTCAATTCGATAAAAGTGAACTTGAAAATAGGTCACGGCAGTACCCAAAGCTTGTCTGTTTCTGATGTGTAAAAGTTAGCAAGAGCTGCCCCAGTGGCTGAAACATATAGTGACCATTGACTCAGCCACTGAACAAGAAGTATTAATAATTTACAAAAGATTATTGATGATAGAAAGGATAACCAATAATACTGACCATAGGAATGCACCCTTCAACAGGAAGAATTTCAATAGAGACGTTGTACACTTCTAACGTATGGAGATAAAGACTCAATGATATTTCCAAAATTGTATTGACAGATTGGACATGGTAAATAATAGGCTATTTTTGTCATCTGCATAAATTAAGCATTGCACATCTAACTTATTTGATGACTCAAGGTTCCTTTTTTGTACATGGTTGGAGTGGTTGATAACAAACCCTTTCATGCTGTAGTCAAAGGTTCTCGGGAACCTATGACTACTTAATTTCCAAGAGTCGAAATGTTAGCAACAGGCCCTTCCTGTCTGAAGCAATTCCATCACCTCCACACAACAGGGGGATCTCCAGCTCTTGTCAAAAGCCTATAACTAGGCTTTTAGCTTCCTCGCCTCCGACATTGTGGCATTGTTGAGCTGTGAAGAGAAACAAAGCAGAACCCAGACAAAAGACCGACAAATGTTGTGGGAGCGTGACAGTTCCTGGGCAGCAGGGACTACAGAAATGTCATGTCACGGAAAGCAATCTGTCAAGATTGAGTAATGTAGAATGTAACATAGTGGGAGGACGCTTCAAGGTTGGCGGAGGGAGTCTGGAACATTTTCACAGGCAAAACACAGAAGATAAGATTAAACCCTTTTGGTGTGATGTCATGGAGAGCTCTTAGCTCCCTCTTTCGGCCTCTTTCCGCAAGATAACCCAGACTCAAGGGTTATGGGGATAAGGCAGGAACAGGATACTGATCGTGGATGATCAGCCATGATCATAATGATCGGTGGTGCTAGCTCGAAGGGCCAAATGGCCTACTCCTGCACCTATTGTCTATTGTCTTTGGACCATTTCCAATGAGGTCTCGTCAATGGGGATAAATCCTAGGCTCCTGCTCAAAGCCAGGGAAGTGGGGCATTGGAAGGCAAAAATTCATAAGAACCTGTCTCTTCTGATTTAACCTTTGGGATGGGTCATAAAAAAACTCAAGAAATATTTTGTAGATTGTCTCTGATCTGGTGTGGGGGTGGTGGAGGGGAGGGAAAAGCAATAAAATATATCGCTATAGAAGATCAAACATTTGACTGGATTTCAGGGAAGAGGGGAATGTGTGGATACGATGGAATCCTTACAGGGAATGATGGAAAAGGGTTCAGGGCTAGACGGAACCCAGGAATGGAAAGAGCAACAAACAAAGACTGGTCAAAGAGATAGGCTTATGCAGAAAAAAACACAGAGAGATAAAGTAAGAAAAGATATTAACAGTTTGAATTTTAACTAATTTTTAACAACAATTGTTAAAACAACTTGAAGGAACGAGATGCCGTAATATAAATTGCTCAATTTCTGATGCAGTGACTTGAGTAGCACTGCAAAAGAAGGAAGCTAGGAGAAAGTAAGGATTGCAGATATTGGAGATCAGAGTTGAAGAGTGTGGCGCTGCAAAAACACAACAGGTCAGGCAGCATCCGAGGAGCAGGAGAATCGACATTTCAGGCATAAGGTCTTCATCAGGAATGAGGACAAGAGGAGGAATCTTTTCACTACAAGGTGCTTATGGTAATAAGTACTAACCTGCATTTTCTGTGGAAGTCGGAAATTAATGCACAAATGCGGTAATGATATTAACTCACAGGAAGGCAGAGGATGAGCTGCTCATCCCATGATATCGATAGCACAGGGACACCAATTGTCCAGCCAAATTCTTAATTCAAGGTGGGCTAGCTCTTTAGACCCACCATGATGGGCACAGAATGTTATGCTACCAGCTGCATGCCTGTCCCCCGGCTTAATCCCGACCTGTGCCACTTCCTAAATAATCCACTTACAGGCCTAACGCCTGTTAACAAAGGCCAACTGGGAATTTCCTATTGGCTCCAGGTTCCCGGAGGGATTAGGGACAGGTTGAGCTGCAAATATCCAGCTGCACACCAGCGAGTATCAATGCTCAAGGCAGACTGAGAGTCTTTCTCTGCCAGCCTGGATTTGTCAGTGGCTAGAGGCTGCTACACTCCCTCACCCCTCACAGTGGTGCCTTAACTGGAAACGCCACTTTGGAGTTAGAGTTAATGAAAACATTGGAGAGAAAATGCCTCCATTTTGGGCTTCCTCCTCCCTCTCACCCTTTTATTTTGATATTCTGCTGCTGCTTTTAACTCAACTAGGCTTTAGATTGATGTCCCCAAAGAATTACCTTATAAATCTGAGGTATACTTGTAAACATCAAATTGGAGCTCCAGTATCTTCGTTTGCAAGAATTGTTGGAATTTTTCTAGGGTTTTCTCACAGGAAAGCTTCCAAGTTTGAGATCTGGCCTACCATCAACAACTGGACAATAAGCCTGCTCTCTGACCATACATTGACCACTTTGGTGGCAATCACAATGAGTGGCTATTTCCCGCACAGGACTTATCACCCTCATTTCAACCTGCAGAGGTTTTCAGGGAACACTCTGCCTGAGGTATCTAGACCTAGCCACAACTCTTTGAACGGTTTACACACTTCTAATGGGAAGTGGATTACAGTTTGGCAGCAGATTTATGCTCATTGTTTTAATGTGTTGAAATATAATTCCTGAATTACTTCAGTGAAGCGGCAATGCACCTTTGCCTCTTTTACAGTAATTTTTAATCTACAGCTTTCACTCCTTAACGATAAAATCCCAGATGACCATGGGTTATGTGGAGTGCCTTGTTTCCCAAACTACAAAATTCTGTACAATTCTATCAGCAATGCACAGGCACCATTTGCCTGACAGGAATTAAATAGAACATCGATTTTCCTCTTGTGAGCGTGTTTTGTGGATTAGGCAACCTCAGGCCCCACCAGCTGCTCTCCTGACTGTGCTGGGGGGAGTTATCTTGACCTTAAAGGTTTAGATTTGCGGTGTCGTTAGTGTGTGGGTAACCAGTGTGGGAGGAGCTCAGGGGTGGAGGGGTTCTCCAGAAATCCCCCCTCACTTTTCAGCCAGATGGCTGCCAGCATTGTTTAAAGGTCTCCATGAACTACCCCCTGCCACTCCATGCCCATCCTCCATCTCCTTGTATTCTCCACAGCCACTTCCTCACTACCCAGGATGTACAGTCCTCGGATTCCGAGCAACAAATAGAAATATCTTACATTCGCTGGAGATGGAAAAGCTGTCACCATCTGATAAAATCAAATACGTACCATTGATGTTGAAGAAAGATTGCTTTAGAATTAGAATTCCGACATTGTGTAGAAACAGGCCCTTCGGCCCAAGAAGTCCACACCAACCCTCTGAAGAGTAACCCAAAGGGACCCATTCCCCTACCCTATATTTGACTAATGCACCTAACCTACATATCCCTGAACACAATGGGTAATTTAGAATCGCCAATTCACCTAATCTGCACATCTTTGGATTGTGGGAGGACACCCACACAGGTACAATGAGAATGTGCCAACTCCATCCAGACAGTCACCCGAGGCTGGAATCGAACCCAGGTCCCTGGGAGGCAGCAGTGCTAACCACTGAGCCACCGTGCCACCCTGGCCATCCATAATGACTTGTAATCCCTAATAATTGTAACAATTCTGGTGATCTCAATAAACTCACATCAACAAATCAGAAAGGCACTGTTATTCTCAGATGAAAGGATCACGTACTGTACTGAAAGCCACTTGCACTTGAACCTCAGTCAAGCATTCATAATGGCCAGAGCCTTCCAAACATTGCAGTGCTGTCTGGAGGGTAAGGGACAGAAGGTGTTCATTTCAATTTCAAAGCAGAGTGCTTGTACGTTCATGGACTGGTTCAGGTGGTTAGTTTTTCTTCCCCTCAGGAGCCAAAAGTAGTTTTTCTTATAATTAGGCAGAGCTGTCACTGCATTTAAATTACGCTATGAAAGACAGAAGTCCTGTACTAACTCACTGCTTACAGTCCTTTCCAAAGCCATGACCTCTACCATGTCGTAGTACAAGGTCATCAGAAGCATAGGAACACTACCATGTGCAAGTTCCCCTCGAAGTCACACATTATTCCTGATTTGGAACTATACTGCTGTTCCTTCAATACCATTCAGTCAAACGTTTTGGAATTCCCTTCCTAACGGCAGTACGGGTAAACCAAGGACTGCAGCAGCTATAGAAGACAATTCAACACCACCTTCTCCAGGGCAACTCAAGATGGGCAATAAATGCTGGCCTAGCCAGTGATGCCCATATCCCAGCAACAAATGAAGATATACCTCAGCCTCAGTGGTTTAGTAATGAAAGAACAAATGTAGATGGAATATAGATGAAAGTAGAGGCAAAGAGCATTCTGGCTGTTGTCAATAATCTGGGAGTAGGCTTCTTTCACATCAGAGTGGTGCCTGGTGTAGGTGGCAAATATCTTAAGGTATATGTGTAGCTTGGTTCCATGTAATCGTTTATGTTGAGCAATAAGTTGTTTGTAACTATACGTCTGTTTTACAATGTTTATTCTAATAATAGCTGTGTTCATAACAAGCTCAAAAGATGCTAATTTTGTGAGATACATTTATATGGATAAACCTACTGATCAGCTGTCAGTGAACATGGTTAGTATTTCTCTGATGAGCAGTATCTGGTGTTAATCACACAGAGGGGAGGAGATGGCATCAGATCCTGGCCTTGCGCCAATTTCTCATTAACCCTATAAAGCGAGGCAGATGATAGCCAGTTAACTCTGGTGTCCCATTTAAACTTAGGTAGCTCATTAAGCACTCACAGAGATTTCCTTTTCAAATTGTTTAAGAGAATGATGTATTTTCTTCAAATGTGAAGCTCCACTATAAGGTTCAAAGTTGTGGTCATAAATTCTCAATAATTGCCGATATAGAAAATGGAGAATTCATAGCCCCTGCAGCTTTTCAACGTTCTGCAATAACTATGGTAATTGAATGACCTTTGACATCGGCCTATGTTTTGTAATAAATTACCTCATTAAATGTTAACCGAGGCCCATACAGATTCATTAACTTCTTTAAGAATTTCTGTCATGCTCCAAATAGAAAGAACAAAGAACAATACAGCACAGGTACAGGCCCTTCGGCCCTCCAAGCCTGTGCCAGCACATTTTGCCCTTCCATACTAAAACTGTCTTCACTTACAGGATCCGTATCCCTCTATTCCCTTCCTATTCATGTATTTGTCAAGGTGCTTCTTGAATGCTGTTGTTGTGTCTGCTTCCCCCACCTCCTCTGGCAACGTGTTCCAGGCACTCACCACCCTCGCACATCTCTGTTAAACTTCTCTCCCCGCACCTTGAACCCATGTCCCCAAGAAATTGACTCCTGCCTCATGGGAAAAAGCCTTATGCTTTCCACTCGTTCGCAATCTTATAAACTTCCATCAGGTCACCCCTCAACCTCCTGTGTTTCAGCAAGAACAAACCCAGTCTATCCAAACTGTCCTCTGAGGTAAAACTCCCCCACATCAGGCAACATTCTGGACCCTCTCCAAAGTTTCCACATCCTTCTGGTAGTGTAGTGACCTTACACTGACACATCACACTGCGTTACAGCTGGAGTGGAGTTTTAAACAGGAGCCAGACAAATCGTTTCTGTGGTGCAACAGTATTGTCAGAATCAGGTTCAAATCCCACCTGCTCCTGAGATGTGTCATTCCATATCTGAACAGGGTGATTAAAGCTATCTGCAAGTCAAACAGTCTATTTACGAAGCAGAGTATAATTAAACAGGACTCCGCAATAAATAGTCCACAGAGTCTAACATGCGACATGGGTGCTGAGGAAAATATAAGCACTACTGTGGTTAGGCGGTAGTGTGGGGGGAAAAGGAAAACAAACTATAAAAGGGGATTAAAAAAAAGAGAAAAAAAAAAGTCCACAGAGTTTATTTAAAAAGCATGTCCACGAACTACAATAGTCAGAGCTTTTGATCCAAACTACACCAGTGGCTCTTGAGAAGATAGTGAATTCTTCTGCAAGATGCAATGACTGGAGTTAATTACAAAATGCTGGTTATTTGTGCTCAAGCAATCCTGTCACTTCGAGCAGCATAGTCTCCAGATGTTAATTAACAAAACATGAGGGTTTATTAACTACTACACATAAGAAGAAATGTGAATTAGACACACACGTACAGATTAGGAACAACAGGCGAGTCCAAAATGATAAAAAGTAAAAATCACGATTATGTGGAAAAGTCTCTGAATCATTCATGATGAGCAGATCTGATAATGTTGAGACTGTTTTGGATTGTGCTGGTAGTATCGAATCAGAGAATTCCTACAGCACGGAAGCAGGCGATTTGGCCCATCAACTCTGCACTGATCCTCCAATGAGCATCCCATTGATGTCTATCGTTCCCAATCCTTATTCCCTGTAATCCTGCATTTCCCATGGCCAACCCATCTAACCTGCAAATCTTTGGACCAAGGGAAAAAAACTGGAGCAACCGGATGAAACCCATGCAGTCATGGGGCGAATGTGCAAACTCCACACAGACAGTCACCTGGGGGTGGAACCAAACCCTGATGATATTAGCAGTTGAGCTGTGGTTTTGTAGGCTAATTGAAGTTCCTTTCTCCTGATTCATTTTTTAAAAACTCGGAGTAAGGGATTAAATTCCTTTCTTTACTTGCAGTGCAGGGGTGCGTATTGGCTCTTCTCAAGCTGTGAAGCTCACAACATACTAGACATATTCTATTGCATCCTAAAGAAGGGTTATACCTGAAACATTGTCTTCTGCATCTCCTGATGGTGCCTGGCTTGCTGTGCTTTTCCAATATCCTATTTGTTTACTTCGGGTTCCCGCGTCTGCAGTGTTGTTTTTTGGTCTCTAGCATATGCTAATGCACAGTAGCCTAGTAATAGCATGCAGCTTATGTTGAACCTTTTGTTTAACCCCTACTTTTTCTGGAACATTCTGGAAAGGGAACCCTTCAAAAAGGTATCTCCCTGGCAAGTGGGGTGGATAGTATGATCAGACTCCTTGTTATCTCAAGTCACTCCTCTCTGTTGAGTGTTTCTTTGACACCTTCAGGTATTACATTCCATCAGTCCCAATAAGTATTTTCCAAGCCATTCACTGGATTTATTCCTGCAGTAATTTTGTCTCAGGAGAAGCTCTCTTTTTTTAAAAAAATCACACTTTGGACTTAAAGGTTAAAAGCATATGAAGTATTTCAAGATTATGATCTGACATTGAAGCCCTTTCCCCACTGGATGTATGACTCGAGGTTTGTTTTCAATTCAGTACAACGCGTGAGAAGAATTGAATATAAAACAACAGACGCACTCACAGATGCCTTCATTCTCTGAGCCTCAGTCAATGTTGCCTTTTCGATTCTAACAGAATCTCTGCATGTTCTGGACAGAGGTCTGCAAGAACATTTGGTTTCCCAGTAATGTGGGTGTTTTTTTTAAGATGTATGGTTGAAGGAACAAACTCCAATGGAATAACCTGTGGACAAGAGAGTTCAAAGTGCACCACATCCATGTCTTACTCCAACGTATCCCTGCTGCTCCCCTCATCCTTTGAGTTAGTGGAAATAGGGCAGATTGCTCCCCTTCAGGGTGGAGGTATTGCTTTATCGTGTGACATGGCACAAGTCTTGCGTTTTTCCCCGATCTGGGATATCAATCAGAGACATCAATTAACTTCCCCATTAACTTTGCTACTTTATGTAGCACACTGAACTGCTGTTTAACATTAACTTGATATTTATAGGAGCATTAACATGTAAACTCTTGGCCCTGCTATGTTTAGCCACATTGTGCTTCACCACTGTTAGGGTGATTTTTACATGTTCTCTGAGAACTTCATGAGTGTCACTCCTGGACCCCTGCTATGTATTGTAATGTGGGGACTTCCTCCTTCTCTATTATAAATCTCTCCTTGATTATGTAGACCACAGAACATTACAGTGCAGTACAGACCCTTCAGCCATCAATGTTTCGCTGACCAGTGGAACCAATCTGAAGCCCATTTAACCTACACTATTCTATTTTCATCCATATGTCTATCCAATGACCATTTAAATGTCTTTAAAGTTGGCGAGTCTAGTACTGTTGCAGGCAGGCCGTTCTATGCCCCTACTACTCTCTGAGTAAAGAAACTACCTCTGATATCTGTCCTTTATCTATCACCCCTCAATTTAAAGCTATGTCCGCTTGTGCTAGCCATCACCGTCTGAGGAAAAAGGCTCTTGCTATCCACCCTATCTAACCCTTTGATTATCTTATATGTCTCAATTAGGTCATCTCTCTAACGAAAATAGCCTCAAGTCCCTCAGCCTTTCCTCATAAGATCTTCCCTCCATAACTGGCAACATCCTAGTAAATCTCCTCTGAACCCCTTCCAAAGCTTCCACATCTCTCCCATAATGCGGTGACCAGAACTGTATCCAATAAACACGTTCAGAGTACTTTCAGAGGCCCATGCAATTGGTGCTTGTAATTTAATACAATTGGGGTCAACCCATTCATCTCATTAGGGATCCAGGGTGCCAAAAAACCAGAAAATTTAGTTCTTTGCTACAGTCATGGGGGTACTCATAGCAGAATGGCCCGATCCATTGTTTTTAGAGTCTGGTGGTACTGTTGTGGCCTGATGGGTGATACAACAAAAGCTTTCATTAGGTCCTGCCCAGGTTAGCCATGACTTCTGGAGCTATTTCAGACAGTAACTTTGAGCCATGGCCCGATTGGATCTCAATGGGCAGACCACACCGGGTGAACTATGTGGTTAATTCCTTCACCGATGTTTTGGTGGATAAGGTTCTCCGGGGCTGGAGAATATGTAGCCATAATCCATGATGGTAAGGATACCTTCTTCTGTTTCAGGTGATCCATAAACACCTTGCTGAATAGTTCCCCAGCACAGGAATCATGCACACAGGTCTTTATGGCTTGTTGGGGGGGGGGGGGGGGATTTTCCCGCAATCTGCAAAACCCCTCTCCATCCTGTTGAGCTGTGGTCAGTGGAGCCGCTGCCTGATGAGACCTTATGTGTGGCATATGCTTTCATAATGTGGTGCAACAGGGCTATTTTCAAGAAAACAAAATACCCAAGTAACTGCAGCGGCTGTTGCGTGTGCCATGAGGCACAGGAAAGAACGAAGCTGCCACCAAAACAAGTTCCTCGTAAAATGTGATATTTATCAGCTAGCTTTGAACAATTAGCATTCTAACCACTGAGCCACCATACCGCCCCAGTCACATGCTCCTGTTCACCTCCTCCATTTCCTCCAACTGGGCCGACATGGTAACCCTTTCAGGGTCCTTCCACCACAGAGGACTATCTCCCTACGGGTCAACACAGTGTCTGATTCAGGGGCACGTTTCTCAAGTGAGGTACAGCCTTTGTGTATCTAAACTACCAACCTGTCACCTCCTGGTCTTCGACCCTCAAAGCCAGAATCTGTCCGCTTTCCTGTTGGTGATCTCCCTTTAAATATGTTGGTTGTTATCACACCCTCTCTCCCTAAATGACTGGGGAGTACAGAAATAAAATGGACAGTAGTTGGTTTAACAACCCATTGACAGATGAATATGTTTGCTCCTGGCATTTCATGTACTGTTTAGACAGAGTCATTCAGCTGCCCATGGATATCAACTACACAATGCCAAGATCACCTGCCAACTAATTCCAGACTCATTATTTAGCTTGACATACTTGTGATGCCAAAATTAACACAAAGGGCATAAGCAGCAAGTGGTGAAATGTCAGTCAGAAAGACACAAGCATCAGGTCCTGGAATGTACCAGTCAGTTCCTCAAGCTTACTCTGCCATTCTGTGAGGTCAAACCTGTCAAAGAGCCATCACCGATGCACTCTGCTGATCAGGAATAATTCCTTATGAGCTGTGGGATGTTTCAATAAGGTCCCACTATCACTGGAGCTATCTGTAGGTATAGCAAGAGGAGAGGGTGACCCAAGAGTTCAGGGGGCAAGGGAGTCACCCCATTTGAAGAAGATAAAGTGCCATGAATGGTGGGTGACTCGAGGCACGACAGAAGATTAACACATGGGCCAGCAATTATTGCCTGTTTGTAATTGCTCTTGAGTAGGTGATGATGGTTCAGTTATCTAGAACCTTTTAAGTCCATATGATGTAGGCAGATCTGTTAAGCCATCTGAGAGGGGGTATGCCTGGAGTTTGACCCAGAGACAGTGAAGAAACGGGGATATATTTCCAAGTGAGGATGGTGAGGGATTGGCAGGGGAACTTGCGGGTGACGTGATTTTAGGTGGTAGTTGTCATGGGTTTGGAAAGCACTGTTTAAACAGCCTTGGTGAATTTCTGCACTGCATCTTCTAGATATTGTTTCTACTGAGCTTTGGTGGTGGAGGGAGTGAAGGTTTGTGTATGTAGCGCCAATCAAGTGGACTGAATAGACCTGGATGCTGTCGAGGTTCTCATCTGTTGTTGGAGCAATGGAGTGTGGATTCTAACTCTGGCCGGTAGTAAATTATATTTTTGTCTCTCAATTCAGTTTTACTCTCTCACTCTGTGTCTCACAATTCAATTTCAATCTGTGTTTCAGTCTTTCCTCTGTTCTCTCTCTTTAAATCTTAGTAATTCAGGAGACAGACTCTGGGTCCAATCATTGACCAAGGTCCCAGTTTACACCTTAGGAAATGTTCACATAAAAAGATGAGGAGAAAATGCAAAGGGTTCAAAGCCACTAGCTGCACAACATTCCCTGGCTGGGCTAGACCTGGAGTTACTGTGCTTGGTTCAAGGGCCCATATCTTAGGAAGTCTACATTGGCTCTGGGCGGCACGGTGGCACAGTGGTTAGCACTGCTGTCTCACAGTGTCTGAGACCTGGGTTCAATTCCCGACTCAGGCGACTGACTGTGTGGAGTTTGCACGTTCTCCCCCTGTCTGTGTGGGTTTGCTCTGGTTTCCTCCCACAGTCCAAAGATGTGCGGGTCAGGTGAATTGGCCAGGCTAAATTGCCCGTAGTGTTAGGTAAGGGGTATATGTAGGGGTATGGGTGGGTTGCGCTTCGGCGGGTGGGTGTGGACTTGTTGGGCCGAAGGGCCTGTTTCCACACTGTAAGTAATCTAATCTAATTACCAGAATAAGTTTACCAGAACGATACCTGGACTCAAAACTAAATTACAAGGCAAACTTTGATTGTATTCTCTTGCATTTACACGTTAAGGGACAATTTAATGGAGTTTTCAAGAAACTTAGGGAAACAAATGGAGTAGATAAGGATGAACTACTTCGACAAGTTGGGGAGTCTTGGTGCCTTGAATTTGTAACATTATAGGTTTTGTAATAAACTGTAATCTCCTTTTAAGGAGAATGGATGCAAAGGAGCCTTGAAACATGGTTCCCAAAAGTTATTTGATTTCATTTGTGGATTCAACTGTGATTGGTACTGGACTGTACTTATCTCCAGAAGAATCATAAGACATATTGAAATTCAATGCACATTTCTAAAGATAAACATAAACTCATTGATAATGTTTCCCACAAGATGTGAATGGCTCTTTCCTTTCTTACCAAACCTGGAAGAATGGGAGCCAGTTGGGTTAATGGCTAAGACAGTTAAACATTAATTATCTTGACTGAATGCTGATGGATGGGACTGTACTCCAGACTTCTGTTAATAATCACTATCTTAAATGGAAACATGATTCAAAAGATTGGGATAGCCACCATTTTGAGTTGTGAACTGCTTAAAGCTGTATCAAACTGTACAAATGCCTGACTAGGAGCAAGCATTTGCTGCAAGACTGTAAAGACCATTTCAGCCATCACTCTGAGCAGAACTAATTGTCAGCAATACCTGAGAGTTGGCTCTTCTCTCTGACATCAGGAGTTCCAGAAGAAGATGTCCTGAAATCCTCGACTTTCTGTTGAAAAGGAACCCAGGCAGTTTGAAAGTGTTGTTCTGGCAAACCCCGGTAAGGAGTCAAAAAGTGTGTTGTTGGAAAAGCACAGCCGGTCAGGCAGCATCCGAGGAACAGGAGAGTCGATGGTTCAGACATAAGGAGGAAAGTGACCTTCACTCGCTCCCCAAATCTACTGTTCCTGTTGTGTCCATCGACAAAGGCAAACTCCAACTGTTCAACTACAGAAGCCATTGCACAGGCCGTATTTGACCTTTCAACTTCAATTCTTTATTCCAGATTACCAACACTCCAAGCTGCAGGACTGCAAAGATCTGACTGAAAGTTAGCTTTACAAGGCTGTCTTGTGCTTATCTGCATTGATGTACCTGGTCAGTAAATTTATCACCTTTATTTAAGTAGCTTTCTGCAGTGTTTTGTAATGTCTTGGTTATGGCTAAAGCTTTGCTGTTGATTATTTTTAAATTAAATCACTCACAAATTAACAGAGAGTTTTTTTGTTAAGAATCCCTACCATGTGGACATAGGCCCTTTGGCCCAACAAGTTCACACTGACCCTCCAAAGAGTAACCCACCCAGATCCATTCCCTTCCCCTATTATCCTACATTTACCCCCTCACTAATGCACCTAAGCTACACATCCCTGAACACCATGGGCAATTTAACATGGCCAATTCCTTGACAGCGGGCCTGGTAGATGGATGCTATAGATGGCCTTTGTGATTGTCTGGGCCGAGTTCACCATTCTCTGTAACCGTCTCCGATCCTGAATGGTACAGTTCCCACACCAGGTAGCGATACATCCAGACAGAATGCTCTTGATGGCGCAGCTATAAAAGTTGGCTGAATGTGTTGGTGATGTAATCGCGTTATAGCCAACACACATTTTAAATGTTTGCACTGTAAAAACAGAGACCCCGGTTCATCAATCATGTTACAACGAACTCACATTGAGGAAACACGCTTTATGCAGGACGACCTGTGTAAATAAAGGGGAAAGGACACTGTCTGACCAGCACTTCATATTCATTCGATTCTCTCGTCCCACTGTCTTCATCACAATTGTTACAAGCTGTTGTTCTCCTTTAAACTTAAACCTGCTGTAAGGTGTACAATGAATCATTTGAATTTTCGTCCAACGTCTCTCTAGCACCTACATTTGATGTATCAGAATCGCGCTAACACCTCTATCGATCATCTCCATAGGATTTAAATGCTTGCCTGTCTTAAACATACAAACACAAAAATCAGGAACAGAACCAGACACTTCAGAGCTGAAAATGTGTTGCTGGAAAAGCGCAGCAGGTCAGGCAGCATCCAAAGAGCAAGGGAATCGACGTTTCTGAAGAAGAGCTCATGCCCGAAACGTCTATTCTCCTGCTCTTTGGATGCTGCCTGACCTGCTGCGCTTTTCCAGCAACACATTTTCAGCTCTGATCTCCAGCATCTGCAGTCCTCACTTTCTCCTCCTATTTGACACTTCAGGTCTGCTTCACCATTCAATAAGATCATTGTTTCCCAAATTCCACGTTGCCATCTTAATTTTTGATTCCCCTACCTACCAAGAATTTATCTCCCTCCAATGATCCCATTCCCAACGCCTTCTGAGGTAGGCAGCTCCTCAGAGAGTAGATTTCCCTTCATCACCGCAGTAAAAGGATGACCTCTGATTTTAAACCAGTTTCCCCTGGTTCTACACTGACCCAGAAGGGGAGAAATTCGTTCCATGTTCACTCCTTCGAGATCATTCAGGATCTTATAAACTTCAATCAAATCACCCTTTGCTCTTCTAAACCCGAGTGAAAACAAATCCAGCCTGTCCATCATTCCTCTTCAGACAGTCAGTTCATTCCACATATTAATCCAATAAACTATTTCAGACCCATTTCCAATTTTTTTATCTCCTTTTTAAAGTGAGGAGATCAGAACTGCCCACAGTATTCGAGATGTGGTCTAAGCAAAGCCCCGTATAACAGAAGCATAATGAATTTATTTTCATGTTCAATTCTTCTCATTGTAAAGGACAGCATTCCAGTGGCCTTCTTAATTACTGGCTGTACTTGTATAGTAACCTTTGATGACTCAATACCAGAGCACGAAGGTCCTCCTGCACTGTTCTGCATCTCAATAGTATTTTATGCTTCCTGTCAAACTGAATGCCTTCATATTTTCCCAATTGCATTCCAAGTGCCAGATTTTTGACTGTGCACATAACCTGGCTATCTCAGTCTGCATCCTTATTAGGTCAAATTCACCACATACTTGCCTCCTTGCCTTTGTGTCATCTGCAAATTTAATTCACGTACCTTTGAACCTATCACTTAAGATTTTGTAATTCATCCACGGGATGGCTGGCCCAACATTTATTGCCCGTCCCTCCTTGTCCTTGAGGATTTTTTTTAGATTAGATTAGATTCCCTATAGTGTGGAAACAGGCCCTTCGGCCCAACCAGTCCACACCGACTCTCCGAAGAGCAACCCACCCAGACCCATTTCCCTCTGACTAATGCACCTAACAGCTCAGCTTCCTTCTTGAACTGCCGAAGTCTGCTTTCTGTGGATTGATCCGTAGTGCCATTAGGAGAGTGAGTTCCACAATTTTGACCCAGCAACCCTGAAGGGACGGCGATGTATTCCCAATTCAGGATGGCAAGTGACTTGGAGGGGAACTTGCAGGTGGGTTGTGTTCCCATATATTTGGAGCCTTTGTCCTTCCAGATGGAAGTGGCCAAGGGTTTGCAAGATGCTATTTAAGGAACCTTGGTGTATTTCTGTCGTGGAATTTGTAGATGGTACATGCTGCTGCCACTGCATGTCGGCGGTGGAGTGTTCATGGAGGTGGTGCCAATCAAGCAGGCTGCTTTGTCCTGAATGATGTCAAACTTCTTGAGTGTTGTTGGAGCTGTACCCGTCCAGGCAAGTGGGGAGTGTTCCACCACACTCCTGACCTGTGCCTTGTAAATGGTAGCCAGGCTTTTGGGAGTCAGGAGGTGAGTTATTTGCTGCAAGATTCCTTGCCTCTAACCTGCTCTTGTAGCCACTGCACTTGTATAACTAGTCTAGTTCACTATCTGGACAACAGTAACTCCCAGGATATTGACAATGGGGTTCTAGTAAAGCCATTGCATATCAGATGTGAATGGATTAGATTCTCTCTTGTTGGAGATGGTCATTGTTGGTACTTGCCTGGTACATATGTTATTTTCCACTTGTCATCCCTAGGCATTGTATAAATTGGAAAACGTTGAATGCCCACTGCAGATCCCTCCTGATCCCACTCATTGCTTCCTGCCGATCAGACCAAGACCCATCATGCATACTCAATTTTCTGCAGCCAGCCAATCATGTCCATGCTACTATGATACCCTTATCCCATGACCCTCCAACTTTGTGCAAAAACCTGTTACATTGGAACCTTAACAAATGTCACCTGGAAATCCAAATTCAATACATCAAAAACAGAAAAGTAGAGAATAGGTGCAGGAATAAGCCATTCAGCCTTCGAGACTGCCCTACCATCCAATATGATTATGGCTGATCATGCAATCTCAGTATCCCCTCCCACTTTCTCCCCATGCCCCTTGATCCCTTTAGCCTCAAGGGCCATGTCCAGCTCTCTCCTGATTATATCTAAAAAACTGGTCCCAACCGCTTTCTGTGGTAGGGAGCTCCACAGGGTCACAACTCTCTGAGTGAAGAAATTCTTCCTCATCTTGGTCCTGAACAGCTTACTCCTTATTCTTAAAGTGTGACACTTAGTTCTGAACTTACCCAATGTCAGGAACATTCTTCCTGCATCTAGCCTGTCCAGTTCCATCAAGATTTTACATGTTTCTATGAGATCCCCCTCATTCTTCTCAATTCCAGTGAGCACAAGCCCAGTCGATCCAGCCTTTCCTCATATGTCAGTCCTGCCATCCCGGGAATCAGGCTGGTGAACCTTCGCTGGACTCCCTCAATAACAAGAATGACCTTCCTCAGACTAGGAGATTAAAGCTGCACACAATACTCAAGGTGTAGCCTCACCAAGGCTCTGTATAGAATTGTAGGAAGGATGGAGACACAGACTTGTGAGGCAATAGGATACACAAAGACTTTGAAGAGGGAAGGGCAGTTGTCAACTGGGGCACTGAGAGCAATAGTTTTTCTGTGAGATGGGAATGGAAGGAGCAATGATAGATATGAGGAATTGGTGGGGTGGGGGATGGGGGGGCGGTGTTACATGGGATTGACTGCCTGCAGGTAGTGTGCTTTTTGAGCAAAATAGAATGTATCTGCAATTACAATTGTCTTATGATCCTCTTCCAAAGATACCTGATTAAGAAACATTAATCCGAAAGCTAGTGCTTCCAAATAAACCTATTGGGCTATAACCTGGAATTGTATGTTTTTTTCTTTTATGGTGAGGGGGGAAAGATTTTAAAAAGACATGAGGGGCGACTTTTTTTTACACAGAGCGTGATTCCCGAGTGGAAGTTCATTCTTGCTGGGGTAATACTGTGGCCAGGTCAACGTGCTATTCATTCAGTTAGCTACTGCTGTGTCTGGGTGTGTCCTGTTAGCTGTGATTTGCGATGTGTTACACATTGTTTTGCCCCTTATTGTTACTGAGGGACTCAGGTCTGCCAAAATTACAGGACTCACACATTCAATTTAACAAAATACTAGCCAAGTGTTAAGCAAGCAACAACTGTGCTAATGGAAGGTAACAGCTCTGGATTTTGTGGGCTGTGAGTTCAGATTGTCTTTGTCCTATTTGCTATTTAGATCCAGGCTAAGTGTCTCCTCAATAGTATTGAAGCCAATATCAACTTTCACTGTCATTGTTATGCATTGGTTCAATCGATGAAATTTCACCTTTCTTTGAGTTTGGATGCAGGATGTGCATTTGAAGGAGATGTGATTCAATAATTGTCAAAAATCATTATCGTAATTGTTTCCAATAATCCAAAAATAAATGAGGACATGGCCCCTCAGATGATAACATTTCCATTCTTTATTAATACATGTCTGAGTAGGTGAACTTACTGTTCATTTCCAGTGTTGGATCCCATCAAGAGCAGGAGCAAACCAAATATAACTTGGTCTTCTGCATCATTTTCAGGTCAAATTGCTCAATGAGATAACGTATGGCATGGTGTGATTTCACCCCACAAGGGAGGATGAGTGCATCTGCAATTCAAAGCTCTGCAACAATGTCATGGTGGTAGGCACAGCAAGGTGCTCAAGGCGAGGCGACACCCACCACAGGAACAGAAACCAGTGCTGGTGTCCATCCCATTCGAAAAGCCTTGGGCAAAGTGGAAAATGAACCGGAATAATGGCCAGCAAGCATCAGAGACTATGGAGGTCAAAGCCTGGTATTCTTTGGAGCACAACACTCGGTTGTAAGCTTACAATTAACACAGGAACAGGAAGAGGCCATTGAGCCACTAAGAATTTGTTCATTCAGTCATAGAGAATTCGACGTTTCGAGCATAAGCCCTTGCTCGAAACGTCGAATTCTCTATTCCTGAGATGCTGCCTGGCCTGCTGTGCTTTGACCAGCAACACATTTGCAGCTGTGATCTCCAGCATCTGCAGACCTCATTTTTTACTCATTCAGTCATAGAATCACACAGTACGGCAACACATTTTTCAGTCCATCCAATCCATGTCGATCATAATCCCAAACTAAGCTAGTCCCATCTGCCCGCACTTGACCTGTATCCCTCCAATTCTTTCTTATTCATGTACTTAGCCAAAAGTCTTTTAAACATTGTAACTGTACCCGCATCCATCATTCCCTCTGGAAGTTCATTCCACACATGAATCACTCTCTGTGTAAAAATGTTGCCCCCCATGTCTTTTTTAAATCTTTCCCCTCTCTCCTTAAAAGTAAAAAAAACATACAACACCAGATTATAGTTCAACAGATTTATTTGAAAGCACTAGCTTTCAGAGCAATGCTCCTTCGTCAGGTAGCTTTGGAAGAGGATCATAAGTCACAGAGTTTATAGCAAAAGATTACAGAACCATGCAACTGAAAGGACATACTGAACAAACCTAGATTACTGTTAAGTCTTCATCTTTTAGAATGGGTTGTGAATGAAAGAGAGCACATGTATGAGAGAGGTCACATTACAGGTGACCCCACTACACTATACACACACTTTTATATACTCATACAATCACGCAGACCCTGTCTCATACACACACTCTCTATCTTACACACACACACCCTCTTACAGGCGTTTACTCCATGACACTCACACACACACACACACTTTACCAAGCATACACGCATGCAAACGCACACTCTGTCCGTGCACTCACACTCTCATGCACGCAATCACTCTCTCTCTCTCCCTCACATGCACGCACATACACATATAAATCTATGGGGCGAATTAGCATCTGCAGAATTGTACTTGCAGGTACATTCTATTTTGCTCAAAAAGCACACAATCTGCAGACAGTGAATCCATGTAACATTTTACAGACAGACTCTAATGTCACACCTTTAATGCATTGCCTGAACTGAGATGTCATCTTTTTTAATGAAACCTTAAGTTATCTCGAGAACGTGATTTAAAAGAAGTTCTGGGATTTACATATTAATGAACAGAAAACTGCCACCCATTCCAAGAGATGAAAGACTTAACCACAATCTAGATGTGTTCAATATATCATTTCATTTGCATGACACTATGATCTTGTATTATAAATTCTGTGTCTTATGATCCCATCCCACAACCACCTGATGAAGGAGTGGCACTCCGAAAGCTTGTACTTCCAAATAAACCTGTTGGACTGTAACCTGGTGTTGTGTGACTTTTTTTTACCTTTGTCCACCCCAATCCTACACCTGCACCTCCACATCAGACCTTAAACGTATGCCCACTAGTCTTGAAATCCCCTATCCTAGGGAAAAGACACCTGCCATTCATCTTATCTATTCCCTCTACAAGGTCATCTCGCAACCTGCCACACTCCAGGGAAAAACATCCCACCCTATCCAGCCTCTCCTTAAAACTCAAACCATGCAACATCCTGGTAAATCTCTTCTGAACCATCTCCAGGTTAATAATATCCTTCTTATAATGTTAAAAATCACAAAACACCAGGCTATAGTCCAACAGGTTTACTTGGAAATACAAGCTTTTGAAGTGTTACTCCTTCATCGGGTAATTAACTACCTGATGAAGGAGCAGTGCTCTGAAAGCTAGTACTTCCAAATAAACCTGTTGGACTATAACCTGGTGTTGTGTGATTTTTAACTTTGAGTAAAAAGTGAGGTCTGCAGATGCTGGAGATCAGAGCTGAAAATGTGTTGCTGGTTAAAGCACAGCAGGGCAGGCAGCATCCAAGGAACAGGAAATTCGATGTTTCGGGCCAGAGCCCTTCATTAGGAATCAGGCTCTGGCACAAAACGTCGAATTTCCTGTTCCTTGGATGCTGCCTGACCTGCTGATTTTTAACTTTGTCCACCCCAGTGCAATACTGGTACCTCCACATCGTGGCTTCCTATAGTGGGGAGACCAGAACTGCACACAGTACTCCAGGAGAGGCCTCACCAATCTCCTGTACAAACTCCTATACTCAAAGGAGCATTGAAGGCAAACATGGTAAATGCCTTCTTAAACACCCAGTTTTTATGCAATGCAAATTTCAAAGAATTACGGACCCGAAAATGTGAGAGAAATTTTCAAGACCTAGATTGGCAGACTTTTATTATGTCAGGCAATCAAAGATTATGAAACAAAGCCGGATAAATAGAGTTGAGATACAGATCTGATTAAAATCTAACTAAATTACAGATTAAAATGAGCTTTTTAACAGGCTTCTAGGGTCTAAGGGATTTCGTGTTGTTTCAATGCACTAATTGTGATTTTTGAAAAATCTCTTTCTGCTCCCTGTGCACTCTAACCGTCATTCTCAATAAAAAAAATCCCTGTCATATGTTTCACTTCAATCCACTTTTGTCAGATTTTTTCCACATCACTGAAACACTTTGTTCTAGATTGTTATAGCCCTCCATGGAGTCCCTTGATAGTGCAGTCAATACCACATCAGGCATCAGGCTGGTTACTCCTCACTGGAGGTAGAAAGGAAATCTTGTCCCTCTCCCCTCTCTTTAACAACTCTTCAGCCAACAGGGCAACTTCTGAGTCAACAAGGCACATGATCAGCAGGTTTTGAATCACGTGTGCGAGTGTGGTGAGACTCTGCTCTGTTAAAAAAGCACCCTGCACTCCATATCTGTAAATTATACTTGCAGAGTCAAGATTACAGTAACTTGCTTGTGACTTCAGGTTAAATTCTCTACAACAGCAAGAAATAGCACATCTTAATTAATTTTTAATCATGTTCGACGGTAATTAAATCAGAAAGCCATTTCCTGTATAATACTCTGCTCTATCGAGACAATGTGAATTGGTAAGATATAGAGCACTCTTAGAAATGCTTGTGTTTTATCCAGTGCCTAGCAAAGGGAGTAAAAATTGTTCTCTCCAAAAGCTGGTAGCGATTGCTGCACACACTTTTGACAGTCATTTTTTTTTAGTTGTGGAGACCAAAGAATAAAATAAAGTATTCCAGAATCTGGTTATTAATGGAGAGTCTGCCAAGTCAGCACAGTGGTTTACAATTGCAAGCGGTCTTCTGTTATCCTCAACCATTTAATGTTCTAGAGATTCAATTATGTTGAGGTTAGATTAGATTCCCTACTGTGTGGAAACAGGTCATTCAACCCAACTAGTCCACACCGACGCTCCAAAGAGACCCATTCCCCCTGAATGATGCACCTAACTCTATGCGCAATTTAGCATGGCCAATTCACCTAACCTGCACATCTTTGGACTGTGGGAGGAAACCGGAGCGCCCGGAGGAAACCCACGCAGACATGGGGGGATTGTGCAAATTCCTCGCAGACAGTCTGGAATCAAACCCAGGTCCCTGGTGCTGTGTGGCAGCAGTGCTAACCACTGAGCCACTGTGCTGCTCCAGTTAAGGCTAGGGTTAAGGAACCAATATTGAGTGCAAAAAGGGTGCACTGATTCTGCTCCAGAAGTGGGGTGGGACCCTCAACAGCATGGAGGCAAATGTGAGGCAGGGAGGAGATAGAGTAATCAGAAATAGTAAGTTGAAGAGACAGGTCAGGCTGGCACACGATAGGGAGTGAGGAATGTCTGTTGGATTATATTGCATTTACTTCAATGTAAGAGGGCTGATAGGTAAGGTGTGGATAGGGACATGGGACTGGGATGATATAGCCATTACAGAGACATGGCTAAGGGAGGGGCAGGACTGGCAGCTTAATGTGCCAGGGTGCAAGTGCTTTAGGCAGGACAGAGGTGGTGGAAGAAGGGGAGGGGGAGTTGTATTTTTAATTAAAGTGAGTATCACAGCAGTAGTCAGAGATGAAATAACTGAGCGATTATCTAGTGAGGTTTGTGGGTGAAGCTAAGAAATGAGAAGGGGATGGTGACATTATTGGGGTTGTACTGTAGATCCCCAAACAGGCAAAGGGAATTTGAGGAACAAATATGTGGGAGACTGGGGAGACTTGCAGGAGGAATAGAGTTGTCATTGGAGGGGATTTTAATTTTCTTAACATAGACTGGGACTGCCAGAGTGTTAAGGGCTGTAGGTGGGGTGGAATTTGTTAAGTGTGTTCAGGAAAGTTTCTTCAAGCAGTATATAGAGGGTCCTACTCAGGAAGGGGCAAAACTCGACCTACTCTTAGATTACTTACTGTGTGGAAACAGGCCCTTCGGCCCAACAAGTCCACACCGATCCGCTGAAGCGCAACCCACCCATACCCCTACATTTACACTACGGGCAATTTAGCATGGTCAATCCACCTGACCTGCACATCTTTGGACTGTGGGAGGAAACCAGAGCACCCGGAGGAAACCCACGCAGACATGGGGAGAATGTGCAAACTCCACACTGTCAGTCGCCTGAGTCAGGAATTGAACCCGGGTCTCTGGCGCTTGTGAGGCAGCAGTGCTAACCACTGTGCCACCGTGCCGCCCACTATTTCTTGGGAAATAGGACAGGACAGGTGAGGGAGGTGACAGTGGGAGAGCACTTTGGGACCAGTGACCATAGTTCTATTAATTTTAAAATTGTTATGGAGAGGGACAAAACTGGCCCACAGGTTCATGTTCTAAACTAGGTCAAGGCGAAGTTTGATGGACCTAGACAGGAGCTTGCCGGGGTTGATGGGAGCAGTTTATTTCCAGGCAAAGGGACCTCCAGCAAGTGGGAGGCCTTTAAAAGTGAGATAGCTCAAGTTCAAGGTCTATCTGTGAGGGTGAAGGGCAAGGTTGGCAGGAATAGGGAGCACTGGATGACAACAGATAGTGAGGCTTTGACAAGAAAGAAGGAGGAGGCGTGGCTCAGGTACAGGCAGCTGGGATGAAGGGAATACCTGGAGGGATACAGGGAGTACAGGAGTTTACTGAAGAAGGAAAGCAGGAAGGTGAAAAGCAGAGATGAGGTAGCCGAGAAGATTAGGGTGAATCCAAAGAGGTCCTTTAAATATCTTAAAGGAAAAAGAATAACTCGAGAGAGAATAGGACCCCTCAAGGACCAAAGTGGACATGTATGTGTTAAACTGCAGAAGGTGGGCGAGGTCCTCAATGAATATTTATCCTCTGTGTTTACAGTGGAAAAAGACAAGAAGACCCAGGGAACTTGGGGAAGTTAGTGGTGATATCTTGGGACAGTCCACATCACAGTCGAGGAGATATTGGATGTATTAGAATGCATGAAGGTGGATAAATCTCATGGCCCTGACCAGATATATCTAAGGAGAAAGTGAAGACTGCAGATGCTGGAGATCAGAATTGAGAGTGTGGTACTGGAAAAGCACAGCAGGTCAGGCAGCATCTGAGGAGCAGGAGAATCGACGTTTCGGTCATAAGCCTTTCATTAGGCCTCATTCCTGGTGAAGGGCTTATGCCCGAAATGTTGATTCTCCTGCTCCTCAGATGCTGCCTGACCAGCTGTGCTTTTCCAACACCACACTCAGATATATCTAAGAACCCTTCAAGAGGCGAGAGAAGAAATTGTGGGAGCCCTGGCTGATACTTTTGCATCATCGTTAGCCACAGGTGAGGTCCCAGAAGACTAGATGGTAGTGAATATTTGGCCCTTATTCAAGAATGGCTCAAAGAAAAACCTGGGATCTAACAGTAAGCCTAACATCTGTGGTGGGTAAATTACTTGGGAAGATTCTGACAGATACGGCATACGTGTATTTGGAAGGACAGGGTTTGATTAGGAATAGTTTGCATGGCTTTGTGCGCTGGAGATCATGCCTCCCAAATTTGTTAGAGTTCTTTGATGAAGTGACCAGGAAGATTGATGAGGGAAGGGCTGTAGATGTAATCTGTAAGGATTTTAGTAAGGCCTTTGATCAGTTTCCAAATGGTAGGCTTCTCTGGAAGGTTAGATCGCATGGAGTCCGCGGGAGCTAGCAAATTGGATACAAAATTGGCTTGATGGTAGGAAGTAGAGGGTAATAGTGGAAGAATGTTTTTCGGACTGGAGACCTGTGACTAGTGGAGTGTCTCAGGGGTTGGTGCTGGGCTGATTGCTGTCTGTTATCGATATCAATGGGAATGTACAAGGCATGATTAGTAAGTTTGCTGATGACACTAAGGAAGGTTATCAGAAACTGCAGCGTGACTTTGATCAGCTGGGGAAGTAGGCTGAGAAATGGCAAATAGAGTTTAATATAGATAGGTGTGAGGTCTTGTATTTGGGAAATCAAGTCAAGGTAAGAGTTTCATGGTGATCGATCGGGCCTTAAAGAGTGTAGTGGAACAGAGGGACCTTGGAGATCGGGTGTATGGTTCTCTGAAAGTGGAGTCACAGGTTGATAGGGCAGTGAAGAAGGCTTTTGGCACACTGGTCTTCATCAGTCAGGGCACTGAGAATCGAAGTTGGGAAGTTATATTCCAGTTATACAGGGTGTTTTTGAGGCACACTTGAAGTATTGTGTTCAGTTTTGGTTCAGGAAGGGTGTTATTAAACTGGAAAGAGCGCAGAAGACATTTACAAAGATGTTGCCAGGACTCAAGGGTCTAAGTTACAGGGAGGGGTAGGACAAGTTAGGACATTTTTCTTTAGAGCATAGGAGACTGAGGGGGGATCTTATAGAAGTGTATAAGATCATGAGAGGTATGCATAGGGTGAATGCATTCAGTCTTTTTCCCAGCGTTGGGGAATCGAGGACTAGAGGGCATCAGTTTAAGATTAGAGGGGAAAAAATATAAGGGAACCCGAGAGGCAACTTTTTTACACAGAGGTTTGTACGCGTATGAAGTGGTGGAGGCTGGTATAATTGCAGCATTTTAAGGGCATCTGGATGGGTACGTGAATAAGAAGGGTTTAGAGGGATCTGGACCAGGTACTGGCAAATAGGACTAGATTAGGTTAGGATATCCGGTCGGCGTGGAGGAGTTGGACCGAAGGGTCTGTTTCCGTGCTGTACACCTCTGTGACTCTCTGACTGATTTCTCACACTTATACCAGTTGATTCCGACTTCAGGGAACAACTTTGTGTTGGATCATTTGTCTGCAGTTTTAGTGCAATTGCCACTGACCCTGGTGTAGTATTAGTGACGCTGGTGTAGTATTAGTGACCCTGATGTGGTATTAGTGACCCTGGTGTATATTAGTGACCCTGATGTGTATTAGTGACCCTGGTGTAGTATTAGTGACGCTAGTGTCGTATTAGTGACCCTGGTGTAGTATTAGTGACACTGGTGTAGTATTAATGACCCTGATGTGGTATTAGTGACCCTGGTGTAGTATTAGTGACCCTGATGTGTATTAGTGACGCTGGTGTAGTATTAGTGACCCTGATGTGCTATTAGTGACCCTGATGTGGTATTAGTGCCCCTGATATATATTAGTGACCCTGATGTGTATTAGTGACCCTGGTGTAGTATTAGTGATGCTGGTGTAGTATTAGTGACCCTGATGTGTATTAGTGACCCTGGTGTAGTATTAGTGACCCTGATGTGGTATTAATGACCCTCGTGTGGTATTAGAGAGCCGAGGACAAGGGAAAGCAGTGAAGAAATCAGACAAGAGAGCTGGAGAAAAGAGATTTCCTGTCAGAATTTCTATATGTTTCAGTGAGGTCCCCTCTCCTTCGAAACTTCCCAACAATCAATTTGGTGAGCTTTCACTGCACTCCCTATATGTCAAGTGCACCTTTTCTCAGGTACAGAGATCAATAATGGGTGCACCACTCCAGGTGTGGTCTCACCAAGGTCCTGGACAGCTGCAGTAAGACTTCCTGGCTCCTGTACTCAAACCCTCCAGCAATGCAGGACAACAGGCATTTGCTTTCCAAACTGCTCATTGCCCTGCATGCTTGTTTTCACTGATCTGTTTACAGGGACACCCAGATCCCTTTGTACATCAATATTGCCCAAGCTAACACCATACTCTGCCATTTAACCACTGATATTTAGTGGCTACTTCCTGGACTGAATTGGGAGGATGTGCTTGGCTGAGGTTGGACAAACACATCAACTCCCTGCAAGCCGATTTCTGTGCATCTCCCTGACCGATTTCTACTGGTTACCCCCAAGCTGATTGTACTGGACCTTCAGCAGTACAAGAAAATCTACAGGCATGTTACCGGGACTGAAAGGTTTGATTTACAAAGAGAGGCTAGATAGGCTGGGACTTTTTTCACTGGATCCTAAGTTGGTTTAGCTCAGTTAGCTGGATTGTTGGTTTATAAAGCAGTAAGATGCCAACAGCATGGGTTCAATTTCCATCACTGGTTTGAGGTTACCATGAAGGGCTCTCCTTCTCAAACTCTTCCTTTGGCTGAGATGTGGTGGCCCTCAGGTTAAATCACCACCACTCACTTCGACGACAGCAGCCCCTATGGCCTGGTAAAATTATGGCGACACAACAAGGGGGTTGAGGGGTGATCTTACAGAGGTTTATAAAATCACGAGGAGCCTAGATAAGGTGACTAGCAAATGCCTTTTCCCTCGGGTAGGGGAGTTCAAAACCAGAGGGCATATTTTTAAGGTAAGAAAGATATAAAAGGGACCCGAGGGGCAACATTTTCACACAAGAGGGTGGTTCATATGTGGAATGAACTGCCAGAAGACGTGGTAAATGCAGGTCCAGTTACAATGTTTAAAAGATGTTTGGACAGGTACATGAATTGGAAGGGTTTAGAGGGATATGGGCCAAACTCAGGCAAGTGGGACTCATTTAGTTTGGGAAACTTAGTTGGCAGGGAAGAGATTTGGTCTGTAGGGTTTGTTTCCATGCTGTATGACTCGGTGACTGACTGTGGCTGTATCCCTTTCACCTGAAAGGCACAGTTTCTGAGCCCTGATTACAGCAGCAACCAAGACCCAAGGCTGAGATTGAACCTTGACTGATCGTTGTGGTACCTGCAGCTGACCATAGAGGTCCTTGACTGGGCTGAGGACTACTCCTGCTCACATGGCCGTCAGGTTGAAGCATGTGTAGGGTGTTTCCAACACAAGCTGCTCTGGCTGTGAGGTTGATGAATCCTACACAGTGCTGGACACTGACTTGTCTTCCCAGTCACTGCTGTCTGCCTGACTTTCCGTCTGTGATAATCACAAGGCAAGATAGAGAGGTAGGCGAAAGTGAGGACTGCAGATGCTGGAGATCAGAGTCATGATTAGAGTGGTGCTGGAAAAGCACAGCAGGTCATCCAAGGAGCAGGAAAATTGACGTTTCAGGCCAAAGCCCTTCATCAGGAATCAGATAGAGAGCATCCCAAGGAAAGACAAAGTGAATGAGTGAGCCAGCTGAGTGCTGGTGTGCAAAGTGCATAGGGAGGTGCTAATGCACTCGCAAGTTTCAGAGTTAAAGTTGAAATTGATGAGCTGAAATGTACTGGAGGTGGATCAGAGATGTGTCATGTTGAGGCTGCAATGTGACAGATGCTGACAGCCTGGAGTTACACCCTGCCTGGGATCTTCCCAGGCCCTCAGCAACATCGGTTATGGTGGGAGATTTGGGAAAATTGGATGAGATTTCTACTGAGGCCCTTCTCCATGTTGTGACCAAAATGCCACATTTTCCAACCAACTTCTGGACGATGAGCCCAAGATCCTTCCTCGCGAGCAGCAAGGCAACATGGGCCATCGCTTACTGTCCTCCTTAGTCCTCCCTAACCTCATCTCACTGAGAAGCATCTTCCCATTCTCCGATCCACCAAGTAGAAACTGAGAATTCCCACTGGGAACGTCAGGGCAGGAATCTCGGTGACTCCAGCTCATCGCTTGCTTCTTTGGCTCTCCACCTTGGACAGTGGTACCATTGCCTTAGGCCCTGCTTCTGTGAGTAACAGTTGCCATGATCCCCCATCCAGGAGCATTGGCATCTGACGCATACCAGCCTTATTCCCCCTCATGGCATAGCCACTGATCCTTATAATGCACGTCTACACTTCAAGGCAACACTGTGAGTGTCCATTGGCACCTTCCATTGCAAGAGCAAACACCTAATTCATACATTGGACCAGATTGGGCTCTTCGGAAGCACTCACTTTCAATCCAGCTGGATGTCCACAGCATCCTTAGTTCATCCCCATGCCTCTCAGATAAACCTCACATCACTTCTGTCTTGCCTTGTTATTTTGCGTAGACTCAGAGCTAGTCTTGCCATGTTTATCTGCTGTGTTCAGCCATGGGGGTGTCACACCAGGCTATATCTTACCTGCTGCCTATAGGGAGAACACATTTCATCACTTAAACATGGCCAATCACTCAAATATGGCCATTGCTCCAACATAGCCATTGCTTGAACATGGCCAATCACTCAAACATGGCCAATCACTCAAGCATGGCCCATCACTCAAGTATGGCCATCACTCAAACATGGCCAATGGCTCAAACATGGCTGTCACTCAAACATGGCCATTGATTCAACATGGCCATTGCTTGAACATGGCCAATCACTCAAACATGGCCAATGGCTCAAACATGGCCACCACTCAAACATGGCCAATGGCTCAAACATGGCCATCACCCAAACATGGCCACCACTCAAACATGGCCAATGGCTCAAACATGGCCATTGCTCAAACATGGCCTATCGCTCAAACATGGCCATCACTCAAACATGGCCATCGCTCAAACAAGGCCCATCGCTCAAAGTTGAAAGGGGCCATGTCAAGTCAAGAAGGGGCTGCTGTCACTTCATCACCCTCTGGGCAGGTGATAGTAGTCAATTCTACAGATCTGGTACAAACACTCTAGGGATCATTAATCTGGGTCTATAGGTCTGCCACAAATAATCAGGGGATCATTAATCTGGGTCTATAGGTCTGATAATAACACTCAGTGGATCACTGAGCCCAGACTCGTGAAATGGACTAATTTCATTCTATTTTAAAATTTATTTTTTTATTAAATTATACCTCTAGTGGAAAGATTGCTATTCTGAACTTCCTTTTCTTTATGTTTTTCTAATTTATTTCTGTGATTTTATATTCTTGGAGGTCTATGATGCCAGAATTTTTATTTCTTTATTTTTCTATATTTTTTCCAAGGAATTTGTCCTGAAGAATCTGCCCCTAGATAATTTCGTACCTGGGATGGTGGCGTAAGTGGCCACTTACAAACTTTTCACTGTACTCACAGAGTCATTGAGTCCAATAAACCTCATTCAATTCAATTAATCGGGGAGTTGCATGGAGTCCAGTCAGAGTCCTGGCCAGTCATCTGTTGGGACTCTGTGTCCTAGGGGGTGGGAGTGGGATTTGTGCCATTGTCAAGAGGTAGGAAATGAAAGGATACTGTTATGGTTGGGAAATGGAAGCTTCGATACTGGGGTTTGGAGATTTTCTCATTTAAGGTGGGGTGTGTTGGAGTAGGGGAGGTGTTAGCCAGTAGTGAATGGGATTGCAACTTGTACTGCAGACAATCCCAACTCTAATGGCAGATCCCAACTGCCCCACTCAGCCAATTATTCAAAACAAACACATAGAAAACATAGTGTCATGACTCACAGGAGCACACACTGGAAATCAAGCCCTGCTGTACCCAGAGTTGTCTTAAAAGTTAGAGTTTCGAAAAGAAAACCACAAACTACTGAACTTTTAGACATGGGTTGATAGAAATCTGTAGTTAGCAAGAATCACTGTTTATTCCTGGGAACTAAGTTAAATTAGATTGAATTAAACTGAAAACAATTAAAACTCTAAACCCTTTGTAAACTTTCCCTTACACATGCACACACACACAGAAACACGAATGCATGCACACACATAGACATAGTCACATAAACACGCACACTGATACACACAGGCAATACACACACACAAACACAGACACACACAGACATACACATACATTCACGCACACGCACACAGGCGTAGATGCACCCACACACAGGCACACGCACAGATACACACCGACACACACAGACATAGACTAACACGCATATACACACGTACAGATACACATAGACACACATGCATATACACACATACAGATACACACAGACACACACAGACACAACACTCGCAAACACACATTCACACCCATACACAGGCAAACACATACACACATGCACAGATACATAGACAGACACGCAGACACACACATAGACGTGCACATACAAACATGCACTCACAGACACACACACATAAACATACACACACATGCAGACACATGCATATATACACATAGATACACACATCACACAAACATACACACACAGATACACACGCACGCAGACACATACACACACACATTCAGATGCACACAGACATACACACACCGATACAGATACACACAGACACACACACACCAGCAAAAGCAGGGATGATAAACACACATGGTAGAGAGGAAACAGGAAAATCAGTTCCATAGTCCTTGTACCAAAGATCTGTTGATTTTTGCCGATCCAAATTTTCTCCTCAACCGTCACTTGTTTTCAATGCTTTCACTAATTTCCAAGAGGCACAGCTGGCTTTATTTATGAATGGTCTCTGAATTATCCAAGTCAAAGTCAGAACTTGCAGCATCTGCTGAAGGTAAGGTAAATTGGTTTTCTTCAGGGTTAAAGTGGCTTATTGCAGAGCACTGACAGAATTTTCTGACTGCTGCAGACCTGCTGGTTTCTCTTCTCTTCTTCATGGTTGGTTTCTCTCTTGTCTTGTTCACAACCCATGTTGGCTGGCAGAGGACACTTGGTAATTGATAAGCGATCCCTAGTCCGCAACAACTGCTTCACTTGGGAACAACACCTCAGCTCCTGTTGTCTGCATGTTGTTGGACCCCACAGCTACCCGAACAAGGCTCACAAAAACAAATTAATCACTTGCAAAAGCTTTCGCCATCCTTGCGAATCCTCAGGTTTCAAACATATGTTTGTCATTTCAGTCAACAGTTCTAAAAAGCACAAAACTAAACAGACGCAGTCTTTACAATAGCCTGAAATTTTATACAATAGGTAGAACAAAAGCATCATCATTTGGAAGGCAGCACATCCTACACACCTTCAGACAGTAGCTTATTAAACTAAATAAGACATCAGAATCAAGCACAAAGTCAATACTGATACTCCATGCAGTACTGAGGGAGTCCCAGTCTACATAAGACCTGTTAAGTTTCAGAGGGAACCTCTACCTCTCTCTACTTTCCCTTGGCATTTTTATTTTAATAATGAATTCTGTGCTGAATCCACACTAGGACAGCAATTCCCCAAATCATTCTATTAATGTAGCTGTCAGAATAATGCCATTAAATGCGGCTGCACATTTTTTTTGCTTAAAGCATTCCTAAACTGCTAGTTATTTTTTTTGAGGATCTCCAATAACTCAAACAAAACAGAACTTTGGCGGATTTTTGAATTGGCGCAGCCATCTGGTGATACCAATGCTTTAGGAATTAGACTTTGCAGAGCCAATGCATTTCCTCCAGCATTCACCCTACCCGCTCCCATAGACACCTTTAACTATTACTTCAGTGACATGACTAACATTTATATTCATAGAATCCCTACAGGGTGGAAGCAGACCATTTGGCCCATCAATTCCACACTGGCCCTCCAAAGAATTTTAAACCCTGTAGCCCTGCATGGCTAATCAAACCACCTTGCACATCCCCAGATGCTATGAGTAATTTAACATGCCTTAACCACCCGAACCTGCATAGCTTTGGACTGTCAGAGGAAACTCATGAAGATGTGGGGAGAATGTGCAAACTCCACACAGACAGTCGCTCAAGGGTGGAATTGAAGCCAAGTCCCAAGCACCCGTGAGGCATCAGTGCTAACCACTGAGCCACCCAGACCAGCCTCCCCAGTAGGAAGCTGTGCCCATAATCATAGTGGCAAAAGGCCAGGTCTTTCATGCTGCCATGGAGGAATGGGTGTTGTTATCAACATAGAACACTGTTAGATGAATGAATATAACAAAACCTCCATCACATTAGTGTTGTTCTTTCCTCAATGAGATAATCACTGTTCTCATTAGCAAAGTGGTGAGTATCCCTGCCTGTTACGTGAGAGACTGGGGTTCAATTCCTCTTTGGGAGGACCTGATTGTATATGGACTTCAACCAGGCATTTGATAAGGTTCCCCATGGTAAGCTCACTCATAAAGTCAGGAGGTATGGGATACAAGGAGATTTGGCTCTCTGCATTCAGGATTGTTTGGCTGACAGAAGGCAGAGAGTGATTGTAGATGGAAAGTATTCTGCCTGGAGGTCAGTGGTGAGTGGTGTCCCGCAGGGCTCTGTTCTTGGCCCTCTGCTCTTTGTAGCTTTTATAAATGACTTGGATGACGAGGTCTGAGGGCTGGGTTAGTAAGTTTGCCAAAGATACAAAGGTTGGAGGTGCCGTTGATAGTATTTAGGGCTGTTGTTGGCTGTATTGCGACATTGACAGGATGCAGAGCTGGGCTGAGAAATGGCAGATGGAGTTCAACCTGGATAAATACGAAGTGATGCATTTTGGAAGGTCAAACTCGAATGCTGAATATAGAATTAAAAACAGGATTCTTGGCAGTGTGGAGGAACAGAGGGATCTTGGTGTTCAAGTGCATAGATCTCTCAAAGTTACCAGCCAAGTGGATAAGGTTGTTAAGAAAGCATATGGTGTTTTGGCTTTCATTAACGGGGAAGAGCCACGAGGTTGTGCTGCAGCTCTACAAAATCCTGCTGGGACCACACTTGGAATATTATGTCCAGATCTGGTCACCCTGTTATAGGAAAGATGCAGAGGCTTTGGAGAGGGTGCAAAGAAGGTTTACCAGGATGCTGCCTGGACTGGAGGGCTTGCCTTATGAAGAAAGGTTGTTGAAGCTCAGACTTTTCTCTCTGGAGAGAAGGAGGAAGAGCAGTAACTTGATCGAGGTGTACAAGGTAATGAGAGACATGGATAGAGTCAATAGCCAGAGTCTTTTCCCCAGGGCAGGATTGACTGGCACAAGGGGTCATAGTTTTAAGGTGTTAGGAGGAAGGTATAGAGGAGACATCAGAGGTAGGTTCTTTACACAGAGAGTTGTGAGCACATAGAATGCGTTGCCAGTGGTGGTGGTGGAAGCAGAGTCATTAGGGACATTTAAGCGACTGCTGGACATGCAGCAGTGAATTGAGGGGTGGTAAGTAAGGTTATTTTATTTTAGATTAGGGATAAGCCTCGACACAACACCGTGGGCTGAAGGGCCTGCTCGGTGTTGTATGTCTATGTTCTTTTCTATGTTCTACGTAATTCCCTCCTATTCAGAGCAATTGTAAAAAACAAAGAATGAGCAGAAAGCATGAACCAGGAAATATAAGTGAAACCTCTCAGAGAAGATAAATTTGCTTTGCTCCAGCTATAGCTCAATCCATTACAGTGCCATAACTATTTACTGACAATGGCATTTTGCCCATTCACTATTATATGGGTGAGACCCATTGGCAATGAATGGCTTTCTTGAAATATCATTGTTAGCTTTGGCATAGCATCCGTCCAATTCATTAACGTAGATCAGTTCAGGACAAGAACACACCATTTAGCCTGTGGCACTTTATCCCTCCACTGCCTCAGTGTTTAATCCCACCTTACTTTGAATGAACTTTCACTACCTTCAGTTGGAAAATTAATCCAAACTTTGGAGTAAAACAATTCTTCCTATTGCATCTCTTATATTTTAACATTTTCTGTTTTAAACTTATATTATCTGGTCCGTTTAGCTTGATTTAATTTAGTTATTATGCTGAGTCAGTCTTGATCATAATTTTCTAAATCCTATGCTTCCCAGGAATTAATCCTAATCTAGAATAACTGAACCTACTCTCCCTTCAATTCACTGCTGTCCATGTGCATGTCCAGCAATCATTTAAATGTCCTTAATGACACTGCTTCCACCATAGTTTCCTGTCACATATGCAAATCAGGTTGAACGGTGCCCTACTTTTAGTTTAAACTGAGACGGTAGGATGGGACTGATTTCAGGGATGTTGCTGTGGAACCTGTGGTAGTGGTCGGGGGACGGGAAGGAGTGGGGTAGGGGAGAAGGTTGAGAGATCCTTGACAGTGGGGCGGGTACCATTTTAATCCACAGAATTTTGGCTACGTCAATCATTGAAAACAAAATTGCAACGATTTGAAGAGACCGCACAGCTGTTTGCTCTCAGCCTGAACTGCACATCAGAGTTCAAAATCGCTTGATCATAAGTAGTTTGGGAAATCTGACACACACCCCACCCCCAAACTGGGTCATCTGATAAGCAACTAGGGACATGGACTTTGAGGCAATGATGGAAGGAGAGGCAGATTTGACAGTCCTAGGATTGGCTGGAGGGCTGCTATGGACCAGACCAGACCCCCTCAAAATATAAAATAGATTCTTACACTTTTTCATCTTAAAGGCAAGTGCTAGTTGTTGCATTCTGGATACAATTCAATTGGTCAAACTACCAGGCTTGAAGCAAAACAAACTTTATTCATGCACTAGTTAAAATACAATAAAACAAATAAGAAATTGGAATAACTTAATGCTGTTGGAAAACTTAATGAAATAATAGATATGGTATCTATTGGCAATTAACTGTTCCAATATGGTAAATCCCATAAAGGCACCCTTGATAAAAGACAAATTTAGTGAAATAGATTGTTACATAGGCAATTCTCCAGTTCAGGACAAAAAATATCATGAGAAAGCTCTCTGAGAGAGAGAGAGTGGCAGGAAGAGAGCATTCCAAACCCAGATTCAAGATCCCAGCAACAATTGCTGCTGAAAAACCTTAAAATCCTGGTTCTGAGGAGCTTACACCACCCATTCAGGATGCTTCTATTGTTTTTGCTTATAAAAAACCCAAGACCTCACAAGCTGTTTACTTTAAGGGCTTTCAATAGACAGCCCTCTGTCTTCAAACCTTTCTTCAAACGAAAGGATAAAATACACTTCTTAAAGCCATTGTCACCACCCCCTTTCAATGCTTGTGATTTCATTTTCTTTGACTTTGTTGTTTTTTTGTGTCAGTATCCTTGATACCTGAAACCCCAGTGTGCTCAGCAATTCTCCACATGTCTCCGCCCCCACTCCTGCCCCCAGTTCATACCAAGCAAGAAGTATTCAAATAGAGTCAGAGCAGAGAAGTGTTGCTGCAGACCTTGAGTTTCACTCATCTTTTCTCAGCCATCATTTCTCTTACATTTGACGTCTTTCCACTTGTTGCTCTCTGCAGCCTCACTAACAAACCGCAAAAGTAGGCTCTGACCAGTGTGTTAGGGTAAAAAATGAGGTCTGCAGATGCTGGAGATCACAGTTGAAAATGTGTTGCTGGTTAAAGCACAGCAGGTCAGGCAGCATCCAAGGAATAGGAAATTCGACGTTTCGGGCATAAGCCCTTCATCAGGAATCAATCTGACCAGTGTGTTGTAAATCTTCACCATAACCCCTCATATTTAGAATCCATGCAGTGTGGAAACAGGCTCTTCAGCCCGACAGGTCAACACCAACCCTCCACAAAGTTACCCATGCAGACCTATTCCCCGACACTATTATTCCACATTTACCCCTGACTAATGCACTTAACCCACACATCCCCAAACACTACATGTAATTTTTAAATATAGATTTGATTAGATTCCCTACAGTGTGGAAACAGGCCCCTTCGGCCCAAAAAGTCTGCACCAACCCACTGCAGAGTAACCCAATCAGACCCATTTCCCTCTGACTAATGTACCTAACATCACAGGAAATTTAGCATGGCCAATTCACCTGACCTGCACATCTTTGGACTGTGGGAGGAAACCACAGCACCCGGAGGAAACCCACGCAGACAAGGTGCAAACTCCACACAGGCAGTCACCCTGGGCTGGAATCGATACCTGGGACCCTGATGCTGTGAGGCAGCAGTGCTAACCACTGAGCCACCAAGCTGCCCATACACCTTCCCCTGGCCAATTCACCTAGCCTGCATATCTTTGGATTGTGGGAGGAAACTGGAGAACACCCACGCAGACACAGGTAGAACATGCAAACTCCACACAGACAGTTGCCCAAGGCTGGAATCGAACCCAGGTCCCTGGTGCTGTGAGGCAACAGTGCTAGCCACTGTGCCACCTTATAACGGGTCCTATAACCCTGCCCCACTAGCTACCTGATGAAGGAGCAGCGCGCTGAAAGCTTGTGCTTTCAAATAAATTATTGGGCTATAACCTGGTGTCATGCGATTTTTAACTTTATCTCAACAATACAACCAAGAGACACCTGTCAGTACTTATTTTAAGTTTAATTGCTGTGATACACATGCCCAATTTGTGCTTCCAATTCGACTAAAGAATAAGGTGAGAAGACAGATTCTCACTGACACACTGCATTTCCTTACTGAGTGTCCCCAAGTGCTTTTTGAAGTACTTTTGAAGAATTTAAGACAATAAGAAATGAATGGAAGTAAGGTCATTCGGCCCATTAAGAAAACAAAATGAGATTCTTTATCGATAATGTGAAATCAGAAAGAGTTCTTATTTCTTGCAGTGTATCCAAGCATTCTATTAGTTGATACATGACTTTTTTTACAAATGTTTAAGGCTTGTACAGTGTTGATTCTTCTGTCATTGTCCATTCCTTTGCTAACTCTCTCTGTCCTCATTGAATTCTATGCATTGTATGTGTGTTTGACTATTTAGTGCACTCAGTGCAAAACATTTCACACTTAAAATGTCAATTGCTGCAGTAGTGACTGTCCTGGCCATTAATTGGATTTCCACATAAATCAGTCAACGATAAGTTGAAATTAAACCTTGTCATTTTGTAGCAATTATGCTGCCAATAAATAGAAATGACGTGCTTCCTTTTCATTTTACCATGATTTATTGTATGGTGCAATATGCTGCTCTATAATATTTTAGAAAAAAATCGCATACAGATTGATGTTCCTCTTTGCTTTGCAGGTGCATTTATATAGCACCTTTAATGTAATATAACTCCCCCAGGATCCTCACAGCCAGAATATAAAATAAAAATCTGACACTGAGCCACATTTGGAGAGAGCAAATGATGGTGAAAAGTTTAACCAAAGAGCAAAGATGTCAGGTTCCAAATTCTTCTCCACAACTCTATTCCTCCCTCACCATCAAACAATGCACTGCCAGTTAAAATGCTATAGTCCCAAAACCACACAAATTCTTTCACAATGTTCTTGTCTTTTTGAACAATCAGGATAAGATGTGGTAAAGCAAATCCTTCCATAAGAATTATGAACTGGTTTTGCTTGATTTATATATAGAGTCATAGAGATGTACAGCAGGGAAACAGACCCTTCGATCCAACTCGTCCATGCCGACCAGATATCCCAACCCAAACTAGTCCCACCTGCCACCACCCGGCCCATTTCCCTCCAAACCCTTCCTATTCATATACCCATCCAAATGCCTCTTAAATGTTGCAATTGTACCAGCCTCCACCACATCCTCTGGCAGCTCATTCCATACACGTACCACCCTCTGCATGAAAAAATTGTCCCTTAGATCTATTTTATATCTTTCCCCTCTCACCCTAAACCTATGCCCTCTAGTTCTGGACTCCCCCACCCCAGGGAAAAGACTTTGTCTATTTATCCTATCCATGCCCCTCATGATTTTGTAAACCTCTATAAGGCCACCCCTCAGCCTCCGACGCTCCAGGGAAAACAGCCCCAGCCTGTTCAGCCTCTCCCTATAGCTCAAATCCTCCAACCCTGGCAACATCCTTGTAAATCTTTTCGGAACCCTTTCAAGTTTCACAACATCTTTCCGATAGGAAGGAGACCGGAACTGCACACAACATTCCAACAGTGGCCTAACTAATGTCCTGTACAGCCGCAACATGACCTCCCAACTCCTGTACCCAATACTCTGACCAATAAAGGAAAGTTTCACAACGGATTTGGTACAGATAATAAGGTTACAGCTTCAGGTGAGTTAATAATCTTTTAGCTGAATTAAATACTGATGGCATTTACTCCAAATTAATCATTTTTTCATTTCTAACTGCATTAGCTTTCAAATAGGTTTATAAATGTTGTGATTTAATAATACTTGTGACATTACATCAAAAATAATTCTGCATTCCTCAATAACACATTCTTTAATTGAATATCAGAATTGATTTGATATCATTGTTCTAATTTTCTAACGTATTGTTCTAATTTTTAAAAAATCTGTAAAACAAAATAATTATTAAAAGAAAGAAAACTCAAGGTGTGTGATTTTCATAAAAAAAACCTGACTACTAATAAATACACATGATGTGGGGATGCTGGTGTTGTACTGAGGTGAACAAAATCAGAAATCACACAACACCAGGTTATAGTCCAACAGGTTTATTTGAAATCACAAGCTTTCGGAGCGACGCTCCTTCATCAGGTGAAGTGCTCTGAAAATGTGCGATTTCAAATACACCTATTGGACTATGACCTGGTGTTGTGTGAATTCAGACTTAATAAGTGCACAGTATTTTAACTAGTCAGCTACAGTGAAGATATTAAAAGCACGAGCAATGCAGTTACTTATAATTTAAATTTGACCTTTGTAAATCTAATCTTCTATATTTTCTCTCCATTTCGCTTGTACCCTCAATATTGTTAGGTCAGATGTTCATCAAACATTAAAATATTTAAATATTTGTCTGAGTACCCTAAGATTCACGTTGCAACGTTGGAACTGCACATTAGCTTCTGGTAATTGTCCTGTGGTTGCAATCGTCCCACTGACCGCAGAGACTCTAGTGTCAGGTCAGGACTCTCCCGATTCAACAATTCTTTATCCCTGGAGTTCTGCATTTATCCCTCTCTCCTCTTGGCTATACCAGAAGTTTAACTCATTATTAATGATTCGTTTTTGAGCATTTTTTAGGAATTTACAACATTAACTAAGATTTGGTATTGTGCCTGCACCCTACTTGTTCTGAAACTTAAAACTGATCTGCTTGAACGTGGAACTGGCCCCTATACTAAACAAATGTTGCCCTTTTCTTTTCCACTGTTGTTTATCTCCATAGCAATCGGGTCACATGATCATTTACTAGCAGTAAGATGCTTTTCATTTTGCCAGCATTCTAGAGAAACTTCATTCTGAGGTTAAATAGAAAATATTTTCTCGTAAGAATTTTGTCAAAAGCACATGGATCCATGTCAAGGCAGTTGGACTGAAAATGATCAAAGCAGTTACTTTTCTTTCACAAGTGGACTCTACCACATCTTCCGCAACTACACTGGCACCACCCCCCACCTTTTCCTCCGCTACATCGATGACTGTATCGGCGCTGCCTCGTGCTCCCACGAGGAGGTTGAACAGTTCATCAACTTTACTAACACCTTCCATCCCGACCTGAAATTCACCTGGACTGTCTCAGACTCCTCCCTCCCCTTCCTAGACCTTTCCATCTCTATCTCGGGCGACCGACTCAACACAGACATCTACTATAAACCGACTGACTCCCACAGCTACCTGGACTACACCTCCTCCCACCCTGCCCCCTGCAAAAACTCCATCCCATATTCCCAATTCCTTCGTCTCCGCCGCATCTGCTCCCAGGAGGACCAGTTCCAACACCACACAGCCCAGATGGCCTCCTTCTTCAAGGACCGCAGATTGTCCCCAGACGTGATCGACGATGCCCTCCACCGCTTCTCCTCCACTTCCCACTCCTCCGCCCTTGAGCCCCGCTCCTCCAACCGCCACCAAGACAGAACCCCACTGGTTCTCACCTACCACCCCACCAACCTCCGCATACAACGTATCATCCGCCGTCATTTCCGCCACCTCCAAACGGACCCCACCACCAAGGATATATTTCCCTCCCCTCCCCTATCAGCGTTCCGCAAGGACCACTCCCTTCGTGACTCCCTCGTCAGATCCACACCCCCCACCAACCTAACCTCCACCCCCGGCACCTTCCCCTGCAACCGCAGGAAATGTAAAACTTGCGCCCACACCTCCACACTCACTTCCCTCCAAGGCCCCAAGGGATCCTTCCATATCCGCCACAAGTTCACCTGTACCTCCACAAGTTCACCTGTATCTATTGCATCCGCTGCACCCGATGTGGCCTCCTCTATATTGGGGAGATAGGCCGCTTACTTGCGGAACGCTTCAGAGAACACCTCTGGGCCGCCCGGACCAACCAACCCAACCACCCCGTGGCTCAACACTTTAACTCTCCCTCCCACTCCACCGAGGACATGCAGGTCCTTGGACTCCTCCACCGGCAGAACATAACAACACGACGGCTGGAGGAGGAGCGCCTCATCTTCCGCCTGGGAACCCTCCAACCACAAGGTATGAATTCAGATTTCTGCAGTTTCCTCATTTCCCCTCCCCCCACCTTGTCTCAGTCGGTTCCCTCAACTCAGCACCGCCCTCCTAACCTGCAATCTCCTTACTGACCTCTCCGCCCCCACCCCACTCCGGCCTATCACCCTCACCTTGACCTCCTTCCACCTATCCCACCTCCATTGCCCCTCCCCCAAGTCCCTCCTCCCTACCTTTTATCTTAGCCTGCTTGGCTACTCTCTCTCATTCCTGATGAAGGGCTTATGCTCGAAACGTCGAATTCCCTATTCCTGAGATGCTGCCTAACCTGCTGTGCTTTACCCAGCAACACATTTTCAGCTGTGATCTCCAGCATCTGCAGACCTCATTTTTTACTTTCACAAGTGAGACTATTGTACTAAATTTTATGCTCCTACAGTTCTCTCCCACCACAGGACTTTTGGGATTATCCACTGAACGACATTAAGGTGCCATGTATATCTAATGAATTTGGTGATGATGGCAATCCATCACAGGAATCTTGATTGTACCTGACATATATATGAGGAATTCCTGGTGGCACCATTTCAGGACAGCTTAATGATGTGTGAGGATTACAGTGTGTGCCAGTGGAGAGCTGCAGCAACAGGTGAGGACAAGAGGATGTGCAAGTTAATGAGTAGTGGAGTGGATGATAGTGAAGTAGATGGTGTGAATGAAGACCACTTGACGAGACAAAGTGACTGCACAAAGCCGAGGTGCATTTAGCTTTTGCTCACATATTTCAAGCTGGTTAGATCATTGAAGAATTTAGATTAGATTAGATTCCCTACAGTGTGGAAACAGGCCCTTCGGCCCAACAAGTCCACACCGACCCTCTGAAGAGTATCCTACCCTGACCCATTTCCCTCTGACTAATGCACCTAACTCAATGGGCAGTTTAGATGGTCAATTCACCTGGCATGCACGCCTTTGGACTGTGGGAAGAAACCGGAGCACTCGGAGAAAACCCACACAGACACGGGGAGAATGTGCAAACTCCACACAGACGGTCACCCGAGGGTGGATTCGAACCTGAGTCCCTGGCACTGTGAGGCAGCAGTGCTAACCACTGAGCCACTGTACCACCCTGTGACATGATTTGCTTGACATGATCACAGACCCTCAGGGTAACCATAAGACCATTAGACCATTGATGTAGAAGCAGAATTAAGCCATTAAGCTTATGCTGGGTACCCTTTCATTCAAATCTCTTTGAGGATGGTATGATGGCTCAGTGGTTAGCACTTCTGCCTCGCAGCATCAGGGACCCAGGTTCGGTTCCGTCCTCGGATAACTGTCTGTGTGGAGTTTGCACATTCTTCCCGTGTCTGCATGGGTTTTCTTTGGGTGCTCTGGTTTCTTCCCATAGTGCAAAGGTGTGCAGACTAGGTGAACTGGCCATGCTAAATTGCCCATAGTGTTCTGCAGACTGGGTGGATTAGCCATGGTAAATGCAGGGGTGGGGGAAAGGATCGGGGGTGTGCTGCTCTTTGCAGAGTTGGTATGGGCTGGATGGCCTGCTTTCACACTGTAGGGGATTCTGTGATTCTGTTCTAAGTCTGCTGCACCATTCAAACATGGCTGATACATTTCTCAACCCCATTCTACTGCCTTCTCCCCATAACTTGTGATCCCTCTACTAATCAAGAGCAAATCTATCTCTCTCTAAAATACTCTCAAAGACCTGGCCTCCATAGCCTTCTGTGCTGATGCATTCCACAGATTAACTATGCACTTCCATGTACTCAGCTATCTCTTCCTTAACGACGGACTGGAAAATCTTGCCAGTGACCAAGGTCAAACTGATCGGCCGCGTTCCCTTCTTAAACAGGAGAGTTATGTTAACCAGTTTACTGTTTTCTGGGACCCTTGCTGACTCCAGTGAGTCCTGAAAAATTACCACCAATTCCTCCACAATCTTCTCAACTATCTCCTTCAGAACTCTGGGATGGAGTCCACCTGATCTGGAAACAGTTCACCTACTCATTTCTTCTGCTGGCAGAATTCCCAGGAGAGAGGCCTGCCCATCCTTGAAGCCATCACTAGCATTCCTTTGCTACACAGAGACCTCATCTCTGGGTGCCCTCCTCCGCTTCAATTCTGAATTAGGCCCTCAAGGTCATCAGTGAGAATCTACTGCATGTGGGTCTGCTCACAAAACCCAGAGTAAGATTACCATGAATAGTGGACGGGCCTAAATGTCCATAGACGTCGTTCGTTCTTTCTTGTTCATTATCGAGAGTGTGGAGTTGGAAAGGCACAGCAGGTCAGGCAGCACCTGAGCAACAGGAGAGTCAACAGTTCAGGCAAAAGCCCTTCATCAAGACTTCAGCCCAAAATGCTGACTCTCCCGCTCCTCAGATGCTGCCTGAGCTGCTTTGCTTTTCCAGCACCACACTCTGATCTCCAGCATCTGCAGTCCTCACTTTCTCCAAGTCAAAATTCTGAGGCTTGACAGGACAGGTGTCAAAAAGATGTCTCCCCATGTGGGACAGTCTAACGCCAGACGGATGATCCCACAATAAAGGGTCGCATATGAAGGGCTTTTGCCTGAAATGTTAACTCTCCTGCCCCTCGGATGCTGCCTGACCTGCTGCTCTTTTCCAGCACCACACTCTCGACTCTGATCTCCAGCATCTGCAGTCCTCACTTTCTCCCATGCTTGTTCATTGCACATTCCAACCTTGGTGGTAAAATTGGTGCTAAAGTGACTTACAAATAGAAAATATCCTCCACTGTATTCCAGATGCTCATATTAGGAACATTGAATGAGAAATGGGTGAAATCTGGGCAGTGTGCTAATGGAACAAGTTATGTTTCCTGAATAAATGCAACTTTTTAAAATTTCAATTGGGCTGCCAAAAGCAGTGTAAGCATTTCATAGCTTCACATCACTTTATGCAAGGCTGCTTTCAGCTCTGAGGTGTTTCACTGGCAACTATCCAATTCAGTACAAATTATAAAATTCAAGAAAAGGTGCTGGAACTTTTAGATTAGATTACTTACAATGTGGAAACAGGCCCTTCGGCCTAACAAGTCCACACCTATGCACAACCCATCCCCCTACATTTATACCTTCACCTAACACTACAGGCAATTTAACATGGCCAATTCACCTAACCTGCACATTTTTGGATTGTGGGAGGAAACCCACGCAGACACAGGGAGAACGTGCAAACTCCACATGGAGAGCCACCTGAGGCAGGAATTGAACCCGGGTCTCTGGCGCTGTGAGGTAGCAGTGCTAACCACTGTGCCACCGTGCTGCCCATGGCTTGGCCTCTCCCCCAGCTAATTGGTTTCCAGAAGGATGTCATTTCTGGGGATTTTCATGCGCTTTTCCATCTTGTGAGTCTCATGTCTCTTGTGGACCCGCTTTCATAATTTCCAGGCCTCATGGAGACCTTGTACACTGTCAGGCTCAAGCAATCCCCGTTCCACTTTGTTGTCCTCCCAATATAGATGGTGGTAACCTCACCCCCAACACACTTAACCTATGCTCAATTAAGACTGATGTTAACCAGATTGAATTTCTGATATTGGGCCATGTTTTTAACAGTATAGAAGTGAATGGGCTTTGAGTGAATTATCTCTCATGACCACATTCCTAGACTCCAGCCCACATCTGCCACGATGTCCTTCTTCCACTCACGCCACACCTCACCCTGCTCTTGTCCCAAATTGCACAGTGTTCCTGTGATCACTGAGCCTCACTCTCTCAGGTCTACTGTTGCTACTGCGTTCCAGTCTGCATACAGCATGATTATCAACCCCGTCCCAGACCAGGGTCTATGCACCAGGCCTTCCAATTCAAGAGCTGCAGTCAGGCAAACATGGCTCCATCTTACGCTGTGCAAATAATCTCAAATAACTATGGCTGCTCCACTACTATGAGACCGTAGGCCTATAACAGGGTTCCTCCGCTATCCAAGAGAATTGCCTTACTACAAAACCTTTTGTAAGCTGAAATGGCGCAAAGCAAATGAGCATTTATATGGAAAAGATTCCGCCTTTTTTTCGTAAAAGTGAAAATCCTCTTCAGATTTCTTTCGGTTAGCGAAAACCGGTAATAATATAGGTCTTTCATAGAAGTGAAGTGGCATAAAGCGAACTTTCAAAAGGCAGGGGACACCTGTAACTGGAGTGCTTTGGGCCTCCATATTATTCTTCAGGGGACAAACTCTGTTTTATCTAAACCAGTTGTAAAGGTGTCATTTATTTTAATCTATCAGAATCTGACAGCGCAGAAGATGACCATTCAGCCCATTGTGTTTGTGCTGGCTCTTTGAAAATATGATCCAATTAGTTCCATGCCCCTCCTCTTTTGCTGAGGCCCTTCAATTGGTTTAATGGGAGTGAAATAGTCCACACATTGATGTAGATGTCCCAGTGATGTTACCAGCTAGAACTCTGATATGGAGTTCAAGCAACCGGCATTGGAATCGGCCACTGTTGGAATATTGCGTGAAATTCTGGTCTCCTTCCTATCGGAAAGATGTTGTGAAACTTGAAAGGGTTCAGAAAAGATTTACAAGGATGTAAAAAATGAGGTCTGCAGATGCTGGAGATCACAGCTGCAAATGTGTTGCTGGTCAAAGCACAGCAGGTTAGGCAGCATCTCAGGAATAGAGAGTTCGACGTTTCGAGCATAAGCCCTTCATCAGGAATAAGAGAGAGAGCCAAGCAGGCTGAGATAAAAGGTAGGGAGGAGGGACTAGGGGGAGGGGCGATGGAGGTGGGATAGGTGGAAGGAGGTCAAGGTGAGGGTGATAGGCCGGAGTGGGGTGGGGGCGGAGAGGTCAGGAAGAGGATTGCAGGTTAGGAGGGCGGTGCTGAGTTGAGGGAACCGACTGAGACAAGGTGGGGGGAGGGGAAATGAGGAAGCTGGAGAAATCTGAATTCATACCTTGTGGTTGGAGGGTTCCCAGGCGGAAGATGAGGCGCTCCTCCTCCAGCCGTCGTGTAGTTGTGTTCTGCCGGTGGAGGAGTCCAAGGACCTGCATGTCCTCGGTGGAGTGGGAGGGGGAGTTAAAGTGTTGAGCCACGGGGTGATTGGGTTGGTTGGTTCGGGCGGCCCAGAGGTGTTCTCTGAAGCGTTCCGCAAGTAAGCGGCCTGTCTCACCAATATAGAGGAGGCCACATCGGGTGCAGCGGATGCAATAGATGATGTGTGTGGAGGTACAGGTGAACTTGTGGCGGATATGGAAGGATCCCTTGGGGCCTTGGAGGGAAGTGAGTGTGGAGGTGTGGGCGCAAGTTTTACATTTCCTGCGGTTGCAGGGGAAGGTGCCGGGGGTGGAGATTGGGTTGGTGGGGGGTGTGGATCTGACAAGGGAGTCACGAAGGGAGTGGTCCTTGCGGAACGCTGATAGGGGAGGGGAGGGAAATATATCCTTGGTGGTGGGGTCCGTTTGGAGGTGGCGGAAATGGCGGCGGATAATACGTTGTATGCGCAGGTTGGTGGGGTGGTAGGTGAGAACCAGTGGGGTTCTGTCTTGGTGGCGGTTGGAGGAGCGGGGCTCAAGGGCGGAGGAGCGGGAAGTGGAGGAGATGCGGTGGAGGGCATCGTCGATCACGTCTGGGGGGAATCTGCGGTCCTTGAAGAAGGAGGCCATCTGGGCTGTGCGGTGTTGGAATTGGTCCTCCTGGGAGCAGATGCGGCGGAGACGAAGGAATTGGGAATATGGGATGGCGTTTTTACAGGGGGCAGGGTGGGAGGAGGTGTAGTCCAGGTAGCTGTGGGAGTCAGTCGGTTTATAATAGATGTCTGTGTTGAGTCGGTCGCCCGAGATAGAAATGGAAAGGTCTAGGAAGGGGAGGGAGGAGTCTGAGACAGTCCAGGTGAATTTCAGGTCGGGATGGAAGGTGTTAGTAAAGTTGATGAACTGTTCAACCTCCTCGTGGGAGCACGAGGCAGCGCCGATACAGTCATCGATGTAGCGGAGGAAAAGGTGGGGGGTGGTGCCAGTGTAGTTGCGGAAGATGGACTGTTCCACATATCCTACGAAGAGGCAGGCATAGCTGGGGCCCATGCGGGTGCCCATGGCAACTCCTTTAGTTTGGAGGAAGTGGGAGGATTGAAAAGAGAAGTTATTCAGGATGAGGACCAGTTCAGTCAGTCGAAGGAGGGTGTCAGTGGAAGGGTACTGGTTGGTGCGGCGGGAAAGGAAGAAGCGGAGGGCTTTGAGTCCTTCGTGATGGGGGATGGAGGTGTACAGGGACTGGATGTCCATAGTGAAAATAAGGCGTTGGGGACCGGGGAAGCGAAAATCCTGGAGGAGGTGGAGGGCGTGGGTGGTGTCCCGAACGTAGGTGGGGAGTTCTGGGACTAAAGGGGACAGGACCGTGTCGAGGTATTGGGAGATGAGTTCGGTGGGGCAGGAGCAGGCTGAGACAATGGGTCGGCCGGGGCAGGCAGGTTTGTGGATTTTGGGCAGGAGGTAGAAACGGGCGGTGCGGGGTTGTGGGACTATGAGGTTGGAGGCGGTGGATGGGAGATCCCCTGAGGTGATGAGGTCCTGGATGGTCTGGGAGATGATGGTTTGGTGGTGGGAGGTGGGGTCGTGGTCAAGGGGGCGATAAGAGGAGGCGTCCGCGAGCTGGCGTTTGGCTTCAGCGGTGTACAGGTCAGTGCGCCAAACTACCACCGCGCCTCCCTTGTCTGCAGGTTTGATGGTGAGGTTGGGATTGGAGCGGAGGGAGTGGAGGGCTGCACGTTCTGAGGGTGAGAGGTTGGAGTGGGTGAGAGGGGTGGACAGGTTGAGTCGGTTGATGTCACGGCGGCAGTTGGCTATAAAGAGGTCGAGGGCGGGTAGGAGGCCTGCACGGGGTGTCCAGGTGGATGGGGTGTGTTGGAGGCGGGAGAAGGGGTCGTCAGAGGGTGGGCGGGAGTCTTGGTTGTGAAAGTAGGCACGGAGGCGAAGGCGGCGGAAGAATTGTTCAATATCTCGCCGCGTGTTGAACTCATTAATCCGAGGGCGTAGGGGAACGAAGGTGAGGCCCCTGCTGAGGACTGATCTTTCATCCTCAGAGAGGGGGAGATCTGGAGGGATGGTGAAAATCCGGCAAGGCTGGGAGCTAGGACCTGGTGTGGGACTGGAGCTGGAGCTGGAGCTGGGGGTGGGGTTAGGGGCGGGGACAGAGATCGAAGTAGGGGCGGAGTTGGACGTGGTGACGTTGCTCGACGTGGGGGCGGGGTCATGCGTCGTGACGGGAATAAGCGTGGGGGCGGGGTTACGTGAAGCGACGGGAGATGGCGTGGGGGCGGGGTTATGGGCGGGGTTATGCGTAGTGACGAAAGACGGCGTGGGGGCGGGGAAACCTGAGGATTTGTGCTCCTGCAGGTTAGTGATGTCAGTGGGGGCGGAAGTGCCTGATGTTGCCAGGGTTGGAGGATTTGTGCTATAGGGAGAGGCTGAACAGACTGGGGCTGTTTTCCCTGGAGTATCGGAGGCTGAAAGTTTATAAAATCACGAGGGGCATGGATAGGATAAATAGACAAAATCTTTTCCCTGGGGTGGGGGGAAGTCCAGAACTAGAGGGCATAGGCTTAGGGTGAGACGGGCAAGATATAAAAGAGACCTGAGGGACAACTTTTTCACTCGGAGGGTGGTATGTGTATGGAATGAGCTGCCAGAGGAAGTGGTGGAGGTTAGTACAATTGCAACATTTAAAAGGCATTTGGATGGGTATACGAATAGGAAGGGTTTGGAGGGATATGGGCCGGCAGGTGGGACTAGATTGGGTTGGGATATCTGGTCAGCATGGACGAGTTGGACCGAAGGGCCTGTTTCCATGCTGTACATCTCCATGACTCTGACTCTGCCGGTAACTGTCAGTGATATGTGGATATGCACATAGGCAGGTGAATGTGGAAATTCAGAAGCTGCTGTTGATAATTTCAGGTCACTCCAGAGGGAATACTGCTTGCAATCTCCTAGACTGAAAATCAATTATAAATTTGATGAGAACTTGTATTTTCACATTATCTCCTCCACTGTAAATTGTTGGTCCTGAATTTACACCCCTTGCACTGTATTAAGCTTCTAACCATTGCTAACAGTGTTATTTACTCTGTTAAACTGTATTTACAGTTTTCAAATTTTTCCATTACGACAAAAACCAACTCACGTTTGATTTTCTTTTTGCTTGCTTATGATATAAGTTGTTTGTTTATGGTAATAAAATGGAGGAGGCAATGGCCTAGTGGTATTATCACTGGGCTGTTAATCCAAAGACTCAGATAAAGTTCTGGGGACCCGGGTTTGAACCCTGCCATGGCAGATAATGGAATTAGAATTCACTAAAAATCTGCAATTAAACGTCTAATGATGCCCATGAATTGATTGGTTGGGGAAAAGCCTATCTGGTTCACCAATGTCCTTTAGGGAAGGAAACTACCATCCTTGTCTGGTCTACATGTGACTCAAGACTCACAGCAATGTGCTTTACTCTTAACGGTCCTCTGGGCAATTAGGGATGGGCAATAAATGCTGGCCCAGTCAGTGATGTCCTCATGCTGTAATGAAATAATTTGTTTTAGAAATGGCCTCTCTCATAATTCTGCCTATGTATTCCAATTGTTTGTTTGCCTGGCTGTAAGATTTAATTGCAAATAAAGGATAATAGATGTCTTTTCCACACTGGCTTTGCTGTCCGTGAGAATACTTTAATATGATTGGTGCTTGTCCTGCTTGATGACATCACTGTCTCTGGACCCTGAAGATCCCTTTCATTGGTTGCAAGATTAAGCTGACATTGGAAAATGGGGACTCTGGGCCACAGGGATCGCTAGATCTTTGTCGCCAACTTTGTTTGATATCAACAGTGAGTGCTGTCATTTCATTGGCTGCAAAACTCAGTTCATTGATTCAGCAGCAGCAAAGTAGAACAATGTTCATCCAAAATGGACAGTTGACAGAGGGAAATTGGGGTTTTGACTCATTGAACCTCAAGTGGACCAAAAGTGAGAAGAAATATAACTATCGTCTTAACTGAGTTAAGAAACCCCGCAACTGGAAAGACTGGGAATGTCTACTTTTGAATGATGTGTGTGTGTGTACATGTATGTCATTGTGTGTGCATCTGCATGTGTATTTGTGTGTGTATGAGTATTTATTGTATGTGTGTCTGTGTGTGTGTGTGCATGTGCACGTGTGTGTTATTGTGTGTATATGCTTGTATGTGTTATTGTCTGTGTGTGTGTGCATGTACATATATGTGTGTTATTGTGTGTGTATGTGTTATTGTGTATGTGTGTGTTATTATGCGTATGTGTGTGTGTATGTCTGTGTGTGTGTGTGCGTGTGCGCGTGTGGTGTGGTGAGGGGAGTGGGTGTTGGATCTCAGACCCTCACATTAATTGGGTCTTAGATGTGGGAGATATGCGGAGTGTGAGGAGGAGAAAGTGAGGACTGCAGATGCTGAAGATCAGATGAAGCCCTTCCTGATGAAGAGCTTAGGCCCAAAGCATCGACTCTCCTGCTCCTCGGATGCTGCCTGACCTGCTGTGCTTTTCCAGTGCCACACTTTTCGATGATGCGGAGTATGAGTTGGACTGAACATGGCTTAGTGATGCGAGCGAGAGGCAATGGGAACCAGAGGAGCTGGGGAGGGGCGGGGCAGCGATCTAGTGTCAACAGCTTTGGGGGCAGAGGGCACAGAGACATCGCTGTCAGCAGTGGCGATCAGAAGATGGCATTGAGTGAGCACTCCACTCTTGGACCAGGGACCTCATGTGTGCATTAGATCCTTAATGTACCAGTGTGGGCCTCTTATTTATTCATACCTGAAATGACAGGGGGGTCAGTGTAGGAGTACTTCATGTCTGAAATATGGTTGTGCTTCCTGTTGGCCATTTTGCATACTTAGTAGACTGTGTAGTGCCTGAAAAACATATGTATGAACCTAATTTCTAGGACAAGAGTCTTATCCTCTGTTCTACAATTACTTCAAGCTTGTCTGGGTTTATAGATTGATTCAAAGGAAGTAAATCACTAGGTATAATTTACGGTACTTATTTCTCTTCTGACAGTCTCATACTGGGAGTGCTCCTGTCCCTAGTCATTAGCTAGGAAATTGCTACTCAGTTCGTTTTAAATCAATGTGGATTGAGGCTGTGCCTTTTATGAACTTCCATCTGGTAATCATGATAAATTTTCAAGCGGCATTGGCAATTTTTTTTAACATATATCACACTTGCTTGCAGTATTCTGAAAAATTAACGGCTTGCGTTACAGTTGGCACTTTGGTGCATAATATTCCTTTTGTCATGAGGCGCCTCAGGAGTATTCTGTTGGACAGCATTAACCCGTGGAGAATTATGTCAAGGCTTCTGTGCTAAGTAAAAGCACAGGAGTGAGCCACGCTACAACAGCAGTTGAAGAGTATTGGAAGATTGAGTTTTTTGTATGGCCATGGTGTGCTTATATATACATATATATATATATAGATATACACAGTATAGAAGGAGACCTCTCAGGCTGTCATGAGTCAACAAGGAACTATCCCATCTTTTTCTAACCCTCTGGCCAGTAGATATGTTTGAACTGTAAGGCTCTGTTTGTGATCTACCTCCAATCATGGGATTAGACACCACATCCTGTGTTGTAGTGGGCAGTGATGGAAATTGAGAGGTGACTTAATTGAGACATATAAGCTAATCAGAAGGTTACATAGGGTGGACAGGGAGAGCTTGTGCACTTTCTTGTACTTTTTATGTGCATTTCTGCCTCCACCACCTGCATCTCTCAATGAACAGAGAAACTAGAAACTGCTGAACACGACTGTAAAAATACACTCAATAACGGAACATTCCTAGTCCTTTGGGATGGAGAGGGATTCTCACATTGTTTTGGATGAGGAACCAACAAGAGCAGGAAATGTGGTGGGCAAGGCGACTTAATATGGTAGGACACAAAATCTTGATCTCCTGATGACAGGTAGAGATATAGAGATGAAGTCAGCAGTGTTCTTTTGTAATGTGTCGAGCCTCATACCATCAGCCCCAGCCAATTCAGCTTCTCCCTATTGCTCAAACCCTCCAACCCTGGCAACATCCTTGTAAATCTTTTCTGAACCCTTTCAAGTTTCACAACATCCTTCCGATAGGAGGGAGACCAGAATTGCACACAGTATTCCAAAAATGGCCTGGCCAATGAGTGACTCTTGCTCAGAACTAAAACATTAACTCGGATTTCTCTCCACAGATGCTGCCAGACCTGCTGAGCTTTTCCAGAAATTTCAGTTTTTGTTTGGAATTTTCCATGGGTATCCATCACCATCCTCGGAAAAAGGCTCTCACTGTCCACCCTATCTAATCATCTGATTAGCTTATATGTCTCACTTAAGTCAACTCTCAATTTCCATCACTGCCCACTACCACACAGGATGTGGTGTCTAATCCCATGATTAGAGGTAGATCACAGACAGAGTCTTACAACTCAAACATATCTATGCAGCCTCTGAGTTACTATTGCATGTATAAAGTTTTATCTTCAAATGTGGAACCCACATTATTGGCACCAATCCATGTCATACAATGGGAAGCTTTCATGAAACTAGTTCAATTGAATTAAATCAATAAAGCCAAATTTAGCATGATTAAAGGGTGCCAATTCTTTCAAAGGGCCACTGTATCTAAAATCAATGGTTCAAATTAATTTATGCAAATCAAAATCAAAATGCCATCTTCAAAATTAATAAAGCACTGCAGCGCTCAATGGCCTATAAAAGGTCCCAAGCAGGCCAGTGGATACTCTGTACTCCCTCTCCAAGGTCACCCGTGGTTGGATAAAGGGGGCAGGCAGTCAAGCTGAAGGACCCCTGCAACCTCTTGCTGCTTGGACTCCTTTAAGGTCCCCTGGGCCAGCCCCATGAGCAAGCCCCAGGAGGTGGTCCTCTGATGTGCCAGCACACATTCTGCATCCAGTGTTCAAAGATATCGAGTGTGGGCTGAACTGCAATTGAGATTTGAGAAGCCGTCTCCTCAGAAAGTGAAAGAGAGATGCAAGCTACCACATCCAGCGAGCACAGCAGTGTCTACCAGGATTTGGGACAGAGAGAGAGGGAGAGAGAGGCAGAGAGACTTAGATTAGATTACTTACAGTGTGGAAACAGGCCCTTCGGCCCAACAAGTCCACACCAATCCGCCGAAGCGCAACCCACCCATACCCCTACATTTACCCCTTACCTAACACTACGGGCAATTTAGCATGGCCAATTCACCTGGCCCGCACATCTTTGTGACTGTGGGAGGAAACCGGAGCACCCGGAGGAAACCCACGCAGACACGGGGAGAACGTGCAAACTCCACACAGTCAGTCGCCTGAGTCAGGAATTGAACCCGGGTCTCAGGCGCTGTGAGACAGCAGTGCTAACCACTGTGCCACCGTGCCACCCACTTAGCCTGAGGTGCACCTGGCCGAAATGTAGATGTGAACCTGCATGTGAATTGGAAAGTCCAGATTTGGGAGGAGGCTGGAAAATTTGTCCAGCTGCTGTTAGACAGCAGGGAAAACCTTTAGCTGAAATTCACTGGACTGGCAAAGGAAAGGAACGGAACGGAAGTAATGTCACACAAGCTGAGCATCGCTTTGGACTCATTGCAGGAAATTTGATGACTGCTCCAGGCTTTCTCTATGTGTGAGGTGGGTTTTCTTGTTTGAGTTAAAGTGAAAGCATAACATTCTGTTTTTAAAGCAGAATTTAGTATATAGTATTTAGTCAAGAGAATGTCTTTAAACAGTGACTTTCTTAAAACATGAATTCTTGTCACGATGTCCCTTCAGGTGCAAACTGTAAGTTTAAGGTTTTTCTTTAAGCTATCACTCTTCACAGGATCCTGACAGTGGATGACATGCACATTCATCGGCACAACAGCTGAGTGTATAAAAATTCAACATTGGGCCATAGCTGTCAACAGGATATCCTTGGTTTTAGTGCTCGACCCTTGTCCCTGATCCGATTGCAGATCTCAGTTAGGGCAGTTCAGGTTTGACTTAAATTGGCTTGTGACTGGAGTGTCCCGAAACATGGTAAACCCTCCTGCTTATTTTAACCCAGCAACCCAGAAAAGATTTATCCCATGCAGTAATCTCTGAAAATTCGAGACGACAAGAAGTCGTTAAAGTAAAAGTAACAACTTGATTTCTTAAACTATTACAAAGGATAATTAACTAACAACTACTTACAATTCCTTACTCTAGCCTATCTGTTACCTTTGCTTCTATAATACTTGCCCGATAAAACTCCCAATTACGATTTACAGAAAAATTCGAATTTTAAACCAGCCAGCAGTCGAATCCTCTCTTTATCTTTGTCGGTAGATTTGCTCTCCAGGTCAGTGTTGAGGTTTTTCTCTGTGCGCACTGCTTCTCTAGACAGGTACCTCTCAGATAGTTCTGACCAGCAATCCACAGCTGTTGATCTGGTGGCAGTTCTCCTCCTAGCTGTTCAATCTTCCCTAGTCTTATAACCCAAAGCATCAGATTGTGTCATTGGCTTTCAAGATTGTCAATATATTCAATACAAACTTGATTAGAGTTTGGTATTTTGCGGGGTGTAATTTAAACTGATTTGCTGAATTCAAATTTGTTTTGTCATTTCCAGGAAACCAGCGACCCCAATAACTGGAACACTTGTTACATTGTGCCTTATCAAAAACACTTGGTGCTGTCCCTGCTAGCTTTTACTCTCTTAAAGGTACAGTACACCCTCATCTTCATAACACCTCCCTACTTCGGAAAAAAATGAACCATCATGATGAAAAGATGGCTTCACTTTTTTCTCTACTTTTTGAACACATTATCCTAACAGACAGTTAACTTTAATATAAGTCCACCTTAACTTCTTCCCATATACCTGTATAACATTTAATAAAGACAAATATCATCCAAACTCTATCAGTTAAGTCAGCAATAACGCATCTGTGATTATATTCTTCCCATCCCCAACACGTATGATTTTTAAATTAAAAGTCTGTAACATAAGACTCCAAAGAAATAGTCTCATTTCTTATCTTTAAAATATTCTAAGAATGTAAACGGATTGTGTACACAACCGTCTCTGACACAGTGTTCATGACATACACATTAAAATGTTGTAAGATTAGTACCAAACTCGACTGTTCTTTTTCGATTGTGGACTATTTTCTCTAGTGGATGTTGACCTTCTTTGAAAAGTAACCAACTGGCAGTTCAATTCCCACCCTCATCTTCCTGGAGGAATATAGCTCCAACTCCTATGTCACTAGCATCGATGGCGACTTTAAAAGGTTTTGAAAGGTTTGGTGTAGCTAAAGCTGGTTTGGTGGTTAATATTGTTTTCAAATGGTCGAATGACTCCAGGCATGGCTCAGTCCACTGAAACTTTGTGTTCTTCTTCAGCAAATCGGTTAACGGTGCCACTACACTGCTGACATTTGCAACAAACTTCCCATAGAATCCGCTGAGTCCTAAGAATCGAAGCACCTCTTTCTTTGAGGTTGGTCGTGGAAATGCCTCGATGGCCTTACTCTTTGCGTTCTGTGAGGTCAACCTTCCATGACCAATGTTATGTCCCAAGAACATCACCTCTGCTTTCACGAATTCCATTTTGTTTAAGTTTATCACCAGTTTTGCTTCTAGTAGTCTGCCAACTGTACCATGTGATCTTTCCAGGACTTGCTAAAGATCACTACATCATCCAAATAGACTGTTAGCCCAGCCACAACTCTGTTCATGAGTCTTTGGAATGTGACGAGTGTGTTCTTCATTCCAAAGGGCATCACTTTAAACTGATATAGCCCATTTGTGGTTACAAATGCAGAAATTTATTTTGTCGACTCTGATAAAGGTCATTACCAGTAACCACACATTAGGTTAACTTGGTGATGTAACTGGCTTGTCTGACTTTCTCGATACAATCCTCCAATCTAGGAGTTGGATATGAGTCCAATTTTGTAACAGCGTTGACCTTCTGATAATCCATGCAGAATTGTTGAGTCCAATCCAGTTTGGGAACTAAGACAATTGGCGAACTCCACTTGCTCTGGCTTGGTTCAATGATATCCTCATTGAGCATGGTCTCCACCTCCATCTGGACCTGTCTGGCTTTGAAAGGATTAAGCTGATAGGAGTGTTGTTTTATTGGAGCAGTTGTCCCTACATCTTCTTCATGTACAACAACATTAGTCCTCCCCATCTAATTCTTGCATATGTCCTTATACTGCAGTAACAAATCTTTCAACTGTGTTCTATGCTCCTGAGACAGATAGCTTACTAACCTATCCCACTGCTCAAGGACTTTTTAGATTAGATTACTTTCGGCCCAACAAGTCCACACCGACCCGCCGAAGCGCAACCCACCCATACATTTACCCCTTACCTAACACTACGGGCAATTTAGCATGGCCAATTCACCTGACCCACACATCTTTGGACTGTGGGAGGAAACCGGAGCACCCGGAGGAAACCCACGCAGACACAGGGAGAACGTGCAAACTCCACACAGTCATTCGCCTGAGTTGGGAATTGAACCTGGGTCTCAGGCGCTGTGAGGCAGCAGTGCTAACCACTGTGCCACCGTGCCGCCCACTATGACTTCTTCATTTTTAAATCTATTTTGAGGCACACCAAAACCCACATCATCTGGATTTGATTCCTCACTCTGCGGGACAGTAAGTAACATCTGTTTCTCCAGTTCTTTCTCTCTAGTATAATATGGTTTCAACGTGTTAACATGGCGCACTTCATATCTTTATTTTCTATCTATCATCTTTACTAGATAGTTCACCTGACTTAACTTTCTCTCAAGGAACCACTAAACCTGGCTTTGAAGGGATCTCCTATCACTGGTAACAGTGTGTTATCCCATCAGGAAAACATCTGAGTCTCAGAGCTTTTATCTGCTACCTGCTTCATTCTACACTGTGCCCTCTTTAGGTGCTGTTTAGCTAACTTACGTACTCGATCTCCCTCACCTCATAATTTAAGTGTGAGATCTCCTATTTTGGTCCTGTCAATTTTTCTCTAGTTAATTTCAAAGGGTATCTCACTTCATGACCAAATATTAACTCGGAAAGGTGTGAACTGAGTAGATTCATTTGGGGCATCTCTAATGGCAAACAATACGAATGGGATACCTTTATCCCAATCATTCGGGTAATCCTGACAGTATATTCTCAACATGGTCTTCAAGGTCTGATGCCATCTTTCTAAAGCTCCCTGGGATTCAGGATGATACACACTGGATTTAAAGTGCTGTATACCTAAGGTATCTGTAACCTCCTTAAACAGCCTAGCAGTAAGATTAGACCCTTGGTCTGACTGAATCTCTCTGGGTAGCCCATACCGTGTGAAGAAAGCTACTAACTCCTCTACTACCCTTTTTGCTTTGATATTCTAATGGAATTGCCTCCAGAAATCTGGTAGACACATCCATTATGGGTAACAAGTACTGGTTAACACTTTTGGCTCTCGGGGAGGGGACCTACACAATCATTTATAACCCGTGTGAATGGTTCTTCAAATGTGGGAATTGGCAACAAAGGTACTGATTTTATTACCGCCTGTGGCTTACCTACCATTTGGCATGTGTGACATGTACGGCAAAAGTTAACCATATCTTTGGCATTCCCGCCCAATACAAATGTTTTTATACCTTAGCATTTCGTACCCCTAAGTGTACTCCTACAGATAGTTCATGTGCTACCCATAACACCTCCTGTCCGTATGCTACCAGCAATACAATCTGGTCCACCTCAGCCCATTTCTTCTCTGCACTAACCTGCTGTGGTCTTCACTTCTGCCTTAGAATTCCACCTTTCAGATAATAATCCTCCAGAATATTCTCTGCTTCCTTTTCAGAGTATGCATCCACATAAATATCTTTTATTGCTCTGTCTTGCTGTTGCATGTCCCTTAGCCACTCAGGAGTAAACACTTCTGACTGACCCTCTGCCTGTTCAGAGATACCTGTGTGGTGCTGAAAAAGCACAGCAGGTCAGGCAGCATCCGAGGAGCAGAAGAATCGATGTTTCGGGCAGGAGCCCTTCATCAGGAACGTGGTAATGATGAGCCCCGTAAGCCATTCCTGATGAAGGGGTCCTGCCCGAAACATGGATCTTCCTGCTCCTTGGATGTTACCTGATCGGCTGTGCCTTTCCAACACCACACTCTCGACTCTGATCTCCAGCATCTGCAGTCCTCACCTTCTCCCTCTGCCTGTTCAGGTTTTTCCTGCACCATTACGTCAAACAGGGTATCCGCTAACTGAACCTCAACTGTTTCATCCTTCTCTTTACTTTTCACTTCGTGCTGTGACTTATGATATTGGGATCTGGTTACCACACAGTCCGGGAAAATACCAGGATATTTCTGTTTCACCTCCTCAGTTTCTTGGTCTTCCTTGGGCTTCTCCACATCAAGGGGTGTCACTCCCACCTTGGATAATTCCCACGAACAAACCAAATTCCTGGAATTGACACTCTGTTAATCACTCCCACTGCAACTTCCCCAGTCTTGAGTTAGCACTCCAACCTGACCTTACACAGGGGAACATTAAACTCCTGCCCACCTATTCCACAAACGACCACACTCTCGGGTAACAAATCAGAAAGAGAGCATATTCGCTCATCCCTTACTATCAGTGACTGGTTAGACCTTGTATCTCTTAAAACTATAACTTCTTGCCCGTCTCCCCCTGTTCTTTCTGAGTAAACTTTACTCACAGAGGCGAATTCTTTGTAGAGATCAGGTACTAACTCCATATCCAGCCCCTGTCTAGGCTGGGCACTCTCCTGCAGCTCCTCAGCTCTTCTGCGGGTCTCCTTTACTACCTTCACTAATGACACTGGCTTAGCCTCTTTTACCACATCTTTTTCCCACAGTGCCCTTCTTTAATGGCCCGCACTGTGACTTTATGTGTCCCACTTTACCACAGAGGAAACATCTGAGGCCGTTCACCTCCTTTCTACCCTCTTCGGCTTCTTTTTTATCCTGTGGTAAATTCTTACCCGTGCTCTCTACTCTTGGTTTAGCAGTGTAGGATCTCCCTCTCTCCTAACTTCTATCCCTCACAGGGCGAAATTCTGGCTGGAGGCTAGTCTTATGCACCAACATGTCCTCATCTGCTAATTCTGCTTCCCTTCTCACTCCTGAGCTTTTTCTACCTCCATGTGAATTCTTACCATCTCTGGAAGTGAGTTTTTAAACTCCTCCAGCAGAATAATCTCTTTTAAAGCCTCAAATGTCTTATTTATTTTCAAAGCACGCATCCATCGATCAAAATGACTATGTTTAATTCATTCTAACTCAACATAAGTCTGACCTGGTTCCTTCGTTGTGTTTCTGAACCGCTGCCTAAATGCTTCTGGCACCAATTCATAAGCACTTAAAATAGCATGTTTAACCTCTTCATAATCTCTTGACACCTCATTTGACATCGCGGCAAATACCTCACTAGCTCTGCCTACCAATTTAGTCTGAACTAGCATTACCCATAAATCCTCGGACCACTTCATCTTCCTAGCCAATTTTTCAAATGAAATAAAGAATGCTTCAACATCTTTCTCATAAAGTTGTGGCAGAGTTTTGACATATTTATGTATATTGCTATCTTCTCTTTTAATCTCCATCCTGTTAACATGACTTTGCTAAGTCGCAACTTCTCAAGTTCAAATTCTCTCCCCCTTTCTTCTCTCTCTCTTTGCTCAGCTAAGAACCTCCTCTCTCTCTTTTTCTTCTCTCTCTCCTTCACTTTCTCTCTCCCTCTCTCTTTCCTCTCTCTCTCTCTCTTTATCTTCTAACTCCATTTTCCTTAATTGTAATTTAAGTTTTTCTATCTCTAACACACTCTGACACACCTAAATGTTTGAGTAATTCCCTTATAATTTCAGCTTTACTTTTGTCTTTGGTTAAACCCAGATCTAACTTAATTGCTAATTCTAAAAGCATGACCTTTTTCTTTCCTTATAAATTTCTTGGCAAATTTGAGAATCATCTTCAAATCCCAGAACCCCTTTAGTAATCTTAAGACCGATTTCTCTCACTTTTAATTTAATCAACCACAAGTCACCAAAATTAAACAAATTGTCTCTCCTATATTTTATTTAAAGATCTAGGGCATTAATCTAAAAGTATTTAAATCTGCCGGGAATTTTCATACCCCCAAGTCTATTCAAATCTGTCTAAACCAGTTCAAATCCTGGACCCGAGCCCCCAAACTGTTTCGACACGGGGTAAACCCTCCTGCTTATTTTAACCCAGCATCCAAGAAAAGATTTATTCCGTGCAGTAATCTGTGAAAATTCGAGAGGCCAAGAACTAAAGTAAAAGTAACAACTTTATTTCTTAAACATAACAGAGAATAATTAGCTAACAACTATTTACAATTCCTTATTCTAACCTATCTTTCACCTTCCTTTCTGTAATACTCATCTGATAAAACTCCCGATTATGATTTACAGAAAAATTCAAATTTTAAAACCAGCCAGCGGTCAAAACTTCTCTTTATCTTCGCCGGTAGATTTTCTCCCCAGGTCAGTGCTAAGGCTTTTCTATATGTGAACTCCTTCTCTAGACAGGTACCTCTCAGAGAGTTCTGACTAGCAGTCTATAGGTGTTGGCCTGGTGACAGTTCTCCTCCTAACTGTTCAATTTTCCCTGGTCTTATACCCCAAAACATCAGATGGTGTCATTGGCTTTTAAGATTGTCAATATACTCAATTCAAACTTGATCGGAGTTTGGTATTTTTTGGAGTATAATTTAAACTGATTGGCTGAATTCAAATTTGTTTTGTCGTTTCCAGGCAACCAGCGACTCCAGTAGCTGGAGCACGTGTTACATTATGTCTTATTGAGAACACTGGTGCTGTCCCTGCTAGCTTTTACTCTCTTAAAGATACAATACATCCACATCTTCATAACAGGAGACTCATCAAGATCTAGATCAAGATCTGACTGGATTAGAACAGCAGGTTAATTTCTGTCCAGGCAGTGTCATGAATGTTCGCTGGACTGATTTCTGGGATGGCAAGAACTATCCTGGAAAGAGATACTGAGGAAGGTTGGGGGTTGGGGGAGCTGGGCAGGGGTGGGGGCTGCATTCTCTTGAGTTTAGAAGAATGAGTCAGAGAGTCATAGAGTCATACAGACCTTTTGGACCAAGCAGTCCATGCCGACCGTAATCCCAAACTATGCTAGTCCTACCTGCCTGTGCTTGGTTGATATCCCTGCAACATTTCCTATTCATGACCTTATCGAAATGTCTTTTAAACATTATAAACTGCATCCACCACTTCCTCCGGGTGTTCATTCCACACATGAGCCACTTTCCACATAAAACCATTGTCCCTCATGTCTTTTTTAAATTGCTCTCCTCTTACCATAAAAGCATGCCTCTTAGTCTTGAAATTCCACACCACAGGGAAAAGACACCTGCCTTTCACCTTATCAACAGCCCTCATCATTTTATAAACCTCTATAAGGTCACCTCTCGACCTCCTACCCTCAATGAAAAAAGTCCCAGTCTGTCCTTATAACTCAAACCTTCCTTACCCGGCAACATCCTGGTAAATCTTTTATGAACACTCTGCAGCTTAATAACATCCTTTCTATAGCAGGGAGACCAGAACTGGACACAGTACTCCAGAAGAGGCATCACCAAATCCTGAACAACTTCAACATTGCGTAATGAATGGTCCTGGATGTAAATTTGCTCATTGAGTTGGAAGGTTTGTTTTCAGACATTTCATCACCATACTAGGAGACATCATCAGTGAGCCTCTGTTGAAGCACTGGTGGTATGGCTCACTTTTTATTTATGCGTTTTGGTTTCCTTGGGTTGGTGATGTCATTTCCTATGGTGATGACATTTCCTGTTCTTTTTCTCAGGGGGTGGTAAATGGGATCCTATTCAATGTGTTTGTTGATAGAGTTCTGGTTGAAACTCAGAAATAAAACAAATAAATAAAAATGGTGGGCCATATCACCAGTGCTTCACCAGAGGCTCACTGATGATGTTACCGAATATGGTGACAAAACGTCTGAAAATGAACCTTCGAGCTCAGAACATCCAGAGCCTCAACCTGAGCTACAAATATTTTCAAAACTCGCAAATAATGAATGGTCATCTCAGTGAAACATTCAAAATTCATTTAGGACTCCATAGATGTCTCCCCAGGTTAGAAGAGGGGTGGGGTGGGGTGGTGTTGTGGGGCTTGGGGCACGGTATCGAATGCGGGGACACAATCTTATTGAGACTGAGGTAGGAGGTAATTCTTCAATCAGAAGCTGGTGACTCTTTGGAATTCTCTTGCCAGGCTGTGGGGGATCAGTCATTGAATATGTTCAAGACAGAGAGATTCACAGATTTCAAGGTAGTAATGATGTCAAGAGATTATAGGGATAGTGCAAGAAAATGGAGTTGGAAAAGATGATCAGCCATGGCACAACAGACTTAAAATGGCTGGACAGCCTACCCCTGCCACTGTTTCCGATATTCATAAAGGCCGCCAATACATTTCTGAGGTTCTGTAAGCTCACTTGCAGTGAAATTAGAATTTTATTCCCAGAATTATAAACGGGCGACTGATTTGAATTCATTCTCCACATTGATGAAGGGCATTGTCAGTGGAGCCCCACTCTTTCTGTTGAAAGAGATAATTGGCGGTGGGGTTATATGGAGGCCTTGAGGTGAGGGGCGAGGCTGTGGGAAGGCAGGGCCTTCATGAGTAAGCTTGGTTAGGTGTAGGAATTGAACCCACATCCCACTCTGCAATATAAACCAGTCACCCGGCCAACTGAACTAACCAATTGGCATTCACCTCCCAGAATCACTGTATGATCTTAACTAGAAAAGTGAAGCAGCAGCAGGTAAATATTTCAATGTGCTCGGTATCCTTTGGCCATCTGAGCTTCACTGTACAATTGAAGACATTTTTGAGGGGCCTTGCTTTCCTCAGGCACTGCAATGTTGAACAATTTGCTCTTTTGCCAGTGAATCCTGTGAAAGTCATTGTCTGCTCTGATTCCTCCCACTTTGGTTTCCAGTCTGTGATATTGTGGCTCCAATGGGGCTTAAAAGGTTTAATTTGCTGTCCGAGTGATTGGATGGTGGACAAGTGTGAGGGCAGCTGTAGCCTGAAGCATGGCTACTTTCACTAGCATCATCATCATCATCATCATCATCAACAACACCAGCAGTCCCTTGTAGAAGAGGACAAATCTCTTCCACTCTCAGGGTGAGTCCGTGGGTAGCTGTACAGACAAATGGGGGCTTCCACAGGCTCTGTTACAAGTGGGGCAGAAAGGGTCATGGGAAGGGGTGGGTGGAGCATTGCTGTGGCAACACACTCCTGCTTCCTCCCCCGGCTTCCACGTTGTCCCGACAACATGTCTTGAGGTCGTTTTCCAGATGCTCCTGCTCCACTTTGGATGGCATTGGGCCAGTGATTCCAAGGTGTCTGTGGGAATGCTGCAGTGAGGCCTGTTTGAGGGGATCCCTGAAACACCCACCTGGAACTCCCCTGCCATTTCAAAGCTGGGAGTAGAGCACCTGCTTGTGGGGGAGGGGGCTTTTTTGTCAGGAGACCCACACTGAAAGCACTGACATTTCTTCAGTGGTCATGGGGGGAGCTCACAAGACCAGAATACAACACATAAGCAGCAAATGTCAAAGAGGGGACTGACCACTAGTGCCTGTGGTGCTCATTCTCACTTTCCTACCAGTCGTGGTAACCACTTCTTAATCATTAACCTTGGGAAAAGGTCACCGCTGGCTTGAGAGTGCACATGCTCTACAGAGATGTTCTAACATTTCATCCTAACCCTTCATGCACAATCCCTTTACTCTTCCGCACTCTGACATGTATGGGCCTGGCAGAGTTCAGAACTCAAACACTGAGGTTGGATCCAGGAAATCTAGATGTCTGTAGCAGGTCTGAAAACTCTACATATTGGAATAGAGTTTAATTCCACCTCAAAATAAAACCCTCTCAAAACCTTTGGGTTTCACCCAAGCAGCATTATCACAGTGTCAACTATTTCGAGGATGACTTCCACTTGCATTTCTTACACATCCTCCAGTGACTGTAAAGGTCAATTCCAGACCCATAGACCTTTGGGAACATGGCACAGGAGTTCCAGGAGGGAGTGGGATCCGAGGAGCGGGACTTATTTTCCTTATTCTCCTTCCTTTCTTCCCCGTCATTGCACTGCCCCATCATCAAAACATTGTGGGGGTGAAGTGTAAAGCAACTTGATACACAAGTTGGCCACCAATATCCATTACAAACCCACCAGCTCCTATACTCCCCTTGACTGTACATCCTGGAAAAGACTCTATTCCATTCTCCCAGTTTTTCCGTCTCTGTCGTGTCTGCTCCAATGATGCCAGCTTCAAGAAAGGGGTCTCCAAAATGTCCACCTTCTTCCTCAACTGAGCATTCCTCAGCCACATAGTTGACGGGTCCCTCAGCCAGATCCGACCCCTCTCCCGCACTTTGGCCCTCACCCCCTCTCTTCCCTCCCGCAACGGTGGTAGGGTCCCTCTTCTCCTTACCTGTCATCCCACCAGCATCCGCATCCAGAGTATCATAAGCTGCCATTTCGACCACCTCCAACAGGATGCCACCACCAGGCACACAGTCCCCTGTCTTCCCTTGTCTGTCTTGCGCCAGGACCGTTCCCTCCTGGGCTCCTGGTCCACTCCTCCATCATTCCCATCATTCTCCCCTCCACAGCCCCAAAGCACCTTTCCCTGCAATCGCAGGAGATGTAACGCCTGCCCATTGACTTCCTCCCTCCTCAGTATTTAAGCACCCAAACCTTGTGAAGCAGTGATTTACCGGCACTTCACGCAATCGCTGCTCGCAATGCGGCCTCCTCTACATTGAGAAAACGAAGAGCAGACGGTGTGACCACTTCACGGAACATCTACATTCTGCCCACAAAAATGATCCTGACCTTCCAGTTGCCTGCCACGTCTACCCACCTCCTTGCTCCCTGGCCAACATTTCTGTCTCAGTCTTACTGCAATGCTCCAGCGACGCTCAGTGCTGGAAGAACAGCACCTCATTTTTCATTGCAACTTTCAGGACGCAATTTTGAGTTCAACTATTTTAGGGATTGAACACCTTCCCCCATGCTTTCGCCCAGCCTCGCATACCAGACATCAGCATACTATCACACACAACCCATTGTCAGATACTAATAGTCCCCATTAGCAGACTGTCATTCTCTCAGGCTTCACTTTATCCATCCCTTTGATTGTCCAATTGTTTTTCTCATCTCTTTGTGCTCCATCACCACCTATCGTTTACTCCTTCACCCCCTCCCTCCACCCTATGTTCTTTTCCTGGCCATAGTCACTTCTGAAGAAAGGTGACTGGACTTGAAGCATTAACTCCGATTTCTCTTCACAGATTCTGTTAGACCTGCTGAGAGTTTTGAGCAAATTCTGATTATTGTTTCAGATTTCCAGCGTCTGCAGCTCTTTTGGATTTTTGTTTGATGCTCGGGCTGTCACCTTTCTGACTTTGATGTTCTCCTTTGTCATTGGTGACTGGGAGGATCTGGCTATCAGTCACTCAGAGTAACTCCAGTTTGACAGCTATGAGGTCCATCACTGCACCAGCACATGAAATTTCTCACATCACCTCCTGTAGTGGCTGTGACGTAGAAACATCGAGACATAGAAAATAGGAGCAGCAGTAGGCCATTCGGCCCTTTGAGTCTGTACCACCATTCAACACGATTGTGGCTTGTCGGCTTTAGCTGAGTTGGCTGAGTTGCTGGTTTGCAGAGCAGTGTGATGCCAATAGTGTGAGTTCAATTCCCATCACTGGCTTGAGGTCACCATGAGGGACTCTTCTTCCCTCCCCTGAGGTCTGGTGGCCCTCAGGTTAAATTGCCACCAGTCACTTCTCTCTAATGAGAGAGCAGTCCCCTATGGTCTGGTAAGACTATGGTGACACAACAACAATCATGTTTGATCATTCAATCTCAGTATCCCATTCCCGCTCTCTACCCATAGGCCTTGAGCAGTAAGGGCCATGTCCAGCCTCCTCTTGAATATACTACACTCTTGACTCCTTTAATTTGTCACCACTGAGTTAAACAAGAATGGAAGGTCAGCACTGTGCCCTCCAATTCCAACATTGCAGCAATTGACAACTTAGAGTGGAGCCCAGTTGTGCGTCAGTCAGGAATGTCTTAAAACATCTCAATTAGCCAGTCAGGCACTCATAACCAACACATAAAGGGCTCATTTCTATGATAGTTTCAAACAGGTTAGGGCAGACAATTTTATACCCTCCCCAAGGTTCCACTGCTATGAATCAGGATAATCATGGAACACATTCTCTAACATGTGGATTTATCTACACCACAACGAATGCAGTAGTTCAAGAATGTAGCTCGCCACATTAAAAATCACACAATACCAGGTTACAGTCCAACCGGTTTATTTGGAAGCACTAGCTTTCAGAGCGCTGCTCCTTCATCAGGTGGTGGTGGCTGATCACTGCTTTCTCAAAGGTACTTAGGGATCATAGAATCCCTACAGTGTGGGAGCTGGCAGTTCAGCCCACACTGACCCTCCAAACAGCATCCCACCCAGACCCATCCCCATACCCTACCATGCTATATTTCCCACATCTAACCCACCTAGCCTACATATCCCTGCAATACATATCCCTACGGGCAATTTAGCATAGTCAATCCACCTAAACTGCACATCTTTGGACTGTGGGGGGGAAACCGGAGCACCTGGAGGAAACCCACACAGACGCAGCGAGAATGTGCAAACTCCACACAGTCAGTTGCCCAAGGCTGGAATCGAACCAGGGTCCCTGGTACTGTGAGGCAGCAGTGCTAACCACTGAGCCATTGTACCACCCACTGCAGCCAGTGCTGACTCATCCACCAACGCCCATATTGCATGAATGAATAAACAGAATGAAATGGAATTTGAAATTTGATATCCGCTGACGTCCATTTTGACACAAAAGTACAAAGTCAAGGGCATCCCCATGAGACAGTTCCCTCAGTATGAACAATATCATTCCTCTGTTGGGTGACTGTGTGGAGTTTGCACATTCTCTCCGTGTCTATGTGGGTTTCCTTCGGGTGCTGCAGTTTCTTTCCACACTCTAAGGGTTAGGTGCATGTTAGGTGGATTGGCCATGCTAACTTGCTCATAGTGCCCAGGGGTCCGCTGGGTTTGGTGAATTAACCAGGGGAAATGCAGGGTTACAGGGATAGGGTAGAGGGTATGGGTGTGGTTGGGACGCTGTTCAGAGGGTCGGTGTAGACTCACTTCCACACGGTACTTCTTTGATTCTACGATTCATACATTTACATGGAGACTTCCCAAGCTGCTTCGCAGGAATATTATGCCGCCACAAAGCCAGAAAAACGACAGTATGTTTTCAGGTGTGATCCAACGGAGGAAAGTGAGCTGGGGAGGCATCACGAGGAAATTCCAAAGACTGGTGACGAGGTAACTGAAGGCTCCTCCCCCAGTGGGGGAATGATTCAAACTGGGGACAGTCAAGATGCTAGAGTTAGGGGACCACAGATATTTTGGAGGGTTGCGGGGCTGCAGGAGATTGAAGTGGGTCAAAGGGTGAGACACGTGGAATTTGCAAACAAGGATGAGAATTTTAAAGTCAAGGCCTTGCTTGGCTGGATAACCAGGAATGTTTTCTGATACTTGTATATGCAAAGCCTTGTTCTTAATGATGTGGGTGGTTAATTCCGGAATGCTTAATAAGGCATTGAGATGAAAGAACATCAGTAGAAGGTCCACATTTTAATTAGCATCACCACTTTCACCATATGTCTTCCTTTTATTGTGCTGAGGTTCGATGACTCAGTGAATTTATTTCTGCTCAGTCGACTGTTATTAATTAATGTTTAATGAATGTTTTTGCTTGCAATAGGTATAATTACAATATTCTACCCCTTTTCAAACAATGTGCTTATAAAAATAAATTAAATATTTACACAGAACAAAACAAACCTGAGGGATTAAATGCCACTTTCAAATTCCCTTTCCACTTGACATTGTTTCCAATGCGGTGTGTGTCGCAATCCTGGAAATAAATCCATTTTCCACTGACAGGAATTGCTGAAATTGGTTCACACATACACACGCATGTACACACACACATACACATACACACACAGACAGATACACGCACACAGACACACGCATACACACACGCACACAGATACACACACACAGACACAGACAGATACACGCACACAGACACTTCCACGCATATACACACACTCACAGACACTCCCACACACACAGACACTCTGACACACACACACAAAAAAACACATACACAGGCACTCCCACACACACACAGACACATGCAAACACACACCCTCTGACACAGACACTCACACTCCCAGACACACACACACACTCTGACACACACACATAAACACACGCACAGACATACACACATAAACACACAGACACTCCGACACACACAGACACTCACAGACATACACATGCATACATGCACTCACGGATACACACGCACACACAGACACTCACGGACACACACTCACAGACACACAAACACACATACACAGACACTCCCACACACGCACACACAGATACTCCGACGCAGACGCACACACTCACAGGCACACAGACACACGCACACACAAACACACAGACAGACATAGACATGCACACACAGACACACACATGCACAGACACTCCGACACACACACACACAGACACTCCGATACAAACACATGCACAGACACTCTGACACACACAGACACTCTGACACACACACGCACAGACAGACACGCACACACATATACACACACACACACACACACACACCAAATTGATTGCCTCAAGCTATTTCGAATGTGGTCAATAGTTCCAAGACAATCTGAAGTAAAGAGTTGAGTTAATCCAGAAGCTGTTGCTGCCAAGTCTCAATCTGGATCACGTGTGCCCCCATGGACTGTCCTAATCACTCACCAACAGAGACTACAACCTTGGAGTCCTCATGTACATGGTTATAACAAGGAAGGATTGTAGCTGATGTTAAGGGGGATATGATTGCCATGCATAGACTGATTAGAAAGCTGTTCCCTTTAGTCATAGAGTCTTGGAGTCTTAGAGACGTACAGCATGGAAACAGACCCTCCAGTCCAACTCACCCATGCCGACCAGATATCCTAACCTAATCTAGTCCTATTTGCCAGTATTTGGTCCATATCTCTCTAAACTTTTCCTATTCAAATACCCATCCAATTGCCTTTTAAATGCTGTAATTGTATCAGCCTCCACCACTTCCTCTGGCAGCTCGTTCTATGCACACACCACCCTCTGTTTGAAAAAGTTGCTCTTTAGGTACCTGTTATATCTTTCACCTCTCACCTATGCCCTCATGTATTGGACTCCCCTACCCTGGGGTAAATTCTTTGGCTATTCACCTTATCCATGCCCTTCAAGATTTTATAAACTTCGATAAGGTCAATCCCTCAGCCTCCAGGAAAAATAGCCCCAGTTTATTCAGCCTCTCCCTATAGCTCAAATCCTCCAACCCTGGCAACATCCTGGTGAATCTTTTTTAAACCCTTTCAAGTTCCACAACATCCTTCCTAAAGCAGGAAGACCAGAACTGAACGCAATATTCCAAAAGTGGCCTAACCATTGTCCTGAAAAGCTGCAACATGGCCTCCTGTATTCAATGCACTGACCAATAAAGACAAGCATATCAAATGCATTCTTCATTATCCTATCCACCTGAGACTCCATTTTCAAGGAACTATGACCTGTATTCCCTGGTCTCTGTATTCGGCAACACTCTCCAGAACTTACCATTAAGCGTATAAGTCCTGCCCTGATTTGACTTTCCAAAATGCAGCATCACACATTTATCTAAATTAAACTCCATCTGCCACTTGGCCCTTTGATCTGATCAAGATCCTGTTGTAGTCTGAGGAAATCTTTTTCGCTGTCCACTACACCTCCAATTTTGATGTCATCTCCAAACCTATTAACATACCTCCTATGTTCACATCCAAATCATTTATATAAATGACAAAAAGTGGTGGACCCAGCATCAATCCTGGCATCACACCACTGGTCACAGGCCTCCAGTCTGAAGAGCAACCCTCCACCGACACCCTTACCAAACGGTCAATAATAAGGGGGCATAATTTTAAAGTGAAAGGCAGGAAGATTAGAGGGGGTTTGAGGAATTTTCACCAAAAGGATAGTGGGAATTTGAAATGCAATGGCTGGGAGGGTAGTTAAGGTGGGAATCCCACAGCCTGTAAAAAATACCTGGATAAACCAATTGAAGTGTCATAACCTTCAAGGTCTGGGAAAGTATCGTAGAACTATTGAATCCCTACAGTGCGAAAATAGGCCATTTGGCCCAACAAGTCCACACCAACCCTTTGAAGAGTAACCCACCCAGACCCATTTAGCTACTCTGTTACTCTAAATTTACCCCTGACTAATGCACATAACCTACATATCACTGAACACTATCGGCAGTTTAGCACAGCCAATCTACCCCAACCTGCACATCTTTGGATTGTGGGAAGAAACCGGAGCACCCGGTGGAAACCCATGCAGACACAGGGAGAATGTTTGGCCATCTAGACTTGATGGGCCAAAGGGCCTGTTCTGCACTGTATGATTAGCACCTTTCAGGGTATCAGGGCACCTCAAAGCCCTTTATAGTCAATTGGATATCCTTGAAGTGCAGTTATTGTGGAAACGTGGAAGTCAAATTGTGGCAATATCCCACGAAAAGCAAACTGGTTAACAGCCTGACCATCAGTTTTAGTGATGCTGGTTGAACAATGGATATTTGTTCATCAGGGGTAACATTCCCCCGCCCTCCATTGATTAGTGGGATGGGAACATCTTTTACATCCACCCAAGAGGGCTGGCTGAAGCTTCAGTTTAATGTCTGCAGATGGAGTTCCTGCCCTGATTTTGCACTTGATTGCTTTGGTTTGATTTATCATTGGCACATGTACCTAGGCACAGTAAAAGCTTTGTCTAGTGTGCAGTACAAGTGAATCATAGCTCACAAAGGTCACAGGGTGATAGAACAGAGCGGTGAATACAGAGTTACAGCTGCAAAGAAGGTGCACAAAAAGCAAGATCAACATTAGATTTAAAATTTGCTCAGTCTAATAACAGCGGGGAAGAAGCTGTTCTTGAATCTGTTGGTACGTGTGACTAAGCCTTTGTGCCTTCTGCCTGACTGGAAGAGATTATAACTGGGGGGTGGGAGGGGTCTTTGTTGATATTGCTATGGCAACGAGAAGTGTAGATGGAGTCAATGGATGAAAGGTTGGTTTGTGTGATGGTCTGGCCTGTGTTCCCAGCTCTCTGTAGTTTCTTAGAGTACTGAGCAGCCCAATTGACATACCAGGCTGGCATGCATCTGGACAGGGATACTGTGGAATGGGACATGGATTTCCAAACTTCCAGTTCAGAGCCAAGCCATCACCAAGCTGCGGCCACCAATACCTGACATCATTACTATAAATGAATTAAGAATACCCTCATCTTTACCTGTTGAGAGGTGGGGGGGGGAAGGAGGGGTGATAGTTTGTGATGGATCATCCAGTTTAGGGCTACTTTGATTGGCTAGTAAGGGTCACAGTAGGACTGCCAGACAGGAATCTGTGTTGAAGCAACACTTGCTGAATTTTAACCCATCCCCACACCATCCACACCCCCCCCCCAAAAAAAGACAAGAGATTTGAAGTCAAATGCGAATGATTTGAAAATCACACATCAAACACCACCTTCGAACCTGCCTACTTCCTGGTTTAGAAAGGTAGGACAATAGGAGACAAGTAACCAATCACTTCCTGGGTGAAAGTGCGGCAATGAAGGGTTGGCAATTTGAATGATTTATAATTTTTGTGACCGCCTGCTTTAGCAGTATTTGGTTGAATTCAGGACTACCAACAAGTATAGAGAGGTGACACAGCTCTGGGGAATATGTCACTTCCTGTGGTCAAGGGGAAGGGAATGCTTTCATCTACCTGCTAACCTCTTCTTGTCAGTCAGCAACAAATACTTCTGGACTTGATGAGTGCTGGCACTTTTTTTTACTCACTTGTGGTATTTGGACCTCACTGGCTTTTGCTGTGTGTTGCTAGTTGCCCCTTAAGAAGGTGGTGGTGAGCTGCCTTCTTGAACCGCTGCAGATCATGTTCTCTAGGTAGACCAACAATGCCCTCAGGGAAGGAGTTCCAGGATTTTGACCCAGTGACACCAAAGAAACGGTGATATGTTTCCAGATCAGGACGGTGAGTAGCTTGGACGAGGACCTGAAGCTGGTGGTGTTCTCGTGTGCGGATTTGATGCCTTTAGATTAGACACCATCACTAGATGCTGGAATCACACCCCTCCCAGCATTTGGCCCTACCTATAAATGCAGCGGTTGGACCCAACACTAGGGTCATGCCTCTTGGGATGATGTTTAGAAAGCCCACAGACTGGGGTTGGACAGTCTCCAACTCCCAGGTGGGTGTTGGATCAGGATCCTGCACCAGACTGACACCCAGACCAGTGTAAAAACCACATGCTAGGAGGTTTGCAGGGAAATCCATAATGCTATTTGTCCAACCTACTTAATCATCACTGTTAGTACCCAGGCCACAGAGAGTCATAGAATGTTTACAGTGTGGAACCAGGCCATTTGGCCCCTCAAGTCCACACTGACCCTCCAAAGTGCCTTCCACACAGACCCATATGGCCAATTCACCTAACCTACACATCTTTGGATTGTGGGAGGAAACCGGAGCACCCGGAGGAAACCCATGCAGACACGGGGAGAACGTGCAAACTTCACACAGACAGGTGCCTGAGGTGGGAATTGAACCCAGGCTCCTGGTGCTGTGAGGCAGCAGTACCAACCACTGAGCCACTGGGTTGCCCAAACTGAGAAGTTCCAACCAAAGCAACTGAATCCTTCCCAACTAAATGAGAATGTGGTTCCCTGAGTTGATAAGATACCCCAGTATCCTCTGGTGCCCAACAGTCTAGGAAGACCCAAAGCAAACATCCACAGGAATTGTTGCTGAAACATGAGGTAAATCAATGTTGTTCACATTGTACATACTTCCCATTAAGCCCAGCAGCACAGAAGCTGCGAGTAACAAGCAATAAAAACACTCAACAAACTCCAGAGTAGTCAGCTGAAACACCTTACACTGGCTCTCATTTTACTGCATTGCATGAGATCTCTGAATGCTTCTAGTTTATGAGATTTCTTTTAAAAGAAATAAATCAATGGTGAAAAAGTGGGTAACATGGAGTTTGTGACAATTCGCGTATTCACCGCCCCCAACCCGTTGCTCCATTTCTACCTAGTATTGGAAAGAGAGGGAGTTTGCCTCGTGAGACGGGCTCGATTTGGATTCGACTGGGGCCAGCATCCTGGTGAAGAAAGTAATGAGAGGTGGAGGTTGATCCTTGGATGAGGACATGTGTAGCTCTCCAGGGACATGGCAGCATTACAGGACAGCTGTTTTGGAATAACAGCATCCATAATTGGAACAGCCAGGGTATACAAACATCGGAAAACAGAGCAAATACGGGTCAAATGAGGAGAAATGATGAAAAGGGCAAATCAGAAGTTCTTCCCTTAAATGCATGTGTGAAATGACGCAAATGTCTTTCTATCTGGAGATCAATTAAGGGACTTCAGTGACCAGTTAATTAATTAATCAATTAAGATTAGTTTTGGTAGTTATTTCAGGTCTCCAGCATCTTTGGTATTTGATTTGATTTGATTCGTTTATTGTCACGTGTACCAGGGACAGGGCTAATTTCTGATGCAGCCATTAAGTACACACTCGTGTGTGAAAACATTAATGTCTGTGCAAGGCAGCAAAGTTGTTTTTGAAAGGAGTTTGTCCACAGAACTGATTTACCCAGTTAGTAAAAGCTATGTTGCTGTGTCTCAGCTGACAAGGCTGGCAATTGTATCTGCTGACTGCTAATTCTGTATAAGAAGACACAATCTGAGCCTCGGAAATCTCTAACAAACAGTCTCCAGAAGGATGATTAAGAGATGCCGGTGTTAGTCTGGGGTGTACAAAGTTAAAACATCACAACCATCTGACGAAGGAACAGCGCTCCGAAAGCTAGTGCTTCCAATTAAACCTGTTGGACTATAACCTAGTGTTATGTGATTTTTATCTTTATCCAGAGGGAATAAGAGAAAGGTTAATTGAGGTATTGTTCGAATATGTTTCAATTTTAAAATTTACTTCAACACTAATCATGCTACATTTTGAGACATTATCAGCGCAATTAAAGGCTGTCAATGACAGGAGGAGCTAGCCTGATGTGGGTTTATTCATTAGATAACACAGATTGCAAGATTGGACAAACATTGATCTCCACCCAACTCTCTGCTGTTCTTGTTTTGATAGACATACATTAGAAGTATATTGCCTAGTTACTGACAGTGAATTAACCATTTAACAGCAGTTCCATTGGCATATTCCGTGTACTGCAGGAAACTTGGTGTGTGCTAATTGAAAGCCTGAGGGCTAATCATCATGTAGAATTTTCATGGAGTTTGCTGCAGAGAAGCAGACCATCTGGTACCAATGAGCTCCTGTTACTTCTTCATCAGCCCATCAGCATCATCTACCATTCCTCTCTCTGTCATGCATTTCAGCAACTCCCCTTAGAAGGAGCCCTGCCCTTAAACCTTTTGAGGAATGCAACATCCATTCCATTTCAAAAGCAAAAGAGAAATTTAACAGAAATGAAGAGAAGTACAAGTTTGACAATGTAAGATTACACAATTCATTGCTGAATTTAATTTCTCTACAGTTTCCCATCATATCGGTCTATAGCAAATGATGCTTTTGTCATTCAAAGACACAGTTAGAAAGGCTTTCTGTTAAAAGAGCACAGAGTGAATATTTTTAGTTCCCTGCTTTGTCTGATTATCTTTATGATAATACTATTCAATCATACTTCACATTCCAATTATTCACAGCCCCATTCTAGCCTGAGGTGAAACAACATCGTAATTTACAGCTTTCATGGTGCACATTTAGAAGGCTTTTGTACTAAAATAATACAGGATAAACGTTTGTGATTTTCTGATTGTCCTGTTCAGCTGAATCACAATTCCATTCAGGCATACTTGGCGTTCCAACTGCTTTCCATCCCTGAATTGCACTGCTGCCAGCCCTTGAGTTGAATCACCACCACCTTTTGTACATAACATTGTGGGCCACTTGATCATTTTTTTGCCATATATCGTTCCGCCTTCCCCTTTCTTCCTCTCATTTGGTGTCCAGGTTTTGTCCATTGCCATGTCTGGTCCTCTGTGGCACAAGATTCAATGTTTATTGACGCCACCCCATCTGGGGTGGCACGGTGGCTCAGTGGTTAGCATAGCTATCTCACAGCCCCAGGGACCCAGCTTTGATTCCAGGCTGTGTGGAGTTGGACATTCTCCCCATGTTTGCATGGGTCTTCTCTGGTTTCTTCCCACAGTCCAAAGATGTGCAGGTTAAGCGATTTGGCCATGCTAAATTGCCCATAGTGTTCAGGGATGTGTGGGTTAGGTGCACTAGTCAGGGTTAAATGTCAGGGAATGGGCCTGGGTGGATTACTCTTCGGAGGGTTGGTGTGGATTGAATGGTCTGTTTCTACACTGTAGGGATACTGTGAATCCCTCCATTGTCACTCTGATGCCAGACTGCTCGCCTGAGCCTTAGAGTGGGCATGATTTCCACCAACTTCACATAGGGAAGGCTGAATTCTGTTGGTCCCTGTCAGGAATTAGAGTCCTTTGCAACCAATTCCATTCCCCTCTCCAGACTTCTGCTTTGGCTGTTAATTGCAGGGGGAGTTCACCATCGAATCTCCTGGCCTCCACAAAGACCAGGGATACTTCCACCTCCAGAATATTGTCTCTCTGTCCCTCCATAATTTGTCTGCTACATTGCTGCAAGTCGTATACTGTATCTTGTTTTCAAATATTTGACTGAGTTGATGATCTCAGTGGGCTTTCCATTCTTGCTGATTCAGAACTTGCATTCATTAAAGTTTGCTCCACGCTATACTCCCTGAAATAAGGGAGATGTTTTCTTATGAAAACTTGGAGAGAGGAATGAGGCGTGTAGGTCCACAGTTCTCTAAAAGTGGCAAGATGAAGAAGGCATTTGGCATGTTTGTCTTCATCAGCCGGGGCATGGAGTACAAGAGTTGGCAATCCAAGTTACAGCTATATAAAACCTTTGTTAGGTCGCTTTTGGAGTATTATCTGGTCACCACACTACCGGAAGGATGTGGAAGCTTTGGGTGAGTGCAGAGAAGGTTCACCAGAATGTTGCCTGGTCTCGAGGGCATTGTCTATGAGGAGAAGTTATAAAGACTAGGCTTGTTTTCACTGGAAAGGTGGCAGTGGAGGGGAGAGCTGATAGAGGCCTACTAAATTATGAGAGGCAAAGATAGGATGGATAGTCAGAGGCTTTGTCCCCAGGGTTGAAGTTTCAATTGCAAGGAGGAATAGGTTCAAGGTGAGAGGGGGAAAGTTTTAAGGAAGATGTACGAGGGAATTTTTTCACGCAGAGAGCCTGGAACTCCAGAAGAGGTGCTGGAAGCAGGCACGGTGGTGACATTTAAGAGGCATCTGGATGGTTACATGGATAGGGAGGGGATAGAGGGATACAGACCGAATAAGGATACAAGGTTTGTTTTTTAGTTTAGTTAGGGAATGATGATCGACACAGGCTTAGAGGGCCAAAGGGCCTGTTCCTGTGCTGTACGTCTCTTTTGTTCTTTTTGAATTTCAATAAATAATTAAATGTTGATACGTCGATACTCTTTGGTATTACTTCAGCCCCTCAGCAATGAACTGTCTGCTGGCCCCTTCTGCTGCAGTCCCTCGCTGGGAAGGTCAGAGGCCCATGTGTCAGCAGACAGCAATGTCTAACTACCATGCTGACTCACTTGACACATGCCTCTGAAATTTGGAGCATGTATGTTCAAGTGAAGGCCTGGGCTGATCACTCCCAGCGAAATGCGGGAGGTAACAAACTGAATCCACTTCAGCGTCTTGGGGCAGAATTTTACCAGCTCCCATGTTGAGAAGTGGAGGTTGTGGAGCAGGGAAATCATGAGGAGTGATGTCAGGATGGGTCTCTGACACCATCTCGCCACTAGGGGCCTTTTGTTGACCAGATGCAGGGCCTTTTAAGGCCTGTTTTATGAGGCCAGTGAAATGTTCGGTACCTCCTCTGTCTCTCAGAAACCTGCATTTTGTTTAAACGTACCTGGCAAGTCTCATTAAGTTCCCTGCCTTTTCCATTATTACAAGTGTCCCGCTGTATCTGTGGATGATACGTTCCAATACTTACCACGAATGCCCGAAATTGCCGAGAGTAGTGAACTCTATCATTTAAATGGGAAGTTTACCTCCCTGGCAGCACCCTGGAATTATTTCTGGAATGTTCCATGTAATATTTTCAGGTCACGGTAAACCACGGATAAGTGAAATCATGGAAACAGAATCCTTGGATACAGGGGATCCACTGTATTCGTTGACAGGAAGGGCTGGGGCATTCCTGACTAGGCCTATGCCTAATTTTCCTTAAGCAGACGGTGGTGAACCCCACTTTCTGGAACCAATTCACTTCTCGTGTTGACCCACAATGCCCTTAGGAGGGACTTCCAGGATTTTGATCCAGTGACAGTGAAGGAACGGTGATATATTTCCAAGTCAGGATGGTGAGTGGCTTGGAGGAGAACTTGCAGATGATGTGTATCTGCCACCCTTGAACTTCTAGGCAATAGCAGTCGTGGCCTTGAAAGTAACTGTCAGGGAAGCTTCCATACATCTGCAGCCTTTGGCCTTGTAGGTGCCAGAGGTAACACATTGGGAAGGTGCTGTTGGAGGAGACTCTATGCGTGATAATGCTGAGCCTTTAGAAGTGGTGGCCCTCTGATTAGTGAACTGCAAAGCAAGATGGAAACAGTCATTGGGATTTTGATTGGAAGCCCCCTTCATCACCAGGGAAATGTGTTTCCTATCCAATGATGGATAAGCAGTTTGACCAGAAACATAGTTCCAGTTTGGAGGGAGCAGCAGTAAGGAACTAAAAGGGGACTCCCACACAGCAGCTCTCTCTCATCAAACCTTCCGAGATGTGGAGGAATTTAGGTTTTTTGGTGCACGAGTTGTAAAGGGTTAGTGTGCAGGTACAGCATGTCATCAAGAAGGTACATGGGATGTCATGTTTTATCATGAGGGAAATTGAACATGAAATTGAGGATGCAATGCTTCAATGATAAAGGGCATTAGACTTCATCTCAAATACAATAGGTAATTTTGGTCTCCTTATTTAAGGAGGGTTGTAAATGCACTAGAGATGGTTGAGAAGGGATTTACTAGATTGATACCTGGAATGACTGGGTTGTCTTATCAGTCATCAATGGCTACAGCATGAAAACAGGCCCTTTGGCCAACTTGCCCATGCCGTCCAGTTTTCACAATTTAAACTAGCCCCGTTTTCCTGTGTTTGGTCCATATCCCTCCATAATTATCTCATTCACTCACCTGTCTAAACGTTTCTTCTAAGGATGGGTTGGATGGACTGGCTTAATTCCATTAGAGTTTAGAAGAGAAGATATGATTGAAGCATATAGTACGCTGAATGATCTCGGTAAAAGTGGATATAGAAAGGAGGTTCCATTTTATAGGTCAGCCCGACCTAGGGGCATTGTTTAAAACCAGGGGCTGACCTCTTAGAACAGAGTTAAGAAGGATTTCTTTTCTCTCAGAGGTTTCTACAAATGTGGTGGGAGCAGGGTCATTAAAACGTTTGAAGGAGAGATTTTTTTTGTACAACAACAAAATCCAAGATTAATGGTGATAATTGGCAAAATGGACTTTGAAGTGTAAACAAGTTACAGGTAGTTCTCCTATAACGCCTTCGTTGCGTTCCAGTGAAACCTTGCTTAATAGAAAGTCGCTAAACATAAATAATGGGGCCTATGGGAAACGTGGGGTTAGGGCTAGACTGGCAGCAATAATCAGTCACGATCGCTCAAAAATCACCCAAAAGCCTAACGTCAAGTATAGCACAGCCTGAATGAAGGTTTGAATCATATTTATTAATGAAATTAAAGTGCATTTAACACATTACATTGAAAAAATATTGCTAATGTAGGAACAGAAGGTCACCATCACCACTACCCTCAGTGGTGGTTGCAGAAATGGGTGGCTGTGGTTGATTGTCTTCTGTTTCTTGGGGGTTGGTTTAGATTGTGCAATATGCAGGTATAAGAACAAAGTAGAAAGGCAAATGGTATACATAAGAGTAATGCAACACTGCAGGAATTACACAGGGCTTCTACAGGAGTTATACAAGAATATTCTTGTCTCAAAAGGACAGCAACGAACATTCGTTGGTTTAACTTTTGAGGTGAAGCTGCTGAGTGTACAGTACTGTACCTCTCACATGCTCTGTCGGCAGCTGACATCACTGCATGCGTAAAACGAAGTGAGGGAAACAATCGCTCATGGAATCGCTGTATTGCGAACAGAGGGAAACGCTCTCAAAAATACCATCCTTTACTTCTTCAGCGATGTTATAGCCAAATGGTGCTGCTGAAATGCACTTTATTTGAGAACTGCAGTATCTCTGATCTAATTGAATGGTTTCCCCAAATACTGTTAAAGAATTCCTTCAGACATTTCCTTTTAAACAAAAGTGTGCAAATTAAAATACTGTGTCCAACATGAGCAGTAAGAAGACTGAGAGGTGACTTGATAGAGGTGTACAAGATAATGAGGGGCAAAGATAGAGTGAATGGTCAGAGATCTTTTCCCAGGGCAGAAATGGCTATCATGAGGGGGCATTATTTTAAGGTGATTGGAAGAAGCTTTCGTTAAAAAAATGTCAGAAGTGGGTTCTTTCTACAGAGAGTGGTGGGTGCGTGGAATGCACTGCCAGTGATGGTAGTAGAGTCAAATACATCAGGGACATTTAAGCAACTCTTGGAGAGGCACATGGATGGTAGTAAATTGAAGGTATGTCAGTTAGTTCGATCTTAGAGTAGGATGAAGAGTCGGCACAACGTCAAAGTCCGAAAGGCCTGTATTGTGCTGCACTGTTCTATATTCTATATATCCCGAGCTAAAGCAACTTGTAAAATAAATTAACGATTAGGAAAATGACACAGTGAAATGCAAAATGACATTAACTTGGAAACAAAGGCACATTTCAAGGAAATAGCTTAAATAAAGACTAACCATGTGGAACAATGGTAATGGCAATAATGTAGAACAAAGTCTACCTGTGTATTGGGAAGAGTTCATTATTACTTCAGTTATATCATTACATTTCACATATTTTCACTATTATTAAGAAAACTGCAATTCTAAGGAAGTAGGTTTCAGTACAATATATTAAATCAAATAATTTCCACTTTCCAGATCAGTGATTAAAGCAAGCCTGCATTATGAAAGTGAAAATGTTGGGCTGTTTATAGGCTACAAAAACACGCAATGTTTGTTTTAGGTGGAGGTGACAGGGTACAGTTATTGGATAAGATCAAGCCTGCCCAACATGGAAGCAGGTGTCAGGAGGAAACTGGTCAAACTGATGTTCCATCAGATGGCTCGTTAGTTAAAGTAATCGAGCAGAAGATTTGTTTTTTTAACAATCACTGACAGCTGAAGCCTTTTCTTTACAGTTTAAAGAGCAGAAGACTGAAATAATCTCACATCATGGCAGTTAAGCAGTTGGTATCCACCCTTCAAAGGTGCTTACATCGATTCAAACAATGCACCACAGACCTAAACGAGGGCATAGAAGGATGGGTTAGTAAACTTGCAGATGACGCTAAGGTCGATGGAGTTATGGACAGTGCGGAAGGAAGTTGCAGGTTACAGAGGGACATAGGTAAGCTGCAGAGCTGGGCTAAGAAGTAGCAAATGAAGTTTAATGCAGAAAAGTGTGAGGTGATTCACTTTGGAAGAAACAAAAGGAATACAGAGTAATAGGCTAATGGTAAGATTCTTGGTAGTGTAGATGAGCAGAGAGATCTCGGTGTCCATGTACATAGATCCCTCAAAATTGCCGCCCAGGTTGATAGGGTTATTAAAAAGGCATACAGTGTGTTAGCTTTTATTGGTAGAGGGATTGAGTTTCCGAGCCACAAGGTCATGCTGCACCTGTACAAAACTCTGGTGTGGTCGCACTTGGAGTATTGCATACAGTTCTTGTCACCGCATTATAGGAAGGATCTAGAAGCATTGGTAAGGGTGCAGAGAAGATTTACTAGTGTTATGAAGATGTGGGTGTACTGTACCTTTATGAGAACTAAAAGCTAGCAGAACTACCTGACAGTATCAAATGTTCTGAACAAGATACAATATAACCTTCTGGTCCAGTAGCTAGTGTCGCTGGTTGCCTGGAGACAGAAACAAATTTGAATTAGGCCAATCAGTTTAAATTATACCCCCCAAAATACCAAACTTCAATCAGGTTTGAGGTGAGTATATTGACAATACTAAAAGCCAATGACACAACCCAATGCTTTGGGGGTATAATACCAGGGGAAATTGAACAGTTGGGAGGAGAACAGACTCAATCAAGTTTCCCCACGCAAAAAGCCATGTTGACTATCCCTAATCAGTCCTTGCCTTTCCAAACACATGTACATCCTGTCCCTCAAGATTCCCTCCAGCAACTTGCCCACCATCAACATCAGGCTCACTGGTCTATAGTTCCTTGGCTTGCCCTAACCACCTTTCTTAAACAGTGGCACCACGTTTGCCAACCTCCAGTCTTCCGGCACCTCACCTGTGACTATCGATGATACAAATATCTCAGTTCTGGCCTCTTGCATCTCCTTGGTGTTCATCATGTCACTGTTAGTGACTGTAAGCCTGGGAACTCCCTCCCAATGTTCACCAGCTCTGGCCCACCCCTGCCCGATTACCTCCTTGCCTGTCACAGTCTCATATTTGGATTGATTATGTTCCAGTGATGTCCTTGGGGGAGCACTCAAGCCTCTATATAAAAGCAAGCTGCTGCTGTTGTTGCTGTTTGATTTGTTGTTACCTGGATTTCATTTGTCATTGAATCATACAGCATGGAAGCAGGCCCTTTGATCCAACTCATCCATGCCAACCACCTGTCCCAAACTAAACTTGTCCCATTTACCTCCGATTGGCCCTCCAAACCCTCCCCATTCATGGATCTGTCCAAGTGTATTGTAAATGTTGCAACAGTATCCACATCTACCACTTCCTTTGGCAGCCCATTCCACACACGCACCACCCTCAGGTACCCCTCTCTCCTTAAACCTATGCCATCTAGTTTTGGACTCCCCTACCCCAGGGAAATGATATTGGCTATTCAGCTTCTCTACACCCCTCATGATTTTATAAACCTCTTCAAGATCACCCCTCAGCCTCCTCCATTCCAGGGAGAATGTGAATGGTACCTTTGCCCAATTCATTGTTTCAATGAATGCAACGTTTCCAAAGGTTTACAACATGTCTCTGCTGTTGTGTAATGGTTCTGAAAGAGTTAATGTTCTTGTTACATTGGCTCCACCATTCCACTCACATCACACACAATCAACTGGTGCAGACAGAGAATTCTCCTCGAGCTTTCAGAGGAAGCCAACATACCTTATACCACTTTCCTAAGACCTTAGTCTTATGGGGAGATGATGGTGTAATGATATTACAGCTAGCTTGTTAATACAGTGACCCAGATAATGACCTGGAGACCCAGGTTCAAATCCAGCCAAAGAGGAATTGCAATTCAATTTTTATTAGAATCTAATGATGACCGTGAAACCGTTGCTGGGGAAAACCCATCTGGTTCACTAATGGAAGGAAACTGTCATCCTTACCTGGGCTGGCCTACAGGAAGAATAGGTTTTGTGGCACGATGGTAATGTCCCAGCTTCTAATCCAGAAGGCTCGGTTTCATGTCCTACTTGCTTCAGCCATGTGTCCGACGAGGGTGATTTTTAAAAGAATAACACACTCCGAGGAACGCCTGGATCTGAGGTTACAGCCAACTTTCATTGTACGAGGTATCACTCCAACAACAGAGAGCATTTTCCACCCTTGTGTCCCATTGACTTAAATCCTGTAGGGCTCTTTGCTGCCACATTTGGCCAAATCTGCCTTAATGTCAAGGGCTATCACTCTCACCTCTCTCTTGGACTTTGGTCCCTTTTCCTGGGCTGAGGGGGTCAGGAGGTCAGGAGATCACGAGCCTGAGTATCAGGGAGCAGGATATTAATACATGCTGCATGATAATGCTGCCGATGACACCTTCTAACTCTTTGTTGATAGGGTGTGCACAGACTGATGAGATAGTAAGTGCTCAAATTAGATTTGTCCCTGTTGTTATTGTGAATGAGATGTACCTGAGCAATCTCACACTCTCTCATGTAGCTGTAGCTGGGCTGATTGAAATATTTGTGTAGTATCTTTCCCTGAATCCTTACAGTTTGGAGGATGGGAAAAATTTTTGGCTGTAACATGCTGCTCCTTTTTGGAGGCATTTTAGATGTTGGAGGGGATTTCCTTGAATTCCAGGAGCAGCAATTATTGTTTTATATGCTGTTGCATTGTTTTGGAACTTTGGGAAAAAAAAAGTCAAGACAACAGCACTTTTAAAAGGGAGAGGTACAGACAAAGGAAGGACATGGTGAGGTCAGTGCAGGAGAGAGAGAGAGTGAAAGAAACCCACATTGCTAACTGACAGAGCAGTGAACCTGCGCAGTTACTGCCTTTGCTGTTTTGAATTCATCTATCGCTAGTGATCTTGGAGGAACCTGTTTGGGAGAGGTCACAGCACAGAAACAGATAAGTGAATAGTTTAAGTGTGACCTTATAGTAAGTCTGCAGTAATGAGTAGAATGGGTCCTTTCTTGTTATATGTTTTATTGAGATATGTCTCTTGATTAAACTTAAAATATAAGCCATAATTATTAAGTTAGCCTGGAGTGGTGTTTTGCAGAGGAATAAGACAGTGCTATTTCCTGGGTCTGTAGATTGGAAGAAGCAAAAATGGCCTTTAATAGACTGATATGCTCTTTTTGTCGGATATGGGAGCTTAGAGAGAGTTTATGTATTACTGAGGATTATATCCGTAATAAATGCTGTTGGTTGCAAATCCTATCAGAGCGAATGGATCGGTTGGAGACACAGTTAGAGGCAATGAGGAATTTACAAGGGTAAGGGGATGTGATGGATGGCAGTTATAGGAAGGGGGGAAGAAGTCTCAGATATCAGTCACATAGATGGCTTAACTCCAGGAAGGGTAAGAGAGGTAGGCAGGTAGTGCAGGAGTCTTCTGTGGTTATCCCCATTTCAAACAAGTATGCTGTTTTGGAAAATGTAGGGAATAATGGATTCTCAGGGAAATGTAGCATGAACAGCCAAGTCTCTGGTACCAAGACTGGCTCTAATTCAATGAGGGGTCCGTCGGGTTCCAAGCGATCAATTGTGTTAGAGGAGTCTCTAGTCCGAGGCACAGACAGACGTTTCTGTGGCCAGCAGCAACAAATCAAAGTAGTGTGTTGCCTCCCTGGTGCCAGGATCAAGGATGTCTCAGAGAGGGTGCAGGATGTTCTCAAGGGGGAGAGGGCCCAGCAGGAGGTTATTGTACATATTGGAACCAACGACATAGGAAGGGAAAAGGTTGAGATTCTGAAGGGAGATTACAGAGAGTTAGGCAAGGATTTAAAAAGGAGGTCCTTGGAAGAAGTAATATCTGGAATACTCCCAGTGCTCCGAGCTAGTGAGGGCAGGAATAGGAGGATAGAGCAGATGAATGCATGGCTGAGGAACTGGTGTATGGGAGAAGGATTCACATTTTTGGATCATTGAAATCTCTGTACAAGGACGGATTGCACCTGAATTGGAAGGGGACTAACATACTGGCAGGGAGATTTGCTAGAGCTGCTCGGGAGGATTTAAACTAGTAAGGTGGGTGGTGGGACTCAGGGAGTTAGTGAGGAAAGAGATCAGGGCATGGTTAGGAACATGGGATTGGGGTATCAAAGCAGTTACAGAAACGAAGGGTCTGTTTCCGTGCTGTACATCTCTATGACTCACAATCGGCCTGGGCACATCAGAAGTAATTCCATATCTGAATTTTAGAATGACATTTTAAACAAATGGCATTACTGCAACATGACCCGGCTAACAGTGAAATACAAATATCTCCAGCAGCTGACCATGAATTATTCAAGCAGTCCACTTATGTGCTGATATTTGTTTGAAGCCCACTTCTGGATGTGGCATGTCTTCTCTTCACAGCACAGCATGTTCGTTTTCAAATTGAGCTTTAATTCCGTTTGGAAACACGTTTCAACGGGAGCTATTTATCTCAGTGAGATGAATCAGCTGCCTGTTGGTTCTGGCGAAGTTACCCTTCCTCCCAATGGAAGTGGGAGAGAATGTGCGGAGGATTCCAGAAATCTGAGATAGCGAGAAAGGAGGACTATCCTCACCACCCCCCATTCGATCTCATTTCGCCATCGCAACCAAGATTTCCTGGCGTCACCCAGGCTCCCTCAACAGCAATGCTTTCCCAGACAACTCACCACAAAGTTTCCCACAGCGATCATTTCCTCCATAAGCAGGGTAAAGTGAAGTGTGAGCCAATATGGCTGTGATCCTGTACTGATCCTACCCGTCACTCCCAATCTCCCAGCCACCACACAAAGGCCGAAGATCTCATAGTGGCCTTCTATTTCCATCAGCTGCATTTTTCTTTATTCATTCACAGAGGGATACAGCAAGGAAACAGACCCTTTGGTCCAACTTATCCATGCTGACCTAACCATGACCCCGTCAAAATGGGACAGGGCCAGACTGGATATAAGCTGATGGGTGGAAGTGAATGTGCGGAGGATTTCAGAAATCTGAGATACCGAGAAAGGAGGATTATCCTCATCATCCCTCCCTCGATCACATTCCGCCATCCCAACCAAGATTTCCTGGCGCTAACCAGGCTCCCTCAACTGCAATGCTTTCCCAGGCAATCACCACAAAGAAAAGAATCACCTCACAATCTGTGCCCTGGAAATCCTGAAAATGTCAATTCAAACTTATCCATGAAGATGGTCAAATATAATTTTCTTCATTAGTTTCTCATATGTATTATAATCCCAGCTGACTGGAATACAGGACACCTCAGATCCTAGAGTGAGTTCTGGCTTAATAGATCATCATTATTTCTTTGATTGAATGCCAGCCCCTGAATGTATTCAAAAGAAGCTGCCAATATACTTGTAAGAAAAGAGCGTAAGAGGAAAGAAAACTATATTACACTAGACAAGAACAATTTGAAATGGTCTGATATCAGGAAGAAAAATTCAATCCTTCCTCCCCACCAACAAACCTTACAAACGCACAGACTTTAGAGAAAGGTCACCCTTGTAACCTGACAGCAACACTTTGTTCAGCTAGCACTGTTGTAATTGTTTTCTTTACTTTGAATGTTTGTGGAGAAAGTGAGGACTGCAGGTGCTGGAGAGTCAGAATCGAAATGTGTGGTGCTGGAAAAGCACAGCAGGTCAGGCAGCATCCGAGGAGCAGGGAGTCGACATTTTGGGCATAAGCCCTTCACCGGGAATGTGGGGGTGGGGGAAGGGGGCTGAGAGATAAATATGAGAGTAGGGGGGTGGGGCTGAGGGGAAAGGTAGCCGGGAAGGCGATAGGTGGATGCAGGTGGGGAATAATGATGATAGGTTGGAGAAGAGGGTGGAGCGGTGAGGTGGAAAGGAAGATGAACAGGTAGGACAATTCAAGAGGACATGGCCGAACTGAAGAGTTGGATCTGGGATGAGGTGGGGGGAGGGGAGATGAGGCAACTGGTGAAATCACATTGATGCCGTGCGGTGGGACAGTCCCAAGGCGGAAGATGAGGCATTCTTCCTCCAGGCATCGGGTGGCTCAGATATGGCAGCAGAAGAGGCCCAGGAATTGCATGTCCTTGGGGGGGTGGGAGGGGGAGTTGAAGTGGTCAGCCACAGGGTGGTGGGGTTGTTTGGTGCATGTGTGCCAGAGATGTTCTCTGAAACATTCTGCACGTTGGCGTCCTGTCTCCCCAATGTAAAGGAGACCACATTGAGAGCAATGGAATGTTTGTGTTCAGTCGATCCTATTTTCCACAGTTCTATGACTGTTAAACTGTCTGCTAACTTAGCTCATTTAATACTTAACACAGATAAGTATTCAAACGCCTTACAGGATGTCTTCCTCTCTGACAGCTCCACAGCTTCCTATTTCTGGCTTCCTTCTGGGACCCTTTCTCTCTCTCTCTGGCTCAAGTCAGTAAACAACCAAATAATTCTCCCCCTCCCCCCCCCCCCGATAGTTTGCTGTTTATTTATCTGGTCATGTGATTTTTCCACCCACCACCTCATATGGAAAAGTTGGAGGGGTGTGGTGTTTAACTTGTGCAAGAACTGAAATTCACTTTTCCTCCACTTTACAACTCAAGTTCACAAAATAGCAGCAACATATTAGGAGTGGTGTGTTTCCTCAGTGGTTAGCATTGCTACCTCACAGCATCAGGGACCTGGGTTTGATTCCAGGCTTAACTGACTGTCTGTGTGGAGTTTCCACATTCTCCTGCATGGGTTTCTACCAGGTGCTCCAGTTTCCTCCCGCAGTCCAAAGATGTGCAGGTTAGATGGATTGGCCATAAGGGTAGGGGAAGCTAAGTCTTTGAAGAGTTGGTGTGAACTTGATGGGCTGAATGGCCTGTTTCCACACTGTTGGGATTCTGTGAACCTTCATAGTAACATTTAAACAACATTTCCTCTTTTATTATTTATCTCTCTGCATCATCCATGGAGACATTTTGATTTCTTTTATCTGTTGGTTTTATTTAGCTGCCATTTTTCTATGTTACTAAAGGGTAGGAGCTGAAATGGTTCTGCTTTCTCTCTAGGTTCAGCCCATCTAAAGAAGTGATTTTGTGCTGGTTTCTGATATCCCTCCTACATCTGACATCACTTACAACATTCTACATCCCCACCCCCCTCCCCAGTCCCTGAAGAGGCTGTCCCTCCCCCATTGGGAACATAAGCAAAGTGGCCATTCCATTAGAAACAGGGGTTGAGGTATTTCCTGACAGCAGTCCTGTGTGGTTCAGTTCTTCCTGTGCAAATGAGTGAATGTGAATGGCTTCATCTGCCTCAGTCACTTCCCCAGTGAACAGTGAGGCTGCCATAACATTCACCCAGTGACATAGGGGGCACTATTTCAGGTACCTGAAGGCACCAGGATAGGCTGACATATTCGAATCCCTGAGCTTTAGAACAGTAAACTGGGACCACTAGCTCTTCTTTCTTTCCCTTGCTATCTGCGAGTCTCAATCTTAAATTCAGGATGTGAGAGAATGAAGGCTACAGCTTTGCGTCTAAGCTCCTTGGTATCAGATGTTTGACTGCTGTGCTCTACAGTCCCATGTGTTGGTATCAAGCTCCTATTGCATGAAGCCATGCGCTGGGTAACTACCTTTCGTTGGGCTGTTCTACTCCCAATGGTACTATGCCTCAGTGCTATTGCTTCATGCTGTCATGTGAGTGATATCCTGGACTGGCTCCTGCAGCCGTGATGGAATTCTCCTTACCTGATACTTTGTGTTGACATCCTCTCAAACTTGAATTGAATTGAATTTATTGTCAAGTGTACTGAGGCACAGTGAAAAGCTTTGTCTTGCGAGCAATACAGGCAGATCACAGAGTTAAGTAGTATAGATAAGGAAATAATCGGTAAACAGCAGCAAAAACACAGGTACAGGCAAATGTTAAGAGTCTGTGAGTCCATTCAGTATTCTAACAACAGTCGGGTAGAATCTGCTTCGAAACAACTTGGTGTTCTACATTGGTGTATGACACACCAGTGTGTTTAATGTTATCTTCCTATGAGTTGAGGTGTTGTGTGTTTGTCTCTGTATGTTTGCATGCGTATATGTGTCTGTGTTTGTACGTGCGTCTATGTGTGTGTTGTGTGTGTTTGTATACGTATGTGTATGTGAATATGAGGGTGTGTGTCTGTGTATGAGTGTATGTATGTGTGTGTCTGTGTATAAGTGTATGTGTGTGTGTGTCTCTGTATGAGTGTATGTATGTGTCTGTGTATGAGTGTGTACGTATGTGTGTATGTGTATGAGTGTATGTATGTGTGTGTATGTGTCTCTGTATGAGTGTATGTATGTGTGTGACTGTGTATGAGTGCATGTATGTGTGTGTATGCGTATGAGTGTGTATGTGTCTCTGTATGAGTGTATGTGTGTGTGTGACTGTGTATGAGTGCATGTATGTGTGTGTATGTGTATGAGTGTATGTATGTGTGTATGTGTCTGTGTATGAGTGTATGTATGTGTGTGTGTCTCTGTATGAGTGTATGTATTATGTGTCTGTGTATGAGTGTGTGTGTGTGTGTGTATGAGTGTATGTGTGTGTATGTGTCTGTGTATGAGTGTATGTATGTGTGTGTGTCTCTGTATGAGTGTATGTATTATGTGTCTGTGTATGAGTGTGTGAGTGTGTGTGTGTGTGTGTGTGTGTGTATCTGTGTATATTCCTATGCACTTAGCTGTGATGAGATAAGTTGGTATCCTGCAAACTGTGGTGGGCCATGAGGTTCTAACCATGATGCTGTCTAATGACATTCCAAAGCACATGTATTGGCATCTTACACTGTGGTACCATGTGTTGTTGCCCTATACGCCATGGTCCTTTGTACTGGTAATCTCACTCCTGGGTGACATGATGGTGTGTTGCATTATACGATGTTATATATGCTGGTATACAGTACTTACAACCCATGTGGTCTGTTTATATCCTGTTACAGTGTCATGTGGTGCCACTTTTCCAGTTGGTGGTGCTGTGTGTGTTGGTCATCCAATACCTGACAACTAAGGCACCTTGTAAAAGACTTTTCTGTAATGAGCTGCCAGAGGAAGTGGTGGAGACTGGTACAATTACCACATATAAAAGGCACCTGGATGGGTATATGAATAGGAAGGGTTTAGAGGGATATGGGACAAGTGCTGGCAAATGGGACTAGGTCAGATTCGAATGTCTGGCTGGCATGGACAAGTTGAAATGGAAAGGTCTCCTTCCATGACTACATGACTCTATGTTACTAACCTGATAGCAGTACGGAAGTAAGACTTGACTCATGATGACTGTATCAACATCACAACAGCAGACTGATATCTGTAAACAAGCTATAAGGCAGCGAGAGTCAATCCACTGGTTAATCAGCAGATTCACCAACCAGATGATGCTAACATGCAATCTGAAAACTCAGAAAAATGAAACAGGAAAGGCAATGGTTTCTGCATTTCTGACTGACATTATTTATCAAAACTCTGATGAAGGTGTTGACTCGCCTTTTTCTCTCTCCCTGCCGATTCCCCCACTCTCTTTTCGGTCCATTTAACTGCTGCTCCACCCCCTCACAGATAATCATTTCACAATGACCTATTCCAGGCGGTCTCTGGAGAGGCCCCTGTGAAAGGGAGAATGAAAGAACCGAATCGCAGAACTGTGACAGTGCAGAAGGAGGCTATTCAGCCCATCGTGCCTGCTCTGGCTCTATTACCCAGTGCCAATTTCCTGCCTTGGATCCCTGCGCATCGTTTGGGGATGAGTGGGAAGGTGAGAAGTACACTGAAGAGTGCTTGTACTTGCACAGTTATGCTGCAGTTCAATTGGACTCAACACGTTGCTTGGAACCCCACTCAGAGATCCCTGGCGCTAGATTGATGCAGTGGAGCTGGAATTTGGCAGGCATGGTTATTCAGCCCTGCCCAAGATGCTTCCCATTTTAGTGAAGATGAAGAGTGAATGATGGCCAATCATTGTCAGGGGATTGGTGGGGGTTGGCATGGAAGGGTAGTGGTGGTGGTATACGGGGAGCAAATGCAGGTCGGACACCAGGAACATTATCTAGATTCTGGCCCACCGCAGCTACTATTACTATGGCTGCCGTGTGTGTGTGGTTGAAAATGAATGAAAGCATCATTAAATTGGTCAGCAGGTTACGGATGTGGGATAGTATTATCAATATTTCATTGCTGTGGGGTGGGTCCTCTCCTACACTTCCACTTCCACAGAACATAGAACATTACAGCACAGTACAGGCCCTCGATGTTGCGCCACTCTGTGAGACCAATCTGAAGCCCATGTATCCCACACTATTCCATTGTCATCCATATGTTTATCCAATGACCCTTTAAATGCCCTTAAAGTTGGTGCGCCTACTACTATTGAAGGAAGAGTGATCCATGCCCCTACTACTCTCTGAGTAAAGAACCTACCTCTGACATCTGTCCTAGATCTTTCACCCCTCAATTTAAAGCTGTGTCCCCTCGTGCTAGCCATCACCTTCTGAGGAAAAAGGCTGTCACTGTCCACCCTGTCTAACCCTCTGATTATCTTAGATGTCTCGATTAAGTCATCTCCCAATCTTCTTCTCTCTAACGAAAACAACCTCACTTCTACAATTGTAGAAATAGAGGAAGTGGCAGCAGGAGTATGAGTAGGCAATGGTGTAGTGGTATTTTCACTGGACTGTTAATCCAGAGACACAGGTAATGCTCTGGGGATCCAGGTTCAAATCCTGCCACAGCAAATGGTAGAATTTAAATTCAGCAAATGTCTGGAGTTAAAAATCAACTGATGACCATGAATTATTTGCCAGGAAAAGCCTACGTTGTTTGCTAATGCCCTTTCAGGAAGGAAACTGCCATTCTTACCTTGTCTGGTCTGCATCCACAGTAATGTATTTGCATAAGGTGTATGACCCTTTGATCGTCTGCTTATAAATTCTGTGTCCGATGTCTTCTCTCTCACTAGCTGAAGGAGAGGGGGGTCTGAAAACTTATGGTTTCAAATAAACCGCTGCGCTATAACTGGGCATCCTGTGATTTTTCCCTTTAACAAGTCAGTATATCAGTACTCCTCACAAAGTCATTCTCATATTATCATCACTTATTCTGAGGGTATAAAGATCTCAGACTCCATCTTAATTCAGGTCAATTGAAGCATGACAGACTCTAAGAAGCATGATGTTTTGCATATCTTAATCGTTCAATGTTAGCAAGACACTGATGTGCCTGAAAAATGTAATGTTTGCATGTAACAATTAGCTGCAATAAACGTCAGTTGCACTCTTTAATAACACAAGTACACATCCAGTTACAAGGGATAACTTAAATATTGCCAAATCTGGGAAAATTCCACTCTGGAGGTAACATCACATCACCCTCCTCCCGAAGGAGAGCATAGAATCATAGAATCCCTCCAGTGCGGAAACATGTCTTTTGACCCGACAAGTCCTTACCGACCCTCCAAAGAGTAACCCACCCAGACCCATTCTCCTGCACTATTGCTGAACATTTACTCCTGACTAATGTACCTACCTTACGCATCCTTGAACACTATGGGCAATTTATCATGGCCAATTTACCTAACCTGCACATCTTTGGACTGTGGGAGGAAAGCCATGTAGACACAGGGACAATGCAAAAACTCCACACAGGTAGTCACCCAGGGCTGGGATTGAACCCAGGTCCCTAGCATTGTGAGGCAAAAGTGCTAACCACTGAGGATGGAAATAGGCCATTCAGTCCAACAGTTCCACACCAATGAGTAACCCATGTAGACCTGTTCCCCTACCCTACATTTAGTAATGCACCTAGCACTATGAGCAACTCCTTATCTTTGGACTGTAGGAGGAAACCAGAGCACCTGATGGGAACCCACACAGACATGGGAAGAACATGCAAACTCCACACAGTCACCTAAGGTGGGAATTGAACCCTGGTCCCTGCTACAGGGAGGCTGCAGTGCTAACTGCTGAGCCACTGTGCCAACCAAGACCTGGACCTCGATTAAGGGAAGGACTATTTAACCCAGGGACAATTGTCAGTGTATATCTCGAATAAGCAAGAACTTCTATGGAGACTTTGTAGACTATGCGAAAGTCAACAAAGTCTACATTTGATCCTGTTTACCATCAAACTCTAATAGATACATTATTGAAAGGTGACATTGACAGTAAAATGCAATATTAATCCAGAGCCTATATTTGGGACCAAATAATTAGAGTTAGGTTAAAAGAGGAACGATCAGACAAGTTTTGAGTGGAGACAGAAATACAACAAGGATATATACAGTCACCAAAATGACTCAATCTATACACAGACTGATTATTCAGGGAATTCAATGCACTTCCAGGGGGAGAAATTGGAAGCAAGACCACAACTAACTTGTACACTGACAACACAACACCAACTGCAGAATTAAAAAGAGACCCTACAAAATATTAGAGATCACGTAAAATTGAGAAGTTTAGAAAATGGATTGAGTATACACGATAAAAAAAATAGAAATAATAATAGAAAGAACAACAGTGAGGATTGAATGGGACTGTGTCACATTGAGATCAGTTTGTCTATTTAGTACAGAAGATGACTGATAGGACACACAAGTAGGAAGAATGATGGAGGTAGATGAAATAATGTGAAACTCAAGGGTGTGTTAAGAGCAAGACAACTCAAGCTCGTAACAAAGAAAAATCTCATAATATGCTACCTTCTATCCATTTCCCTCAGAATCCTGGAAATGTTATATAAATAAGAAAATAGAGATCCTTGAAATGTAGAAGCTGAGATTTAAATATTCCAGTAACAGACCGTAAGACAAATAAATTGGTATTTGAAATTGTTGGAGCAAAAATATTTCTAAAAAGTGACATCCAGGAAAGAGAATGTTGGTATGCTTGCCTCTTGATTAAAGCTGAAAAGCTATAGAACTCTCTTGGACAGGGTAAAGCAGAGGGCAGGTCAGAAAGTCATAGAGATGTACAGCATGGAAACAGACCCTTCGGTCCAACCCGTCCATGCCGACCAGATATGCCAATCTAATCTAGTCCCATTTGCCAGTGTTTGTCCCATCTTCCTTTAAACCCTTGCTTATTCATGTACCCATCCAGATGCTTTTTAAGTGTTGTAATTGTGCCAGCCTCCACCACTACCTCTGACAGCTTGCTCCACACACGCATGACCCCCCTGTTTGAAAAAGTTGACCCTTCAGTCCCTTTTAAATCTTTCCCCTCTCATCTTAAACCTATGGTCTCTTGTTTTGGACTCCCCTACACTGAGGATAAAAGACCTTGCGGGTCAAGTGAGTCACAGTTGGATTATGGAGCGGTTGAAGATGAGATGTGTGAGAATAAAGCAAGGCAGATGGATGTGATTCACCATGATGGGGAGAAAGTGAGGGCTGCAGATGCTGAAGATCAGAGTCGAAGAGGGTGGTGCTGGGAAAGCACAGCCGGTCAGGCAGCATCCGAGGAAGAGGAGAGTCGACATTTCAAGCATAAACCACCAAGATGTCAGAACTCTTGGCAGATCTCTTTGAGAAGAGCATCAGTGGCTCGAATTTGTTGGTAGATATTACAAAATGGTTCTGAAGTGATCTCAAACCACCTTTCTCTCAACCCTTTTCATTGGCCACACAAGGACCTAATCTAAAATGACACCCCACTATGTGGAGCTGAGGGAATATTCATTGATAGCATTGATGTTTTCACCAATGTCCCCCCAGCCTGTTGAGGTGAGAAATGACAATATAAAGGGTACCCATATGTAAAGAGTAACTGGGGTAGAATCTGATTGCCCCTCATCAAACAGGAGATGCCACTTGACCTCAGTGTGAATGAACATCACGTCTCACAGGTGACTAATCTGATATTGTTCATTGATGTCCAGGGAGTTCTTCTGCAGTCGTTCCTTTGCTGTTGCAGTGTGTTAGTGATATTTGCTGAAACAATACAGAACTTTGGAAGTAATTCAATGTGAGTAAAGTGCTGGGAGACATCTCAGTGATCTGATAAAGACAATGGAATTGAGACCTAATACTCAAGTTCTGTTTGCTGCAATCCACCTCCTCTGTAATTGAAAGTTTTGAAAGCAGTATGTACTTGACAAATCACCCTTTGCAAACTGAAATGCATTCTACCTCATGGTTTGACACCACAAAATATCAATGTCTGATGGGCACAAAAAAAATGAAGCTACTGGCTGAAATATGGGCTGCGAGGTTAATGATGTAGATGACTAAACAAGATTTTAACGGTTAGTGTCCCGTGTGATGGATGCTTTCTGACTGTTAAACCACCCTTGCGTGGCCTGATCCGGCTCCCCGATATTTGTGTCGCTGGTACAGGAGGGGAGATTGAAACTGGGGACCAAAAACAGCCAAATCCTAACTTGTTTTTGGTGAATTTGGTTGGAGGCCACTTTGAAATCCCCAACTCAAGTGGTTCGGGATTCAAGCCAAACTGACATTAGCAGGAAAAAACGAGCAAACAAAGGTGCGACTTGTTAGCTTGAGGTATTGGAGGTGATTACCTTGAATTGCAGAAGCAGCAATTACTGTTTTATATGCTGTTGCATTGTTTTGGAACTTTGGAAAAAAAAAGGCAAAACAACAGCAGTTTTAAAAGGGAGAAGAACAGACAAAGGAAGCACATGGTGAGGACAGTGAAGGAGAGAAAGAGAGAGAAAATCTGCGGTGGGACCCAGGGAGATAGTGAGAAAAGAGATCGGTCTGAGACTGGTTCGAAGTCAGTCAAACAGTCAAACAGTCTTGACAGAAGCGAGTCAAACAGTCAGGGCAGGCAGGGACAAGGTAGGACTAATAAATTAAACTGCATTTATTTCAATGCAAGGGGCCTAACAGGGAAGGCAGATGAACTCAAGGCATGGTTAGGAACATGGGACTGGGATATCATAGCAATTACAGAAACATGGCTCAGGGATGGGCAGGACTGGCAGCTTAATGTTCCAGGATACAAATGCTACAGAAAGGATAGAAAGGGAGGCAAGAGAGGAGGGGGAGTAGCGTTTTCGATAAGGGATAGCATTACAGCTGTGCTGAGGGAGGATATTCCCGGAAATACATCCAGGGAAGTTATTTGGGTGGAACTGAGAAATAAGAAAGGGATGATCACCTTATTGGGATTGTATTATGGACCCCCCAATAGTCAGAGGGAAATTGAGAAACAAACTTGTAACGAGATCTCAGCAATCTATAAGAATAATAGGGTAGTTATGGTAGGGGATTTTAACTTTCCAAACATAGACTGGGACTGCCATAGTGTTAAGGATTTAGATGGAGAGGAATTTAAGTGTGTTCAAGGCAATTTTCTGATTCAGTATGTGGATGTACCTACTCAAGAAGGTACAAAACTTGACCTACACTTGGAAAATAAGGCAGGGCAGGTGACTGAGGTGTCAGTGGGGGGGCACTTTGGGGCCAGCGACCATAATTCTGTTAGATTTAAATTAGTGATGGAAAAGGATAGACCAGATCTAAAAGTTGAAGTTCTAAATTGGAGAAAGGCCAATTTTGACGGTATTAGGCAAGAACTTTCGAAAGCTGATTGGGGGCAGATGTTCGCAGGTAAAGGGACGGCTGGAAAATGGGAAGCCTTCAGAAATGAGATAACAAGAATCCAGAGAAGGTATACTTCTGTCAGGGTGAAAGGAAAGGCTGGTAGGTATAGGGAATGCTGGATGACTAAAGAAATTGAGGGTTTGGTTAAGAAAAAGAAGGAAGCATATGTAAGGTATAGATAGGATAGATTGAGTGAATCCTTAGAAGAGTATTAAGAAAGTAGGAGTATACTTAAGAGGGAAATCAGGAGGGCAAGCAGGGGACATGAGATAGCTTTGGCAAATAGAATTAATGAGAAACCAAAGAGGTTTTACAAATACATTAAGGATAAAATGGTAACTAGGGAGAGAATAGGGCTCAAAATGCGTTGCTGGTTAAAGCACAGCAGGTCAGGCAGCATCCAAGGAACAGGAAATTCGACGTTTCGGGCCGGAGCCCTTCATCAGGCTCCGGCCCGAAATGTCGAATTTCCTGTTCCTTGGATGCTGCCTGACCTGCTGTGCTTTAACCAGCAACACATTTTCAGCTCTGATCTCCAGCATCTGCAGACCTCACTTTTTACTAGAGAATAGGGCTCCTCAAAGATCAGCAAGGCGGCCTTTGTGTGGAGACACAGAAAATGGGGGAGATACTAAATGAGTATTTTGCATCAGTATTTACTTGGAAAAGGATAAGGAAGATATAGACTGCAGGGAAATAGATGGTGATATTTTACAAAATGTCCATATTACAGAGGAGGAAGTGCTGGATGTCTTGAAACATTTAAAGGTGGATAAATCTCCAGGACCTGATCAAGTGTACCCGAGAACCCTGTTTGAAGCTAGAGAAATGATTACTGGGCCTCTTGCTGAGATATTTGTATCATCGATAGTCACAGGTGAGGTGCCGGAAGACTGGAGGTTGGCAAACGTGGTGCCATTGTTTAAGAAGGGCGGTAAAGGCAAGCCAAGGAACGATAGACCGGTGAGCCTGATGTCGCTGGTGGGCAAGTTGTTGGAGGGAATCCTGAGGGACAGGATGTACATGTATTTGGAAAGGCAAGGACTGATTAGGGATAGTCAACATGGCTTTGTGCGTGGAAAATCATGTCTGACAAAGTTGATTGAGTTTTTTGAGGAAATAACAAAGAGGATTAATGAGAGCAGAGTGGTGGATGTGATCTAAAGGGACTTCAGTAAGGCGTTCAACAAGGTTCCCCATGGAAGACTGAGTAGTAAGGTTAGATCTCACGGAATACAGGGAGAACTAGCCATTTGGATACAGAACTGGCTCAAAGGTAGTTGGTGGTGGAGGATTGTTTTTCAGATTGGAGGTCTGTGACCAGTGGAGTGCCACAAGGATGGGTGCTGGGTCCTCTACTTTTTGTCATTTACATAAATGATTTGGATGTGAGCATAAGAGGTACAGTTAGTAAGTTTGCAAATGACACCAAAATTGGAGGTGTAGTGGGCAGCGAGGAGGATTACCTCAGATTACAACAGGATCTGGACCAGATGGGCCAATGGACTGAGAAGTGGCAGATGGAGTTTAATTCAGATGAATACGAGGTGCTGCATTTTGGGAAAGCAAATCTTAGCAGGACTTATACACTTAATGGCAAAGTCCTAGAGAGTGTTGCTGAACAAAGAGACTTTGGAGTGCAGGTTCATAGCTCCTTGAAAGTGGAGTCGCAGGTAGATAGGATAGTGAAGAAGACATTTGGTATGCTTTCCTTTATTGATCAGAGTATTGAGTATAGGAGTTGGGAGTCATCTTGTGGCTGTACAGGACATTGGTTAGGCCACTGTTGGAATATTATGTGCAATTCTGGTCTCCTTCCTATCGGAAAGATGTTGTGAAACTTGAAAGGTTCAGAAAAGATTTACAAGGATGTTGCCAGGGTTGGAGGATTTGAGCTATGGGGAGAAGCTGAACCAGCTGGAGCTGTTTTCCCTGGAGCACCAGAGACTGAGGAGCGACCTTATAAGGTTTACAAAATTATGAGGGGCATAGATAGGGTAAATAGGCAAAGCCTTTTTCCTGGGGTTGGGGAGTCCAGAACTAGAGGGCATAGGTTTAGGGTGAGAGGGGAAAGACATAAAAGAGACTGACGGGGCAACGTTTTCACGCAGAGGGTGGTACGTGTATGGAATGAGCTGCCAGAGGATATGGTGGAGGCTGGTACAATTGCAAGATTTAAGAGGAATTTAGACGGGTATATGAATAGGAAGCGTTTGGAGGGATATGGGCCGGGTGCTGGCAGGTGGGACTAGATTGGGTTGGGATATCTGGTCGGCATGGACGGGTTGGACTGAAGGGTCTGTTTCCATGCTGTACATCTCTATGATTCTATAAATCTAAAGCAATTCAATCAGGCCTTCAGTAAGTAGCATGCAGAGATGAATAAATTAAGCAGCTCGTCTATTCTTCCCACAGCTACCTACCCTGAATTAGTGATTCAGTCAAAACGCAAAACTGAAAGGGGAAGTGGCAAGTCAGATTATTCCAAAGAGGCTTGTTTTGAGCCTCTAGAGAAGTTATCAATAATTTTAAAATTCCTCATGGTGAGGTTTCAATACATTCTCAACCTAGCTGGAGCACAGGCAGGACTGATGGTACACTTATGTCATCATCTGAGGAGCAAAGATGAACTTTGCTCATTCCATATTTCTTTGGAGAAATATCCTGGAATGGAAAATCACCCACTGTTCATGTTGGGGGGGCTGACCCATTGTGCTTTGAGTGTGATCTTTCACCAATATTTCCTCTTGTCTGTTCAGGTGATAGACAACAAACAAACCAAGGGGCCCATAAGTGAGGAATAACAGGCATGTTTGTCATGTTCCTGGTTGTTATTTGGCTGGGTCTGGACATCTTCTGGTCAGGTTTGTGCGTGGAGTGTTCAATTCCTGCCTCAGGCGACTGACTGTGTGGAGTTTGCACGTTCTCCCCGTGTCTGCATGGGTTTCCTCCGGGTGCTCTGGTTTCCTCCCACAGTCCAAAGATGCACAGGTTAGGTGAATTGGCCATGCTAAATTGCCCATAGCGTTAGGTGAAGGGGTAAACGTAGGGGTATGGATGGGTTGCGTTTCGGCGGGTCAGTGTGGACTTGTTGGGCCGAAGGGCCTGTTTCCATACTGTAAGTAATCTAATCTAATCAAAATCAATCGTCTGGCGATGGACGACTGAAGATAATCTCTTGACACCGTTCCAGGTATTGACCTGAGTGTGGTAATCCCAGGGGGATCCAGTGCCCAGAGAAAAGCCCTTGGGTGTCATGGTGGCTCAGTGGTTAGCACTGCTGCCTCACAGCACCAGGGACCCAGGTTTGATTCCAGCCTCGGGTGACTGTCTGTGTGGAGTTTGCATGCCCTCCCTGTGTCCAAAGATGTGCAGGTTAGGGTGAATTGGCCATCCTAAATTGCCCCATAGTGTTCAGGGTTGTGTAGGTTCGGTGCCTTACTCAAGGGTAAATTTAGAGGAACAGGGTAGGGGAATAGGTGACTCTTCGGAGGTGTCGGTGTGGACTGGTTGGGCCAAAGGACCTGTTTCCACACTGTAGGGGATTCTGTGAAAGCAAGGAACAAAGGCAGACAGCAGTCCTTCAGGCTAAACTGGAGGACCAAAAGCAAACGTCTTTCAGACAGTGGAATAAATACAACCAAGGCTTTGGAAGAGCTTCCAACTCCAGAGCCAAGCTTAGGGTTTATGTGTGGCAACAGAAATCTTGAAAAAGCATTGCAAACCTCAAAAAGCACCTCACCACGTACTCAAAATAAGGTACCAGACACAGGCACCAAAAGAAAAACAGTGTGGTGTCCCCCGACAACCCACTTTGTGAAAGAACATTGAAGGAGCGAGGGGGGTCAGCACATTTCAGGCCAGAGCAGGCTGCCTAACCTTTCAGGAAGTTGAGCCACAAGGATGCACAGAGAGAGAGAGCAGAAGAACCCCACCAGTTTGCCAGCAGGGAACCCACTGGCGCGATTGTCAAGTTAAAGGGTGTCATGAAGCAGCCCCGGGGATCCCAACATGGCTGCCATCTTGTATGGGATGTGGAGGAGATCTTCATAACCAGAACCCTTCATTAAACCATGCACAAGATAACAAGGAGAGTCATACAGATATGCAGGATGGGAACAGACCCTTCGATCCGACTTGTCTATGCCGACCAGATATCCCAACCCAATCTAGTCCCACCTGCCAGCACCCAGCCCATATCCCTCCAAACCCTTCCTATTCATATACCCATCCAAATGGCTTTGAAATATTGCAATCATACTGGTCTCCACCACTTCCTCTGGCAGCTCATTCCATACATGTACCATCCTCTTTGTGAAAAAGTTGCCCCTTAAGTCTCTTTTACATCTTTCCCCTCTCATCCTAAACCTGTGCCTCTAGTTCTGGACACCCCCACCCCAGGAAAAAGACCTAGTCTATTTATCCTATCTGTGCCCCTCATGATTTTATAAACCTCTATAAGATCACCCCTCAGCTTCCATCACTCCATAGCCACAGCCTATTCAACCTCTCCCAATAGTTCAAATCCTCCAACCCTGGCAACATCCTTGTAAATCTTTTCTGAACCCTTTCAAGTTTCACAACATCTTTCTGATAGGAAGGAGACCAGAAATGCAATATTCCAACAGTGGCCTAACCAATGTCCTGTACAGCCGCAACATGACCTCCCAACTCCTGTACCCAACACTCTGACTAATAAAGGGAAGCCTTCTCTTCACTATCCTATCTACCTGGGGTTAGTAACTGTTTCTCTAACAGCACACATTGAGGCTTGTTAAAGTATTATGAATGTTTTTCAGCTTTGACTCTTTCAACGCTTCTTGAAACAGTTGGGTCCTCCTCAGTTGGTTGGTTTGTCCTCTTCCACTTGCTGAGCAGCTTCTTCCATGGGGACGATTGGTTTCATTTGAAGGCAGATGGAAGACTTCTGAGGGATTCCTTGTCCGACAGGAAATGTATTTCATTTAAAGAAGAATCCGACCCTGACATTGGATTCATGAGGAAAGAGGTCTGGCTTCATTTGCGAGTGAACATTGCTGAGGTGGTACCTGAAGTATTATGTGCAGGTCCAGACCCTATGTCTAAGGAAACACAGACCTGCTAACGATGGAGTCCAGCAACAGTTCACCAGACTGATTCCTAGCATGGTTCGGTCCATCCAATGAGGAGGAGATGGAAGAGACTGGTCCTGTGAAGGAGGAACGGCAATCGCATAGAAACTGAAAACACTTGTAAAAGGATAAACATAACTGGGGCATGAAGGACCTTGTTCCTTGCTGTGGGGGCTAGAACACAGTCTCAGGATGAAAGGTAAACCATTTAGGGGAGCAATATTCCCTCTCCCAGAGGATGGAGACTCTTTAGAATTCTTTACCCAAGATGGCTGCAGAAGCTCAGCCCATTTGCCCCACTAAATTCACTCAATGGGATATGGGCATCACTTGATGAGCCAACATTTATCGCCCATCTCCAGTTGACCTTGAGATGCCTGTCACCCTAAGCTTCTGTTATATTTTATCTAAACGCAAGAAAATTATGGGATCTGTTGTGCCAAGGCTGGAATAGGGAACCCACCAGGATCTATTCTTTGTCCCCTTCTGTTTCTTAGTTACATGCAACCGCTGAGTGAGATGATCAGAAAGCACACTGTGTACCACATGCACAGTGACGACACAGCGTTTTACTCACCACCACTTGTTATGGACCAGGCCAGGCCCCTCCCCTCAATACATTTTAAGTAGGCAGCCTAAACCCTACGTTTTCCTGCTGTCTAAGGCAGGTGTAAGGAAAACCCAGGAGTGATGCAACTGGTCAAACCACTTGGCTTCAAGTAAAACAGAACTTCTTTACACACCACCCATTGAAACACAAACAAAACAGCATTTTGAATAACAACATTTGAAAATCCAACCGGCACGATCCCCGCAACTTAACAAAGGAGCTGTTCCAATTTCCTGCAACATCTCCATGAATACACCCCTTGGCCAAGAAGGCAACATCAGACACAAGTTCTTACAGGAGAGGTGTCAGAGAGAGAGAAGGAATCAGCCAGGGACCATGGGCTGAAACATGGAACCTCTTTCTCACTTTCTTTAGGTCCCCAGCTAAAACGAAACCAAACTAGACAAATCCCTGAAGTGGGGGAACAGGCCACTCTCCCTTCATTGTTCAACTGTTTCTAAAAAAAATGTAAAAGCCTTTTCCCTGATTGTTGCCTTGGGTGGTTTCTGTTAGCCATTAGCAAAGACCCCAAATCCCAGACAAATCAGAACCTCTGTGTTTTACAACCCCTGTTGAAAAAAAACCAAGGATAACATAACCTTGTTAAAGAGGCAACATCATCACACACCTCTCTCCACTGGCTGTGGTTTGTCAGCCTTTCTTGCCTGATGTCCAATGTTGGATCTGTGGATAAATGTCCTTCCACAGGGAGTGGTTAGGATCAGGAATACTCTGCCTAATGATGTTAAAAATCACACAACACCAGGCTATACCCAACAGATTTAATTGGAAGCACTAGCTTTCGGAGCGCCGCTCCTTCATCAGGTGGTTTTTTTTTTGTAAGTAGATTAGATTACTTACAGTGTGGAAACAGGCCCTTCGGCCCAACAAGTCCACACCGACCCGCCGAAGCGAAACCCACCCATACCCCTACATCTACCCCTTACCTAACACTACGGGCAATTTTAGCATGGCCAATTCACCTGACCCGCACATCTTTGGACTGTGGGAGGAAACCGGAGCACCCGGAGGAAACCCACACAGACACGGGGAGAATGTGCAAACTCCACACAGTCAGTCGCCTGAGGTGGGAATTGAACCCAGGTCTCTGGCGCTGTGAGGCAGCAGTGCTAACCACTGTGCCACCATGGTTGTAAAGGAGCAGTGCTCCGAAAGCTAGTGCCTCCAATTAAACCTGTTGGACTATAACCTGGTGTTGTGTGATTTTTAGCTTTGTACATCACAGTCCAACACCGGCACCTCCAAATCCTGCCTGATGATGCAATGCCGAATGGTTAATCATGGTGTTCAAGAGGGATTTGAATTATTTGGAAAGGAAGAAAGTGCAGGGGTACAGAGAAGAGGGAAGGGAACAGTGTTGGCTGAATTGCTCATTTGGAAAGCCAATATACACACGATGGGCAGACTGGTCTTCTTATATACTGTAACCATTCGAGGATTTTCAAATGCTGTGATTTCATCATATTCACAAAACACCGTTAAAAGAAAGGACCAGATTATGTTTCACCTTCTCTTGTCTGTTTGATCACATGTTTAATGTACATCGGGAACCACAAAATAACTCATTAGTTGAATATGAAAGACAATCATTGATTGAAAACCAACCTGGCAGCTTCCTGAGGCTGTGAAAGGCACTTTATAAATGCAAATCTTTCTTTTATATATAACTTAGGTTTCAGCTGTGGAAGGAAACACCTCTATTTTTAATGTTTTCTTCATATGTCCAGTTCTGGTCATCCTGCTAACAGGTAGGATATTATTATACTGGAAAGGGTGCAGAAAAGATTTACCAGGATGTTACTGGGACTGGAGGGTGTGAGTTATAAGGAGAGGCTGGATAGGCTGGGACTATTTTCCCTGGAGCACAGGAGGATGAGGGGTGACCTTGTAGAGGTTTATTAAATCATGGGGGGAATACATAAGGTGAACAACAAGTCTTTTCGTTAGGATGGGGGAGTTCAAAACTAGGGGGCATCATGTGAAAGTGAGAGGAGAAAGGTTTAAAATGGACCTGAGGGGCAACTTTTTCACACAGATGGTTGTTTGCATGCGGAATGAACTGCCAGAGGAAGTGATAGATACAGGTATAATTGCACCATTTAAACAACATTAGGACAGGTACATGGATAGGAAAGGGTTGGAGAGATTATCAGTCAAACACAGGCAAATGGAACTGGTTCACTTTGGGAAGCCTGGATAGTTTGTTTCTGTGCTGTGCGACTCTATGACTTTATTTGGCATACTGAGGCAAGTAATACAAAATGATCAACTTTTGGAAATCTATCACAGGTTCAAAGAAGATTCAACAGAAATGACTTGAAATTCTATGAACCGATGTTCCATTTGGTCCCAGGATGAACACAAACTGCTCTCGATCAACAGATGGTCACAAGGCGGGTAGACACCCTCTAGGGGACAGATCCAGCAATTACACAAGCCCATCAGGCCAAATTAAAATGGCCAGATCCATTACTGAGCTCCCTTCGGTGGTCAAACCCCAAACCTATAGCAAGTGCATCGCCTCATTCTTCCTCTTCCCTTCCTAACCCTGGTGAAATGCCATCTTCATCCCAAGAAAACAGCTCCGAAGTTATAAGATCATAAATTACTGGAAAAAACTCAGCAGGTTAGATGGCATCTGTGCAGAGAAAGCACAATAAAAGTTTTGGGTCCAGTGACCCTTCTTCAGAACTGACTGCGGCCACAAAAAGGTGGTAGATAAATGCTAGAGAAGGGGTGGAGGGAGGAGGTAGGAGTAAATGATAGGTGGAGATGGAGCCCAGAGAGAGTGTGCGAAAGAGAGAGAGAGAGAGAGAGAGAACAATGCTCGGGCAGACAAAGGAGTGGGTGAATGTCCGTCAGGGAGAGTGAGTAGCTGCGAATGGAGACTATTAGTGGTGGAGAATGGATTGTGTATGGAAACAGCCCATGTAATGGCAAGGCATTGTTGGGGTAAGGAGATGGGAGAAGGTGCCTCAAGCCCTGAATTTGTTGAACTCGATATTGAGTCCAGAAGTTTGTAGAGTTCCCAAATGGAAAATGAGGTGCTGTTTTTCCAGCTTGTGCTGAGCTTCACTGGGACACTGCAGCAAGCCTGAGACAGAGATGTTGGCCAGGGAACAGGGATTTGGGTTGAAATGACAGGCAACAGTCTATGACTCTATAATAGGAAGCTGAGGGTCATTTTTACAGACAGAACATAGGGATTCTGCAAAATGGTCACCCAGTCAACGTTCCATCTCCCCAGTTCTCCCAGGCTGACCTTTCCCCGCATTTTTGTTTGCCCAACTGTTGTTTTTTCTCTCACTCTCTCTGTCTCTGTCTCTCTCTCTCTCTCTCTCACACACACACACACACACACACACACACACACACACACACACACACACACACACACACACACACACACACACACACACTCTCTCTCTCTCTCTCTCTCGGCTCCATCTCCACCTATCATTTTCTCCTTCCCTGTCTCCCACCCCTTCTCTCGCTTACGAACCAACCTTTTCCGAGCTACTATTAGTTCTAAAAAAGGATCATTGGACTCAAAATGTTAACTTTGCTTTCTCTCCATTGATGCTCCCTGACCTGATGAGTTTTTTCTGGGAATTACTGTTTTCGGTTCTGATTTCCAGCTACCACAGTTCTTTCATTGTTCTGCTTCAAAGTTATTCCTGCCAGCCGTGTTCAAACTCCAAAGGGGAAACTAATAGGGAATGCAGATTAGCAGTATCATTGGTCAGAGCTTTTGCTCAATGATCAACCACTCTATTGCTTCCTAATCCACTAGCTCATGTACATATCCAGAACAAAAAACCTCAAGGTAACCTGTACCACTGACCCATTCACTTAGTCACCTATACGACTGACCCACTCACCCATGTGCAGGCAATGTACAATGAAGCAAGTGTGCCAAATGCCTTGTTCAGCACTATCTACCTGTGACTCCCCTTTCAAGGAACTATGCATCTGCACTCCTAGGTCTCCTTGTTCGGCAAAACTCTCCAGGACCCTACCATTAACTCTGTAGCCCTGATTTGCCTTATCAAAATGCAACACCTCACATTTATCTAACTTAAACTCCATCGACTACTCCTCGGCCCTTTGGCCCATCTACTCAAAGTCCAATTGTACTCTGAGATAACCTTCTTCACCGTCCACTATACCACTAACTTTGGTGTCATCTGCAAACTTACTAACTACACCTCCCATGTTCACATCCAAGGCATTTATATAAATGTCAAATACCTGTGGACCCAGCACGGATCCTTGTGGCACACTACTGGTCACAGGTCTTCAGTCTTAAATACAACCCTCTATAACCACCCTCTCTCTCCTACCTTCAAGCCAATTTTGTATCCAATTGCATAGGTCCCCCTGGATTCCATGTGATCTAACCTTGTTAACCAGTCTACAATGAGGAACCTTGTCAAATGCTTTGCATGAGTCCATATACAACATCTACCACTCTACCTTCCTTGAACTTCTTTGTCATATCTTCAAAAACGTTAATCAAGTTAGTGAGACATGATCTCCCAATCACAAAGCCATTTTGATACCCTCTAATCAGTCCTTGCCTTTTCAAATGTATGGAAATCCTAGCTCTCAGAATCCCCTCCAACAGCTTATCCACCACTGACATCTGGCTCACTGGTCTAGAGGTCTCTGGCCTTTCCTCACAGCCTTTCTTAAATAATGGCATAACATGAGCCAACCTCCAGTCTTCCATCACCTCACTCGTGGCTGTTGATGGTACAAATATCTCAGCAAGGGACCCAGCAATCTCTTACCTAGCTCTCCACAAAGTTCTGGGAAACACCTACTCAGGTCCTGGGGATTTATCTATCATTATGCATTTTATGATCTCCAAAACCTCCACTTCTGTAACTATTTATTTCTCTAAGTTTCCTAGTTTCCATTTCCTTCTCCACAGTAAATACTGATATTAAATATTTGTTTAGTATCTCTCCAACCTCCTGTGGCTCCACACACTGATGGCCTTGTTGATGTTCAAGGGCCCCTATTCTCTCCCTACTCTTTTGTCGTTAATATACTTACAGGATCTCTTTGGATTCTCCTTAATTCTACTTGCCAAAGCCATTCCAAGTCCCCTTTTTTCCCATCTTGATTTCCCTCTTAAGTTTACTGCTACTGCCTTTATAGTCCTCCAGGGATTCACTTGATCTACACCTGATATATGCCTGCTCTTTCTTGACCAGAGTCTCTATTTCTCTGGTCATCCAGCATTCCCTACACCTACTAGTCTTGCCCTTCACACTGACAGGTACATACTGTCTCTGGATTCTTGTTATCTCATTTTTAAAGGCTTCCCACTTTCCAACCACTCTGTTACCTGCAATAGACTCCTCCAATCAATTAGAAAAGCCGTTGGAAACACTGAGTAAGTGAGCTACGTTGGTACGACCTGTGTTACTTGAAGCAAATGCAAGTAAAATTCACAAGACAGTCATTTTTAGGCAGATGAGGCAACAAGCCAAGGAGACCATTGAGCAGTCCTGTGCCTGCCTGAGGGTCCTGGCAGCTGAATGTTACCCTGGTGAAGGTGAAACGGAAATAAACACAAAACGTTGAAGGTATTTCTTCCAGCCACTTTGTCGGAAGCCATTGAATAAAGACAGAAAGCTTTCAGTGCAACTGTAGCTTACAATCACATTACTGTTCATTGAATCCAGAGCCATTGAAATCAAGGCCACTAAAAACCACATTCTGAGTTCAGTTTTTAAAAAAAAAAGTGATATTTGGCCATGACGAGGCCAGAATTTATTAACCACTTCCGGTTACCCTTGACAGGGTGGTGTTGAACTAACATCTTGAACTGTGTTAAAAATCACCCAACCACAGGTTATAGTCCAACTGGTTTATTTCGAAGTACTAGCTTTCAGAGCGCTGCTCCTTCATTAAGTAACTAGCCACCTGATGAAGGAGCAGCGCTCTGAAAGCTAGTACTTCCAAATAAATCTGTTGGACTATAATCTAGGGTTGTGTGATTTTTAACTTTGTACACCCCTGTCCAACACCGGCACTTCCACATCTTGAACTGTTGCAGTACTTGTCGTGTGTGTACACCCACAGGGAGTTGACCCCAGTGACTCTGAAGGAACAGTGATATATTTCCAAGTCAGGACGGTGCGTGGCTCGGAGGGGAACCTTCAGGTGGTGGTGGTATTCCCATGTAAAACTGCTCTTGCACCTTTGAGTTGGCAGAGGTTGTGAGCTTGGAAAGGTCTATTGAAGGAACAAGTTGAGTTACTTCACTGTTCCTGTTTCACCTGCCAGGGAATCCAAAGCACTGGCCCAAACTGAGGTGGGCACACATCCCCACAATTCTGCCAGCATGGCACTGTTTCCCCACACCGACCTCAATGACCTATTTCCAGTTGGCAACGCAAACCCTCTGGAAACTCTAACTAGTTCACTCTTGTTGGTCACTCACCAGAAGAACCAATTAACAGCGCCCTTAGGTATCCCACTGGAAAGCTGTCACCAGTAGAAACAGATGACCTTGAATATACTCTGGTGCTCTCTTTCAAATGTAGCAAACAACCACATGTGACTGTGACCAATATCTGCTCAGACGGAGGTATCCTCATAGCTACAAGAGGCTCTGTCAATACCACGAGAGGCAAAACAGTGAGGAAGTTCCAGATTTGGCTCATTCTCTGTGATGCAGGGAATGAGAAACCTTTCACTGTCCAGCAATGAGAAAACTCAATGTAAATGCTTGGAATATTTGAAAGGTTAATCTCGGTTAAGGATGCCAGTATGACCTCTGCACTTTACAGCGTATGTTGAGCCTTGACACACACGTGTTTTCGCAGATTGACACACGACTTCACGTCATGTCCATGATCTTTAAGCGCACCCCGTGCCGAATAACATTCTAACTACGTAAGCCGAAGTACAGAGTCAATGTCAGTAGAAGGAGCTGATAACAAAGTGGCAACAAAACATGAAGAGGCATTACAACTAGCTACGATGATTATGAAATAATGAAAGGTATAATTGGAAGAGTGTGTGTAAACAAGTCCTTCTGAGGAAGCTGAGTGATAATATTACTACAGTAGAAACCTTGAACTCCATACAAATATTCGAAGGTTTAAAATTCACCATGATAAATGGTGGGATTTGAATTCAATATCTTCTAAAATTAAAAGCTAGTCTAATGTGTGATTGTTGTTAATTTCTGGGGAGGAAATTTGCCATCCCTACCTAATCCGACCTACATGTTACTTCAAATCCCCAACAATGTGATTGATTCTTAACTACCCTTTGGGAAGGTAAATACTGCTATTGACATCCATAGTCTGTGAGCAAGCCAATGATAAACACATGGCGAGGTCTTCACAATGTTTGAAACGAGCTCAACAATACAATATGTTCCACAACTCTATGGTCATTCTTCCCTCATCATCAAGGGAATGTCTTGTTGATCCAGCCCATAATGCTCACCAGGAATTGTCAAAACCAAAACACATCCTTGGCAAAGAGTGGGGAACCCAGGATTTGAGTGCAGGGTAGGACACAAAGTCATTCAGTTTTTGCTACATCAAGCAACTACAACATCAAAACATTGTGATCCTCTGAAGATGTCAGGACTACCTCAAGGACTATGGATCAAGATATGGGTTGAATCCACAGGCTTGCCCATTGGTGAATACAAGCTTGTGGTCATTGATCTCTCCTGCAGCTTCCCAATCATGCAAATAGTTATGCCCTTTTCAACGAAAGTAGTTATCCCAACGCTTGACCAGATTTTTGACATCAAAATGGTGAGAAATGACAATGAACCAACACCCCCTCCCCCCACCCATTCAACACTGCTGAATTCGGTAAACTTCCAATATCTCAAGATTTCACTCATCAAAAAATCACACCCCACTGGCCAAGAGCTAATGGACTGACTGAGGGATGTATGTGGACTAGATTAGATTACTTACAGTGCGGAAACAGGCCCTTTGGCCCAACAAGTCCACACCGACCCGCCGAAGCGCAACCCACCCATACCACTACATATACGCCTTACCTAACACTACAGGCAATTTAGCATGGCCAATTCACCTGACCCCCACATCTTTGGACTGTGGGAGGAAACCGGAGCACCCGGAGGAAACCCACGTAGACACGGGGAGAACGTGCAAACTCCACACAGTCAGTCACCTGAGGCGGGAATTGAACCCAGGGTCTCTGGTGCTGTGAGGCAGCAGTGCTAACCACTGTGCCACCGTGCCGCCCGTGGACATTGAGATCACCTCCTTACTCAGTACTGAAAGACCCACTCATCTTTGCACGTCTTATCTCATATGTCTGCCTGAGTTAACAGTCAATGTGCAAGTGCGTACAATCAAGAACAGTAGAATGGAATGCGAGTAAATGCAGAATGAAACATGAAATTCAGAGCTAAAACCAGAAGATGAGCTTGAGAAACATGACAGCAAGCAGACAGCCCCTTGTGACAGGAGAAAGTGAGGCCTGCAGATGCTGGAGAGTCAGAGGCAAAACGTGTGGCGCTGGAAAAGCACAGCAGGTCAGGCAGCATCCGAGGAGCAGGAGAGTCAGTGTTTCAGGCATAAGTCCTTCATCAGGAATTCCTGATGAGGAACTTATGCCCGAAATGACGACTGTCCTGCTCCTCGGATGCTGCCTGACCTGCTGCGCTTTTCCAGCGCCACACGTTTTGCCCCTCTACGACATCCAACCATTTGTGGTGACTGACACAAAATGATTTACAATCGCAGCTAAGCACAATTTGTTTTATTCATTCAAGGGATATGGGCATCCTTGCCTCGTCCAGCATTTATTGTCCATCCCCAGCTGTCCAGAGGGAAGTTAAGAATCTACCACATTGCTACAGAACAAAAACAAAAATTGCTGGAGAAACTCAGCAGGTCTGGCAGCATCTCTGGACTGAAAACAGAATAAGCGTTTTGAGTCATAGAGACATTGAGATGTACAGCACAGAAACAGATCCTTCGGTCCAACTCGTCCATGCTGACCAGATATCCCAACCCAATCTAGTCCCAACCCAATCTAGCACCCGGCCCATATCTCTCTAAACCCTTCCTATTCATATACCCATTCAGATGCCTCTTAAATGCTGTAATTGTCCCAGCCTCCATCACTTCCTCTGGCAGCTCATTCCATACACGTACCACCCTCTGAATGAAAAGGTTGCCCCTTAGACCAGTGACCCTTTTTCAGCGCTTTAGTGAAGAAGGCTTACTGGACTCAAAATGTTGACTCAGTCTTCACTTTATCATATTGTTGTGGGTCTGGAGTCACACACTAGTCTGGGTAAGACACTGCAGTCTCAGGTGAACTAGATTTATGACAACCATTCTGTCAATATTTTAATTCCAGAATTTTACTGAATTCAAATCTCAGCACCTGATTGGAAAGCTGAGTCTGTTGGGCCTAAATACCTCCCTGTGTAACTGGACCCTTGGCTTCCTGACTGGGACACCTCGCTCAGTTTAGATTGGGAACAGCATCTCCAACACCATCACACTGAGCACAGGATTTCTCATGGCCAGCCTGTGCAACAGTTTGTTAGCCTGAGCTATCAGGCTCCTTAACACAGTTTGATCACACTCTATTCCATCTGAAACTCTTTGCATGACTTTGAATTGCTGCTAGAGCAATGTTTTATTAACTATCATTCTTTAGATTAGATTAGATTGGATTAGATTACTTACAGTGTGGAAACAGGCCCTTCGGCCCAACAAGTCCACACCGACCCGCCGAAGCGCAACCCACCCATACCCCTTACCTAACACTATGGGCAATTTAGCATGGCCAATTCACCTGACCCGCACATCTTTGGACTGTGGGAGGAAACCGGAGCACCCGGAGGAAACCCACACAGACACGGGGAGAACGTGCAAACTCCACACAGTCAGTCGCCTGAGGCGGAAATTGAACCCAGGTCCCTGGCGCTGTGAGGCAGCAGTGCTAACCACTGTGCCACCGTGCCTCCCACTACACTGTAATTTTACCACTGTGCCTATTGTCTTGACATGTTTGGAGGGATATGGGACAAACGCAGGCAAGTGGGACTAGTTTAGTTTGGAAATGTGGTCAGCATGGACTAATTGAGCTAAAGGGTCTATTTCCATGCTGTATGCCTCTATGACTGTCTATGTGGAGTTTGCACGTTCTCCCCGTATCTGTGTGGGTTTCTGTCGAGTGCTCCAGTTTCCCACCTCAGTCCAAAGATGTGCAGGTTAGGTGGATTGGCCATGGTCAATGCAGGATTAAAGGGATAGGGTGGGTCTTGGTGGGGGGGTTGGTGTGGACTTGATGGGCTGAATGGCCTGCTTCCACATTGATTTCCATAGTAGCACATTAGGTTATATCATTCCCAATCAGTCTGTGGCTTGACGGACTTGCTCCCACTTTATCTCTGTTATCCTCTTTCAGCTCACTACCCCATGGGAATATTCCAACCCTCCTCAGCTGTCCGGGCCCTAAACTCTCGAAATCCCTCCCTCGAGCTTCTTCCTCCTCTGCAACCCTCCTTTAAACCTATCTCCTTGACCAAGATTCTGGTCACCCACCCTAATGGTGAAAGTGGGTACTGCAGATGCTGGAGATTTGAGTTAAGATTAGAGTGGTGCTGGAAAAGCACAGCAGGTCAAGCAGCATCCGAGGAGCAGGAAAATCAACAATTCGGGCAAAGGCCCTTCATTAGGAACCCTTCTAGATGAAGGGCTCTTGCTCGAAATGTCGATTTTCCTGCGCCTCGGATGCTGCCTGACCTGCTGTGCTTTTCCAGCACCACTCTAATCTTGACTCACCCACCCGAATCTCTTCTTCTCTGGTCTGCTTCTGTTTTTGTCTCATTTCAGAAGCATGCTACCATGTCGAAAGGTGCCACATAAATCCAGGTTGTTGTTGTTGCATAAACAGAGTCACCCTGGGCCTCTTAAGTCAACTGCGAATCATTGACTTTCCAGGCTTGAGAGCATACTGTGTGCGTTGTAATTAGAATCCTTCCAAACCGCTCGAATCCAGTCGCAGACTTATCTTTCCCCTCCTCCGCACTCTCTCTCCTTCCCCGCTATATATTGATAAACTCAATCAGTCCTCTGGGGTAGGCTGTATGCAATCCAATTTTACCCAGTTGCTATGATGGAGTGGACTGCAAGCATTGATTGTATCTCAGGGAGCAGAGTCTAACAAAGCCTCAGCATGGAGGAGGGACAGCAGTTCTCTGTGTTGTGTGTGTGTTTAGTTTACATCTTTGCAAACAGAGAGCAATGACAGCACACATGCTCTTAAAAGGGCTAAGAAACCATGGCCTTCAGAGAGCGTTGGGGTGGAAATAACTGCCTTATCACCCTAATCTCTCAAATACTGCCGTGACGTTTCACAACCAACAGGGTGAAATGATGTGGAGACGCTGGTGTTAGACTGGGTTGTACAAAGTTAAATGTCACACAACACAATGTTATAGTGTAACAGGTTTATTTAGAACGATAACTTCGCAGCTCCGAAAGCCAGTGCTTCCAATTAAACCTGTTGGACTATAACCTGGTGTTGTGTGATTTTTAACAGGGTGAAAGGTGGGATTATTGCTGCCCGTGACATAGTTAAAACATTTTCAAGGTGCTCCAGGCTTTAAAGAGTTAGCTGTTGCCATGGTACTTAAGTACACAGTCCACACTAGGAAGCTTCCCTTGCTATTTATTGTGTGACAAACTTGTAACTCTCTTGTCGGTACCACAGAATATCAAAGACTTCACAAGGTGATTTCTGTGGGGGTAAAGTCTGTTGGGTCACAGCTCCAGATTTTACAACCAACAGAGAGCAGTTAGGGTGTGGAATGCCCTGCCTGCAATAGTAATAGACTTGTCAATTTTAAGGGCATTTAAATGGTCATTTGATAAACATATGGACGATAATGGAATAGTGTAGGTTAGGTGGGCATCAGATTGGTTTCACAGGTTGGTGCAAGATCGAGGGCCGAAGGGTCTGTACTGCGCTGGAATGGTCTATGCTCTATTTGACTTTTCCAGGATGTTGAAACATTCCATGTGCAAACAGCCTTCAGAATGTTAAATCATTCAGAGTGTTAGAAGGTAGCTCCCTTCCACCTGTAGTTATTTCCAGCCCTGGGAGAGGGGGCCTGCAGTCTCCTCCCATCTGCTTCAGGTGTTCCGCAATAGTTCGTCACCGGGGGTGGGGTGGGGGGACGCTGTTTCATAATCTTGACAATAGCTTGATTCAAACTTGATAAATGTCACTTAAGATTTTGATTTTCATTACCGGCCTCCTTGGAGATTGCTTTCATTTATTTGTCCATTTTAAAGTGTAGACAGTACCATGTGCCTTTCAGCCCGATATTACAGGGCGACTGTCTGTGTGGAGTTTGCACATTCTCCCCGTGTCTGCGTGGGTTTCCTCCGGGTGCTCCGGTTTCCTCCCACAGTCCAAAGATGTACAGGTCAGGTGAACTGGCCATGCTAAATTGCCCCATAGTGTTAGATGCGTTAGTCAGAGGGAAATGGGGCTGGGTGGGTTACTCTTTGGAGGGTTGGTGTGGACTTGTTGGGCCGAAGGGCCTGTTTCCACACTGTAGGGAATCTAATCTAATCTAATTATCCATCAATGGTGTTTCACCCTCCCAGTTCAGGGTGACATTTCTGTTCATGAGAAACCTTTGCACCGTCATTGGGTCTCTTCCAAGTGTACAGAATACCTCGAAAAACTCCTGGAGTATTCCAAATCCTTGGTATCTATGGGGACACATGCCTACAGAATATTCATCCTATTTTTGAAACATAGAAATATATAGAATCGGTGCAGGAGTAGGCCTATCAGCCCTTTGAGCCTGTCCTATCTTTCAACATGATCATCCCACTCCCATTTTCTCTCCATGCCCCTTGATCCCTTGAGCCACAAAGGCCATGTCCAACTTCTTCTTGAACATATTTAATAAACTGGCCCCAACAGCCAGCTGTGGGAGAGAATTGCACAAGGCCCCAAGTCTGAGTGAAAAAATTCTTCCTCATCTCAGTCCTGAATACCTTACTCCTTATTCTTAGAGCGTGACACTCCCAACATTCTTCCAGTTCCCATCAGGGTTTTATTTGTTTCTATGCAATCCCCCATGATTTGTCAAAATTCCAGTGAGTACAAGCCCAGTCTTTCTTCACACGTCAGCACTGGTATCCCAGGAATCAGTCTGGGGAAACTTCGCTGGACTTCCTCAATAGCAAAAATTCCATTTATTAAGATTACAGCTGCAATAATTTAGCCTGGTTGCGCAACTCTTCACCCACTTACCAACCTACCCTTACCCACTTGGCACCTCACCCAATCACACCCTGCCAACATATCCACATATCCATCTGACAATACACCTCACAACCAGCTGCCAGTCTATCTCCCTCTTCCATTTACCTTACTTTCTCTCAGTTGCTACCAAAGTGATTTTGGACTGTTAAACCATAGAATAAGACGGCTCATGTGACAAATGCGAGGTGTGGCTTCAGTGTTGATCCAGCCTGCTCCTGTCTTTGTGGATTCCTGGGTGTGTCTGCACGGTTTCAATTAGGAAGACTGCTGATCTAGAGGTTGGCTCAGGCAACTCCTTGGAATTGTAAGTGGGCGATTTTTATTCTGATGTCGGTCAGGGATGTTTCAAGATATTGTTCAATAACAGATCGGGTTTACTGACGTAAAGGTCTCTCATGGTTTCGATGAACTCCAATTGCGAACATAACTGAATAATAGTGTGTACTAGCTACAAGACGCTCTGCAGAAATTCACCAAAGATCCTTAGAGAGCACCTTCCAAACCCCCATCCAGAAGGGCAAGGGCAGCAGGTATAGGGGAACACCACTACCTTCTAGTTCCCCTCCAAGCCACTCTGACGTAGAAATATACAGCCGCTCCATCACTGTCACTGGGTCAAAATCCTGGAATGCCCTCCCTACCGACATTGTGGGTCAACCCACAGGAGGTGGCTGCAGCGATTCCAGAAGGCAGCTCAACCCCCACCTTCTCAAGGGGCAATTAGGGATGGGCTATCAATGCTGACCAGCCAGTGACGTCCAAGTCCCACAAAGACATTTTAAACATCGCAGACAGTGGTAACAGAATCCTTATTTTAGTCATGTATCTCTCCTCCCAGCTCCTTTCATTCATCTATCCATTTAGAGAAATATTAACAAATAAAAGTGCGAAAATGAAAGCATTCCGTATTAATCCTGGTAAAATGCACCACTCCACCGGAGTCAAATTGCTTTCCAATTATATACCTATACTGTAAATGAATTAATGTCTTACAACACCTTGTGAGGACTGCTGTTCAACAAAGATTTATGTCCATTGGAACACTGTACGCCTCTCCAATAGAAATGCAGTTACCCCACTGGCTACCACAGCAATTGAGGAGCCAATTATTCAATGGATTCTTTCAGTGGAGTTGGAGTTGATGGGGGGGGGTTGCTGTTTGGGATTTAGGGTGGGTGTCAGTTCTGGTAGTGGTGGCTCCAGTTGTATTGGTCCAGGGCAGCGGCAGTGGAGTGGGGTCAGAGGTCGAGTCCAGCATGGGCACAGGGGAGCAGTTGGCAGAGTATTGCATCACATGGAAGCGCTGGTCAGGAAGGGCTGAAGGAGGGAGTGGGGTGGTGTGGGGGTGGGGGGGTGGGGGGTGGTGTCAGATCCCCAGGAGATGTCAGGTTAGAGCCAGGGCAGGGCGTGAGGGATAGAAGAGGGGTGTATTTGGGGGTTTGTGTGAGGGAAGTATGGGGTCAGTTCAATAGTTACCCAGGAGTTAGACTTGGCACTTAATAGTCTAACCTTTCCTGAGCAAATAATTTACTCAATTTAATCAGAAACCTCAAATTCCCAAGTTTAAGCGGAGACAAATGGAGGGATCCAGGCATTGGGAAATTGCCCAGCAGAAGATTCAATGTCCTAGTCATATCCCTCCACGGGGTCCCCAGACACAATTCACATTAACACAACTGTCTGGCTGTCAGAACATCTGAGCCATTGTCTGCACTATAAGTTTAGGTTTCTCTTATTGACTGTTCAACCTGGAATTATGCAAATTGACTCTGGCCATTTGCTAACTTGCAGCAGCAACTAAACTTCAAAGTAGAGCCCATTCACTCTAAATATAATCCATAAGTAGCTCCTTTCTAGCTTTATCTGCCTATACTCAGATGCTTGATTAATTTGTACTTGAATCTCCCGGCCTTTCTGTTCATCACAAAAATTTAAGATTGGCAGGAACGAAAATTTCAACTTTGATTGGTTCGGAGAGCTGAGGGTCCAGTGTGATGAAATATGCTTCCCTTTCCAGGCTGTTACCTGCCATACGTTAGCTGGTGCTAAGCTAATCAAGCAGTAGCCATTGGAAACTATGATGTTCTGTTCGATTGCATGCAGTAAGTACTAAAATTATCTCCCATTCAACACCTACACAAAAGCAACATTTATGACTGTGACATTCTACAGTATACAAATAATAGCTACCTTTTATCTCTCCACAGAAGGCTCAGTGCCATCTGGTCTGTAGAAGCTACTGACCACTCACATGTAGTCTCACACACACACACGTGCACTACATACGTGTAGACACACACACACACACACACACACACTAACATATACACTACACACGTAGACACACACACGTATACACACATACACTAACACGTACACACACACATACGCACACTAACACATACGCGCACACGTACACTACACACGTATAGACACACATATATACTAACACATACACACACATGTACACCACACAGGTGTAGGTGCACACATACACTAACACGTATGCACATATACTCACACACACACGACACACATGTAGACACACACATACACTAACACGTACACACACACATATGCACACACGTATAAAAACACATATATACACAGACACACACATCCTTACACCTATACCTACCTCCTGGCTGCCTCTTACATCTCTTAACTTACTTTCTTAGAGCTTTCTTTGTGCTTTCGTTGATGCTCTCAGTTTCTCTGATTTGCATTAGCATCTCGTACAGACTGAAAGGTAGGCAGCGTATTGTGCTTGGCATCAACAGCCAAGGGCATGGACATGTTGGTCTCCAGCACCTTTTATGCCCATGTGTAACCTATGATGTGTGCCAACAGTTTGGGTGACAAACACACTGCTCATGCCTCAGTCTAAAGACCATGTTTGAATGTCAAAAGTGACTAGTTCTAACTGGCGTCAAGGGGGATTGTTGTCAGTCAGGGATACCACTACAGTCACTCAAGGATTAGGGTACTGAGGGTCGGTTAGAGTCAGCTACCTGGTCCAGTGTCTACACTGTCTGGGGATTGGGCCTTTGTCAGTCCAGCAGGCCAGTCTGGGATGAAGCTATAAATGTTGGGAAGATGGGAAGACATCAGTCTGGGCACTAGGGCATGCAGATTCAGGGCTGTCCTCACAGTTCAGTGCAGGGGCTCAGGCCATAGTCACTCTTGGAAGCTTGGGCAATAATTCTCGGGGGTTTTATCACACGTGTAACGATGTGCGTGTGTATGTACATATGTGCCTACGTGTTAGTGTATGTGTATGCATGTTAATGTATATATGTGTGTGTCTACACATGTGTAGTGTACATATGTTTAGGTTGGATTACTTACAGTGTGGAAACAGGCCCTTCGGTCCAACAAGTTCGGCATATTTTTGGACTGTGGGAGGAAACCAGAGCACCTGGAGGAAACCCACACAGACAGGGGGAGAATGTGCAAACTCTACATTGACAGTTGCCTGAGGTGGGAATTGAACCCGGGTCTCTAGCGCTGTGAGGCAGCAGTGTTAACCACTGTACCACCGTATCGCCCACGGTGTGTGTGTGTGTGTGTGTGTATGTGTCTGCACGTGTGTAGTGTACGTGTGTGCATATGTGTTAGTGTGTGTACGCGTGTGTGTGTGTGAATATGATGTGTTGGGGAAAGTGATTAACCTTACTTCTGGGGATGGGCTGCATTGTGCTGTGACACTGAGGGGGTAATAACAATGAAGGGGGTCAACAGCAAAAGTAGTGGTGGAATTTGGGGTTGGTCTACCAACCTGGCTTCAGCACCAGGATTGTGGACGGTTAGGGTGCAGTAAGCCAAGGTCTGAGGGAGAGAACTGAGTGAGTAGGAAGAGCAGAGGGCAGGGCTATAAGAATGAGGTAGACCATAAGACCATAAGACATATGAGCAGAGGTTAGGCCATTCGGCTCATCGAGTCTGCTCTGCCATTCAATCATGGCGTTTTTCCACTTCCTTCCCAGACAACAGCCATGAAGTGCAGATGCTGCGTGTAATAGTGAGAATGTGAGACTGTTAGCTTTGGAGACCTCTCAGTGTAGTCGCAAGGTTTGAGTGAATGGTGGCTGTGAGGTAGCAGCGAGAGGGTGGTAGTCCTGGGGACAGAAGACCATTGACCCGCTCCCTGCATGTTCCTCTGCCTGAGAAACTGGCCGTCCCCTCCCTACCACCAGGATATACCTCCCTGAAAATGACACTTTTCCCAAATATGGGAACATTCAGCCACATTGACATCTTCTAATCAAGTGGTACCCTGTGAAATGTCTAAATACTTTGAGCAAGAGGATGCGGTTAAATCTGGTGAAAGTGTGTAACCGTACAGTGTACACGGCTGTACACTCAGACCCATTACTGATTTGTGACAAGTTACGGCCGTAGCAGAAAGTTATTACCTCTGCCCTATCTCTGAAGTTACCTAACTGTGGCCACAGATCTTCAGATGCTCCTGTTGAGGGTGGATAGTGATCGTTTAGATCATGTGGAAAAGCCTAATTCAATCCATATCCCTTGAAGGTGATGGCAAATTGTAAATCTCACACTGGTACTGCGCCTAAAAAGGATTCAAAATGTCCGGAGAGAGTTAAAGACCTTTACAGTGAGTAACATCGAGTCACAGAGTCAAACATAAGACCATAAGACATAAGAGTGGAAGTAAGGCCATTCGGTCCATTGAGTCCGCTCCGCCATTCAATCATGACTGATGGGCACTTCAACTCCACTTACCCGCATTCTCCCCATAGCCCTTAATTCCTTGCACTCCCCAGTTAATTCTAATAAACCAAAACAGGTAGTCATGCCTGCTCTGTTGAAACAGAACTCTAACACGGTGGGCTCATCACAAAGGAAGCAAGTTGGCAGAATTGATGATGGACATTCATTCATTCCAGTTCAAAATTCTGACCGGCTAGGAATCACTAGTTGACCTGTCCTAAATTGAGTTAAAAATCACACAACACCAGGTTATATTTGGAAGCACTAGCTTTCAGAGCACTACTCCTTGGTCAAGCAGCTAGCACAATGAAAGATTATACTTCCCAATAAACCTGTTGGGACTTTCACCTGGTGTTGTGTGATTTTTAACTTTGTCAAACATGGCTCCTCCACATCACATCCTAAACTGGACAGAGGATTGTCAGCTGCTGATGATGTGTGAAAGTAGAGAAGAGACGTGGCCTGGATGCCAACAATTATCGACAAATAAGTAGGGACTTTGATGCTTAAAGTGTGCTTGATAGGAACTGAAATGTTTACGTTTCGGTTTGCTGATGGTGGGGAATAAAACCCACGGATGTTGGTCAGTCACAAATATCCTCCTGACTGATCCTTCTGCCCTACTGTGAGAAAATTCACTCTCACAAGCTTTCAATTGAATTCACTCTTCAATGCAGTTCACTTCGAAAGGAAATCAAGCAGACAGCTCGCATTTGTTTCAGACGTAATATCGGCACAAATTGATGGTTTGTTTACTGAAAATTACCTTCAAAATCCTTGGAGTGCTGTAAAACTGTGTTGGGTCATTTCACACTGCCATTATCAAATCTCATTTCAGTGCCACAAGATGAAGGAGCGCGGTCCCGATCTCTGAGATGATCAACGACTTCACGGCTTCAGAGGTTAATTTGCAACGCTGATAAAGAATGATCTACTTTCCAGTGCATTCAGTTTTAAATGTGCGATTGCAAATTATTAAAATCCAATTTGTCTGAGAGGAAGAAAAGGAGCTTTCTTGTGTTGTAAGGACCGAAATAAATAACGACTACACGCGAACCCAGCAATGGGGCTTCCAGATTATTGTTTAATGCATAAGTTGCATGGCCACTTTTGTAAGTAATTAACTGAAAGCCACAAAGGACCATAGGAATCCCTCTCTCTATTGGTGGTGAGATGCTAATGTCAATGAACTAGTAATTTGTTCGGTCCCAGCTAGGGCGGCACGGTGGCACAGTGGTTAGCACTGCTGCCTCACAGAGCCTGAGACCCGGGTTCAATTTCCGACTCAGGCGACAGACTGTGTGGAGTTTGCACGTTCTCCCCGTGTCTGCGTGGGTTTCCTCCGGGTGCTCCGGTTTCCTCCCACAGTCCAAAGATGTGCGGGTCAGGTGAATTGGCCATGCTAAAATTGCCCGTAGTGTTAGGTAAGGGGTATGGGTGGGTTGCACTTCGGCGGGTCGGTGTGGACTTGTTGGGCCGAAGGGCCTGTTTCCACACTGTAAGTAATCTAATCTAGAGATGTGGTTTCACATTCTTCTTGGAATTTAGATTCAATTAATAAATCTGAACATAGACGGGCTTTGATATTTGTGATCCTGGCAAATATCATTGCATCTTCTAAAAGTGCATCCAGGCCATTAATGTCCTTTTACACACAGAAATCCTCCATCCTTGTCTGATCTGTCCTCCATGTGACTCCAGTCAAGATTAGAGTGGTGCTGGGAAAGCACAGCAGGTCAGGCAGCATCCAAGGAGCAGGAAAACCAACGTTTCGGGCAAAAGCCCTTAGTCAGGAATGAGTTTGGGAGCCTCTGGAGTGGAGAGATAAATGGGAGGGGTTGGGGCTGGGGAGAAGGTAGCTGAGAGTGCTATAGGTGGATGGAGGTGGGGGATGAAGGTGATAGGTGGGAGAGGAGAGTGGAGCGGATAGGTAGGTAGGAAGATGGACAGGTGGGGCGGGTCATGAGGGTGCTGCTGAGCTGGAAGGTTGGATTCCATGTGACTCCAGGCAATCCTGAGAGTGGGTGACTCTTTCTCATGCTCTGAAAGGCCTAGAAAGTCACTTAGGGATGGGCAATAAATCCTGGCCTTGCCAGAAATGTTCACTTCCCTCAAAGATGAAAAACAATTTGAAAGATTCAACTGGCTCTATGTAGTTTGAGGGTTACCCCACAGTAATGTGGGGCAAGGCGAGGTGGGGGCAGGGAAGGGAGTGTGGCTGGGTGGGGCCAGGATTCCTGACCAAAGCTACTTTGTTCTGGCTGAAAAAAAACCAAATGATAATGTATCCCACCAATTACACCAAGGCAGGGGGTCTTTTGGGGGAACCTGCAAAGCGCACAATTCTTGTGGAGGCTCAGGGATGGAATTCATCAGTCATTTCTGGCCAATTGTCCACCCAGTGGGCAGCTAGAATGTCAGGGACGGGCGATGGCCATTGAAAACAGGTGAAGCACAGCCCATCCCATTAGAGAGGGCAGAGGCTGGAGGAGGTGGTTTAGTTATGATTGGATAATAGGCTGGAGAGAGAAGCTGGGGGGCTTTGAGGAAGTAGTCAGCAATGGCATGATTTAAGAATGTCCATCAAATATGCCACTTTGCCAAGTGCCTTAATACTGTCCATTAAAAATGGAGGACATTTCTAGTGTGTTGGGAACGGGTCTCATTCCCCATCACCATCCTCATCCCCCAGTAGGTCTTTAACAACCATCCTTTGTTCTATCCCACTTGCTACTGTAGGATTAAGGGAGTTAGATACAGTTCTTAGTGCTAAAGGGTCAAACTTCATGGGAAAAAGCAAGAGCAGGCTCTCATTCAGAGTGGAGCAGGTTTGGATGGGCCAAATGACCTACTACCGCAGCTAGTTTCTGTTGCTATGTCACTGTCGGCATGGTGACGGAAGGCCACTGAGGCAGATTCATGTTGGGGACCATGACTGGCAATTTTCATCCGACTCCTTCACAGTTCCCAATGTCCACCTCAATATTTGACTCCAGGGCGCGGAGTAAATTCCGGTTAGTGCATCTTTTTCCTTTTCTATCGGCGCTGCTTGACATGTTTCCAAAATCGTAGCTCCTCCTTGGAAGGATGATTGGGTGGCTTTGCAAAATTTCCCCAAAATCTTCCATTCACCCAAAGCACTTCAAGTACTGCCGAAGAGTTAGACCTGACTGGGCACGTTGACTCTGTTCCTCTCTCCACAGATGCTGCCCAGACTTGCTGGTTTTCTCCAGCACTTTCTGCTTTTATTTCAAGCCTTCAGAAACTGCAGTGTTGTACTTCTTTTTCAAAGTAACCATCAGGAGCTGAGCTGCGTCCAGCGCTGTCCAGAAAAGTTACAGTCACAGTCAGTCAGCCTGCGATGTTACAGTGAATCAAAGTGATACTAAAACATCCCTGACTAGCAAGAGGGTGGTAGCCTAGTGGTAATCCCAGTAAGTGGCTGTTAATCCAGAATGTCTGCTCAACATTCTGGGGATATGGGTTCAGATCCCACCCAGGCAGGTCGTGAAATTTGAATTCAGTTAAAATGTGGAATAAAAGAAAAGCTAGCCAAGTTGCAACCATAAAAGTTCTCTAATGACCTTTTGGCAAGGAAAATCAGCTACCTTTACTGATCCTGGAAAAGCCGTTCATTAAAATCAGATAACAAACACTTGGCTGAGCTCCAACACCCATCGTTAGATTCAGTTCAGCAGAATGTAATGGCAGTTTCTAGGGGCTGTGAGAGTTTTGCTTTGATTGACAGTTTTATTAGCAGTAAATAGGATTAAAGTTGTTTTGAAAAGAGTTTAAAATGGCTGTTTATTTATTTTGTTAGTTCTGTGTGCATTATGGATGAGAACGAGTGGGCATCAGAGTTTTGGATGATGCATGCCTGTGTATGGACTAGCCATGCAGCTAATCAGGGCTATAGGGAATGAATGGGCGAGGAGAAAGTCTAGGGTACCTGAAACCCATGTATAGACCTAGTCCTGTGCCCCAGGAAGGGAGGTGCACCATCTAGTTGTCCACCTTGGGCTAGCTTCAGGAAGCAAGCTAACTCTGTGAGAGAGAAAGTAAGGGAAGAATGTAGTATGAGTTAAGAGTTGGAAAGACAATGTTGGGAAATATCAACTCTTCTGTCCTTCGGATGCTGCCTGACCGGCTGTGCTTTTCCACCACCATATGTTTTGACAATGTTGGGAAAGGTGTTTAACTCGCGTTAAACCTAAAAGGGAAAAAACTGACCCGCAATACTTCCTCAGGGTGGTAGGGAAATTCAGCAATGACTCTTATCAATTTTTATAGATGCACCAAAGAAAGCATCCTATCCCGATGCACCACAGCTTGGTATGGTAACTGCTCTGCCCAAGACTATAAGAAATTACAGAGAGTTGTGAACGCAGCCCAGTCCATCACACAAACCCAACCTTCCACCCATTGGCTCCATACTTCCCACTGCCTTGGGAAAGCTGCCAGCATAATCAAAGACCCTTCCCACGCTAGTTATACTGCCCTCCACTGTCTTTCATCGGGCAGAAGATATAAAAGTTTGAAAAAAAAATGTACCAACAGATGCAAGATCAGCGTCTTTCCTGTTGTTATCAGACTTATGGACGGACTTCTCATATATTAGGGTTGATGTTTCTCTGTTCCTTCCCTTTAATACCAAATTCTGCATTCTGTCCTGTTACCCCTTTGTACTTATGTAAGGTATGATATGTATGGTTAGCAAATAAAGCAATACTTTTCACTGTATCCTGGTATGTGTGACAATAGTAAATCAAATCAAAATCATTGCATTTGTCGGACTTGGGACAAATAGCTGGAGCTAGTGCACACAAAATGCCGCCTGTTTTGCACATGAATTTGAAATTGATGCCCTACAACAGGGTACCGCCACGATTTATTAAATTTGGCACCTACCTCAGAGATCAGCTGGATTTGGCATCAGGCAGGCCGTGTGTAACAACCTGTCAGCTGAGGTGAATTTTCCATTTTCCGACTGTCAACTCCAAGCCCTTCCGTTTGTCAGACTAAAAGTGGCTGACGACAGAAATCACTCCACAGAGGCTGGTATCCCGTCACCTCGTATTCGCACGTCGAGAGTCCTTGACATTGATCCTGCTCCCTGAGAGCCAGCTCAGGGGAGAAGTGAACTTGTCATTGTAGTGATTGTAATGATGTTAGCAGGTGGACCTCACAGCATATGGGTTCCCTGATTGAGGCTGTTAATTGGGTCCAATCAGGGAGTCCTGGCTGACAGATATAAACAGGAGTGTCAGGGGTTCTACTCACTCTGAGAGCTGGCTCTGAGGAAGCCGTACCAGTGTCAAGTAGTATGTACGTGTCAATAAAGGACACTCCTGTTTAATTTCCTTTTTTTCTGGAATGACCATCAGGATCCCTGTTCTGGAAATAGCTGCGGGTATCGCTGTCAGGGCGGTAGCTATCTGGGATCCATCGCCTGGTGGTAGCTGCAGGGATAGCTCTCTTACATGAGGTCATGACCTTCAATAATGCTAATTGCAAGCCTGTTATCTTTGCACCAAATCTGTTCTTGACATTATGTTCCTGACGTTCCCTTTTGAGGTTGATTGGCTTCCTGCTATTTTCGAATAAGTATTTCGATTAATTGGAAAGTCTCGCATCTTTGCATGAATATTGATCGAAGTCCGGTATCTACTGAGGTCCCATTCAGTCTGGGTGCAGTAGCATTAGGCCTGATTGATTGTTCTTGTAGAGTTGAGGAGTGAATTGGATTTTCGGGCTGAACAGTGGTTTTAGGAAGCTATCCCTGTGACTGTGTATTTTTCCAGTCCATAGCCCAGCTGTCTTTTTACTTTTAAAAGGTCATTTAAGAAGTCCAAAACTTTAGTCACGTATTTCAGATTAAGAGGATTTTTGCTCAATCCTGCACTACCTACTCAACCCCTATGATGCTCCTCTCATTCAATTCTAGCTCCATTCCACTGCTCACTGCTCCCTAAACAGCTTGATACTTTGGGGATATCCTGGAGTGCTGCTAGCACCATCTTTAAAATATCATAGTGTACTGGACAAGCTGTTTTAGTCTAGAACTACCCTGCAACGTTCCTGACATTTGCCTCCGATATGCAGAGAAGAGAAAATTAGCAACCCACTTCGCTGACAGGGACTTGGGCATCCCTGTGGACTGTGTAGTTCAGACACAGGATGCCCTCATCCCTCAGGACTGGAAGACATGGCACCAGACCTTACCAGCCTGATTCATGGTCGCCATCCAACTGAGTGATGTCCCAGCTGTCTGGAGGAGTGCACTGCTTCTCTCACTCACTGTTACCCACCCCAAAATGGACACCAGTAACCTTGCACTGCCTAAGCACTCCCTCAGGGCACCTTCTTACCTGCTTCAAATTTTACAGTTGTGCCTGAACTAACTCCACAGAGCCTAATATACCATCAATAAGTTATCCTTTATTGACACGTACATACTAGTTGACACTGGTACGGCTTCCTCGGAGCCAGCTCTCAGAGTGAGCATAATCCCTGACACTCCTGTTTTTTTTTAATTTTATGAAACAAATTACAAAACAGTTTACAAAAAAACACTTAAAGCTGTACAAGAGACAGCAATTTTACAAGGGAGATGAGCAACAAGGCTAGGCCCCAAATCTACCGTTCAACCATTTTACAGGGAGATGAGGACAAACCTCAAATCCCAGTTTCACATAAAAATATAAAAAGACATGAATGACATTTGTACATTAAACAATACTGTTACATACAAAAGTGCAGACAATACAGACCCAGCAAGCCCCTGCCCCTACCCACCGTCCGACCACTCTAAGGCAGCCCGCCCCTACCCGCCTTCCGGTTCTCGGTCCATCCCATGCCCCTTCCAGTTCTCGGTCCGCCCTGACACACCATTCGACCACCTCTAGGACAGCCGCCCCGGTACTCGCCCAGGGTGACATCGATCAGGATGGCCTACCCACCTTCTGGCTTCACTAACCACCCTCAGCGCCTTTCGACCACCTCTGGGGCAGCCCACCCCGGTACCTGCCCGGGGTGACAGCGCTGAGGACGGCTACCCACCTTCTGGCTCTCGGTCTACCCCTATGTACCATTGGTTCAGGGCGATGCATGAGCCTCCCAGCTCACAAGGCCTGCCAGACCCAGGGAACTCCTGTTTATATCTGTCAGCCAGGACTCCCTGATTGGACCCGATTAACGGCCTCAATTAGGGAACTCATATGCTGTGAGGTCCACCTGCTAACATCATTACAGTCACTACAATGACAAGTTCAATTCTCCCCTGTGTTTCTCAATGCCCTACAAACTCAAATTTAGCATTAACCTCTACACTGACTATATTAGTTATGCTGCATAATTCAAATGTTTGCTTGATTGGTTATTATTGAGGCAACCAAATGATTTCAGGTGAACAAGACCCTGAAATGCAATGCGTGTGCTATGCATAAATATAACCTTTGTATTGGTAAATGAGAGCTGAAAATGTGTTGTTGGAAAAGTGCAGCAGGCCAGGCAGCATTCAAGGAGCAGGAGAGTCAACGTTTCGGGCATAAGCCCTTCTTCAGGAATAAGGAACGTGCACCGAGCAGGCTAAGATAAAAGGTAGGGAGGAGGGACTTGGGGGAGGGGCATTGGAAATGCGATAGGTGGAAGAAGGTTAAGGTGAGGGTGATAGGCTGGAGTGGGGGTGGGGGCGGAGAGGTCAGGAAGAGGATTGCAGGTTAGGAAGATGGTGCTGAGTTCAAGGGTTGGGACTGAGACAAGGTGGGAGGGGGGAGGGGAAATGAGGAAACTGGAGAAATCTGAGTTCATCCCTTGTGGTTGGAGGGTTTCTAGGCGGAAACTGAGGCGCTCTTCCTCCAGCTGTCGTGTTGCTATGGTCTGGTGATGGAGGAGTCCAAGGACCTGCATGTCCTTGGGGGAGTGGGAGGGAGAGTTGAAGTGTTGAGCCACGGGGCGGTTGGGTTGGTTGGTGCGGGTGTCCCAGAGGTGTTCTCTGAAACGTCCCGCATGTAGGCGGCCTGTCTCCCCAATATAGAGGAAGCCACATCGGGTGCAGCGGATGCAGTAAATGATGTGTGTGGAGGTACAGGTGAATTTGTGGTGGATGTGGAATGATCCCTTGGGGCTTTGGAGGGAAGTGAGGGGGGAGGTGTGGGTGCAAGTTTTGCATTTCTTGCGGTTGCAGGGGAAGGTGCCGGGAGTGGAGGTTGGGTTGGTGGGGGGTGTGGACCTGACGAGGGAGTCACGGAGGGAGTGATCTTTTCAGAACACTGATCGGGGAGGGGAGGGAAATATATCCCTGGCGGTGGGGCCTGTTTGGAGGTGGCGGAAATGACGACGGATGATACGATGTATATGGAGGTTGGTGGGGTGGTCGGGGAGGACCAGTGGGGTTCTGTCCTGGTGGTGATTGGAGGGGCGGGGCTCAAGGGCGGAGGAGTGGGAAGTGGAGGAGAAGCGGTGGAGGGCATCGTCGATCACGTCTGGGGGGAAATTGCGGTCTTTGAAGAAGGAGGCCATCTGGGTTGTACAGTATTGAAACTGTTCCTCCTGGGAGCAGATGCGGCGGAGACGAAGGAATTGGGAATGTGGGATGGCGTTTTTACAGGGGGCAGGGTGGGAGGAGGCGTAGTCTAGGTAGCTGTGGGAGTCGGTCGATCTATAGTAAATGTCCGTGTTGATTTGGTCGCCCGAGATAGAAATAGAGAGGTCTAGGAAGGGGAGGGAGGAGTCTGAGACGGTCCAGGTAAATTTGAGGTCGGGGTGGAAGGTGTTGGTAAAGTGGATGAACTGTTCAACCTCCTCGTGGCAGCACAAGGCAGCGCCAATACAGTCATCAATGTAGCAGAGGAAAAGGTGGGGGGTGGTGCCAGTATAGCTGCAGAAGATGGACTGTTCCACATATCCTACGAAGAGGCAGGCATAGCTGGGGCCCATGCGGGTGCCCATGGCTACTCCTTTGGTTTGGAGGAAGTGGGAGGATTGGAAAGAGAAGTTGTTCAGAGTGAAGACCAGTTCAGTCAGTCGAAGGAGGGTGTCAGTGGAAGGGTACTGGTTGGTACGGCGGGAAAGGAAGAAGCGGAGGGCTTTGAGTCCTTTGTGATGGGGGATGGAGGTGTATAGGGACTGGATGTCCATGGTGAGGATAAGGCGTTGGACACTGGGGAAGCGAAAATCATGGAGGAGGTGGAGGGCATGGGTGGTGTCCTGAACATAGGTGGGGAGTTCTTGGACTAAAGGGGACAGGACCTTGTTGAGGTATGCAGAGATGAGTTCTGTGGGGCAGGAGCAGGCTGAGACAATGGGTCAGCCGGTGCAGTCAGGATTGTGGATTTTGGGCAGGAGGTAGAAACGGGCGGTGTGGAGTTGTGGGACAATGAGATTGGAGGCGGTGGATGGGAGATCCCCTGAGGTGATGAGGTTATGGATGGTCTGGGAGATGATGGTTTGGTGGTGGGAGGTGGCATCATGGTCAAGGGGCAGTAGGAGGAGGTATCCGCGAGCTGGCATTTAGCCTCAGCGGTGTAAAGGTCGGTGCGCCAAACTACCACCGCGCCTCCCTTGTCTGCCGGTTTGATAATGAGGTTGGGGTTGGAACGGAGGGAGTGGAGGGCTGCACGTTCCAAGGGTGAGAGGTTGGAGTGGGTGAGAGGGTGGAGAGGTTCAGGCAGTTAATGTCACGGCGGCAGTTGGCTATGAAGAGATGGAGGGCAGGTAAGAGGCCAGCACGGGGCATCCAGGTGGATGGGGTGTGTTGGAGGCGGGAGAAGGGGTCGTCAGAGGGTGGGTGAGAATTGGTAAATGAGCGGTCACGGGAATAAGTAAGTGATGTGTTGCTGGTGTTTAAATACAAAACCACGCAAAAACTCTTTTTTGATTAAGGAATCTAAATACATGTTAATGTTACAGGTGAAGATTATGAAGAAAAAGGATTTAATGCTGCAACACATTATGAAGAATGCCTGCAAATAGAACTCTCAAATGACAACCACGCATTATCCTGGTTTAATTTGTATCTCCCCAGTTTAATCCATCTATTGTCTCATCATCAAGTACCGAGGGAATGTTTAATCGACTGATTAAACTAATCAAAGTTTTTTTTCTTTAATATAAAGTTTGGTGAATTGACGTTGGAGGAGCTCCGTTGTTGTGTGGGTGAAATAAACTCTCAAAGGAGTACTGTTCTGTTTTCGAGAATACCCACGTCATTGTAGAGTGAGATCCGGTACACAATCTTCTGAAGCTCTGTGGCGTAATTGGTTTTCCAGAGTTCAATACAACAGCATCCATTTAGTAGACCGCAGGAGTAAAATATTACAGAGTTTATCTCCTACCAGTATTGGCAAAGTAATGAATTTTGGACACAGAGCACTTTGGCTTGTTCAACTGAATCTGATCTAAAATAAATACCATCATATTCAGGGTCACCCGATGCTTTAGTTTCTTTCACAGGAAGTTATGAGAAGTTGTGTGAAATTTGCCTTTGGTTTACGGCGATTTATGCAACTCGCTGCAACTCTGAGAATAGGGTTTCGAGAATGACTGAGCAGGAACTGAATTGGATGGATCAATATTCACTTTGCTCTTCTTGTGCAGGTTTAATGGCTGGTGGACAGGATCACCCTTAGCAGCTGCTCAGTATGTGCTGAGCTACACAGAGGCATCCTGTTTCCCTCATTTGCAGGAGAAAGAAAATTAGAGTGAATCTACTCAGAGTCATAGAGTCACAGAGATGTACAGTATGGAAACGGACCTTTCAGTCCAACTTGTCCATGTCGACTAGATATCCTAACCTAATCTCGTCCCATTTGCCAGCATTTGGCCCATTTCCCTCTCAACCTTGGTCCTGATGGAATGCATCCCAGAGGGCTGAAAGAAATGGCAGAAGTTATAGTAGAAGCGCTAGTGGTAATTTACCAAAATTCACTGGATTCTGGGCAGCTCCCGGCAGACTGGAAGACTGATATGATTTTTGATTTTATTGTCGCATGTGCTCAAGTACAGGAGTACAGTGAAAGTGTGCAACGCCACCACACAAGACACCATCTCAGGTACAGGTACCTAGGCACAGAATCTTAAGAACAAGGTAGAAAAAAAGAACAAAGTTAAAAGTTAAACATTGCGTTAATTGTAGTACTGTACGAAATACAGCTAAATGTTACACATTTCTTCGTTTAAGTAAAGAAACAAAGCTGAAGAGGAACCATTGGTGGCTCAGTGGTTAACACAGCTACCTCACAGCACCACGGACCCAGGTTCAATTCCAGCCTCGGGTGACTATCTGTGTAGAGTTTGCACATTCTCCCTGTGTCTGTGTGGGCTCCCTCTGGGTGCTCTAGTTTTCCCCCCACAATCCAAAGATGTGAATTGGCCAGGCTAGATTACCCATAGTGTCACAGGGATGTGCAGGCTAGGATCATTAGTCATGGAGATGCAGGGTTACAGGGAAAAGGGGGGTGAGTCTGGATGGAATACTCTTTGGAGGTTCGGTGTGTACTCGTTGGGCTGAATGGTCTGTTTCCACACTGTAGGGATTTGATGAAACTTGAAATGTTACAGTCTTTCTTAAATGCTTAGCCACAATGGGATTGCACTTTAAGGAATCATGGGAGTCCATGCTGAGGCCAAGAGATCACCGTGCCAGGCTGAGAGTCTGCCACGCTGGCCTGCACGTGTGTCATGCTAAGCTGAAAGGAGTCAACACCCTCCATTGTCAGAGGCCAGCAGATTGCCCTACACAAGGGTACACTGTGGTGTTGGTAGTCATTTTCCACAACAAGCTTGCACCCCAGTTGAATGGCAGCATGTTCAAGCCCTTGTACAGGATGTTTTTATGAAATACCCAAACGCTCGTGCCCAAGAAAAGCAAAGTGCAGATGGCACAAGAATACCAGAGCACACGATCAAGAGAAGTCAAGCACAAAATTCTTAAGCTGTGTCTAAAATTTCTCAGTGTTTTGTGTTGGTTCAACAAGGCCATCATTCGAGTGCTGACCTGCTTTTCTTGGTGCCCTCCAGTCCCACTTTTCCAAAAGGAATGAAATCCCAGCACTCAGTCAGATTCACAGCGGATGTGAACCCCCACCCAGAAGCTGAGGCAAAAGTCTCCCTTTGATCTTATGCTTGAGATCGCCAAATGCAGCCTTGGTTTTCAAACGCATTCTGACAGAATACCAGATGCACAGATTTAATAAAGGATGCATTTAACAAATTAAAACATGTTAAACGGCGATACCCAGCAGAGAAAAGTCTGCACCGAATTAGCAGTGAGATGACTGCCAAATCATTACTGCACAATCTAAACTGGCAACTTGGGGAGAACTGACTAGAGTTCAACAACAACTTCAATCTCCTCATCCACAGAGCTTAGGGCCTGGCCAGACAGCTGATACTTGGTGACGTGCAGCAAATGCAGAATAATTGCGAGGCAAAAATTGAACTCAATAAAGAGTTCTGTGAAGGAATGCGTGGCTTCGAGATGGGAAAAACGCAAGGGATTGGCACAAGGTAGTGAGGCTTAAGGGGACAGTGCAGGTGATGATTGCCTGAATGGTCTTCAGCTGCATGCATAATACTCCTGGGATTATGGGATATCATTCAGCTTCACGACACAGATTAAAAAGACACATGCATCTCGATGTGCAGCCCGGCCGGGAGTGGGAAACTCTACACAGTCACCCGAGGCTGGAATCGAACCCGGTCCCTGGAGCTGTGAGGCAGCAGTTCCAACCACTCAGCCACCATGCCGTCCCTTTGGTTGTACCTTCCCAGCATCCATCAGCACTCCCCCTTATTGTGATAGAGTGCATGACCTTTCTCTAACAGTTGTAGGTCAGTCTGCACAGCTCCAGGACATCTCTGCAGATGTTCCTCAGGACAGTGTCCTAGGCTGAACCAATTTAAGCTGCTTTACCATCAACTTCATTCCACTGTATTGACCAGGCCGAACGCCCTCAAAATATATGAACATGGGAGCCGAGACCACAACTTGTTCCTACTTTAAATATGTTGTGTTCGAGGTGCAATTCTATTGGTCAAATTACTCAACGTGAAGCAAAACACAGTTTATTCATACACTCCAGTTAAAATACAAAAAAAAAGACATTTTCATTTTAGATACCTTACAATGTGGAAACAGGCCCTTCAGCCGGACAAGTCCACGTCAATCCTCTGAAGAGCAACCCACCCCCAACGAACACACTCAACACTATGGGCAATTTGGCCAATTCACCTAACCTGTACATTTTTGGACTGTGGGAGGAAACCAGAGCACCCGGAGAAAACCCACACAGATAGGGGGAGAATGTGCAAATTCCACACAGGTAGTCGCCCGAGGCTGGGATCGAACCCAGGTCCCTGGTGCTGTAAGGCAGCAGTGCTGACCACTGAGCCACTGTGCCATCCCTGCAGTGTGGGGCTTACCCCTGACTCTCCAAAGTCTGTCCACCATCTACAAGTCAGGGGTCTGATGGAATAAAAGGAAAGATTGGGCTGAGCTGCATTTCTATTGAAATGTTTAACAACATAATAAATGCAGTAACTGTTATGAATTAACTGTTCCAATGTAGTAACATCCCATAAGCAAACCCTTGGCAAAAGGCAAATTCAGATAACAGATTGTCTCACATGTAACTCTAGCAGACTAGAGAGAAAAACATCAAGAGAAAACTCGGAGAGATTGTAGCAGGGAGAAGTGTACTGCAGCAACAGACCCAGCGACAACTGCTACTGAAAAATTAGGAAACTAAAAATCCTGGTTCTATTGGAGCTTGACCCCGCCCACCCAGGCTGCTCCTATTGTTCTAACTTTTAAAAAAATCCCAAGGCCTCTCAAACTGCTTACTTTAATAGACATCCTGCCAACTCTTGCCTTAACACCTCTCTTAAAGGACAAAATAGACCTCTAAAAACCTCATCATCAAATCATCTGAAGTAGGGGTGCTCACTGATGATTTCACAATGTTCAGCATATTCATACTCCTCAGATACTGAAACAGTCATGTCCAAATGCAACAGGACCTGGATATTATTCAATCTTGACTGAAAGATGGCAAGTAACATTCGTGGCATGCAAATGCCAGGCAATGATCATCTTCAACAAGAGGGAATCAAATTATCATCACTTGACATTTTTGGACTGTGGGACATTTTGGACAATGGCTTTGCCATCACTGAATCCCTCACTACTAACATCCTGGGAGTTACCATTGACCAGAATCTGAACTGGACTAACCATATGAACACTGTGGCTACAAGAATAGGTCAGAGTCTAAGAACCCTGCAGAGAATGACTCACCTCTGACTCTCCAAGCCTGTCCACCATCTACAAGTCAGGAGTGTGATGGAATACTCCCCATGTTTCTGGATGGATGCAGCTCCAACAACACTCATGAAGCTTCACACCATCCAGGACAAAGCAGCCCGATTGATTAGCACCACATCCACAAACATCCATTCCTCCAACACCGACGCTCAGTCGCAGCAGTGTGTACCATCGACAAGGCGCACTGCAGAAATTCACTGAAGTTCCATAGACATCACCTTCCAAACCCACAACCACTTTCATCTAGATAGACAAAGGCAGCAGATACATGGGAACACCACCACCTTCTAGTTCCCCTTCAAGCCACTCACTATCCTGACTTAGAAATAGATCGCTGTTCCTTCAGTGTCACTGGGTTAAAATCCTGAAATTCCCTCCCTAAGGGCATTGTGGGTCAACCTACAGCAGGTGGGCTGCAACGGTTCAAGAAGGCAGCTCACCACCACCTCCTCAAGGGGGCAATTGGGGACAGGCAATAAATGCTGGGTCCAGCCAGTAATGCTCAAGTCCCTTTGAAGATTTTTTTTAAATGTTAATTTAAAATTACCTTTATCAAATGCACTGTATCCTTTGGGTGAACATAAGCCATTTCCCCAACTCATCGATCACTTGTAGGAGGAGAGAACAGAGAAGTGAGACAGAGGTGTGCGGGATAACCTGGGATGGATCTCCAGCTAATTCGTTACTAACAGCAACAGAGAAGGAGGTGTCATAGGTCAGTGGAGTCACGGTGGGCTCGGTCAGTGGAGTTTGGAGAATGGGAGCCCTCCTGTTTAGCTCGGTGAGGGGATTAAGTCTCAGGCAGCCACGAGGCATACACCAATCAGCCAGAGGGCACAGGCTACAACAAACCATGCTCACTGGATACAGCTCACTGGATCTGGGGGTGGGGGAATGGAGTGATGGATGAGTTGCTGCCAATTGTGGATTTATTGCTGAGACACTGGCCTTCTTTGGTCAGAGCATTGAGTATAGGAGTTAAGAGGTCATGTTGTGGCTGTACAGGATATTGGTTAGTCCACTTTTGGAATTGTGATTCCAATTCTGATCTCACTGCTATAGGAAAGATGTTGTGGAAAGTAAAATTGTTTGGAAAACGCCATTGATGGGATTGGAGGGTTTGAGTTGCAGGGGGAGGCTAAATAGACTGGAACTGTTTTCCCTGGAGTGTCGGAGGCCGAGGGTTGTAACCTTATAAAGGTTTATAAAATCATGAGGGGCACAAATGGGATAAATAGGTTTGTTTCCTAGTGTAAGGGAGTCAAAAACGAGAAAGCAGGTTTAAGGTGAGAGGGGAAATGTTTAGAAGGGACCTAAGAAGCAAGTTTTTCCACGCAGAGGGTGGAGTGTGTATGGAATGAGATGCCCCAGAAGTGCTGGAGCTTGGGACAATTGCAGCATTTAAAAGGCATCTGGATGAGCAGCACATTGGCTCTGTGGTTAGCACCGCTGCCTCACAACACCAGGGATGTGGGTTCGATTCTACCCTGAGGCAACTGCCAGTGTTGAGTTTGCACGTTCTCCTCATGTCTGTGCGGGTTTCCTCTGGGTGCTCCGGTTTCCTCCTACGGTCCACAGATGCGCAGGTTAGATGGATTGGCTGTGGGAAATGAGGGTTTCAGGGGGAGAGCAGAGAGCGGGGTTCACGGTAGGATGGTCTTCGGAGGGTTGATATGGACTTGATGGGCTGGATGGCCAGCTTCCACAGTGCAGGGACTCTATAATGATGATTAGGAAGGTTTAGAGGGATACGGGCTAAATGCTGGCTGATTGGACAGGATTGATTTGGAATAAATGGACACGTTGGACCAAATGGTTTGTTTCTGGGCTGTTGAGAATCAGTGTTGTGGTCAAAGCACATTGTTGACATGAGCAGAGAGAGAGTGTGAGGAGTCCACTTTGATCATGAGCAGGATCCCGCCACCAGGACCGACATGCTACTTCCATGGACCATCAGGTGTGGTTCTGTAATGAGAGCATGCAAGCAATCAGAAGTTTCTTTCAGTGAGACATACCTTAACCAAGGCCTCAGGCTTAGCGCACCCCCCTGATCTACATTGAGTTGTCTGCCATCACAATGGCAGGAGGAAGGTGCAGCTGAGGGTTGAAAGACATTATGGTGAATAGGACCCTGGAAAGGTAGATTCGAATGAAGTTAATGCTGACCTACCCAGCAATGCCCATATCGCATGATTGACAGAAACAAACTTCTCATCTAATGCCACAGCATCAGTCAGTTTCCAGAATTATAATGATGGATATCAAAATGGAAAAGGAAAATTCTTCCTTGGCCAATATTTGTTTAAAGAGATGTCCCTATCCATAAATTCTTGGTGGCAAAAGAGCAGGTGGATAAGATGGCACATTACATTTATTAGTCAAAACATTGAATACAAGAGCAAGGGAGTTGTGATTGAGCTGCGTAAGACATTAAGTTGGCCACAGCTGAAGTACTGTGTGTATTCCTGGTCACTATTCAATAGGAAGAATATGATTGTATCAGAGAAGGTGCAGGAGAGGTTCACCAGAATATCTTACTGGGATAGAGTGCTTCGGCTATGAAGAGATAGATTGGAGTTGTGTTCCTTGGAGCAGGGAAGGCTGAGGGGAGCCCTGATTGAGATCAATGAAATTAGGAGGGCTGGCATTTGAGCAATAGGGAGACACTGTTCCCCTTAGTCAATGGACAGGGTCAAAGCAGAGGTCAGAAGGTTGAGAGAGGATTAAAGGCAACTTCTTTTCACCCAGAGAATGGTCAATAGCTGGAACGCACTGGTGGCAGAGGTGGAAACTATCACAACATTTACGGAATATTTCAAGGCCACGGGTCAAGTGCTGGGAAATGGCAATCTAATTGAATAGAATAGACAGGAGTTTGATGATCTCCATGGACATAATGGGCTAAGGCCCTCTTTCTGTAGTGTATTATTCAATGGTTTTAGGCAACAGAAAGACTGAACAAGAGTAATGTAATGGATGTAATATGTCTAGATTTCGAAAAGCTTTAGAAAATGGCGCCACATAATATATTAATGAATTAGGTCACAGACCTAATTAGGCAAGTCAAAGTATGGATAGAAGGCAGACTGCAATATTAAAAGAAATTGAACCAGAGTGCAGAAAGGCAGAAGATACCGGAGCATTCGGTCTCTCACAGCCAGACTGTGTGACAGTTTCTTCCCCCAAGCCATCAGGCTCCTTACCACTGTGTGATCGGACTCTTTCCCATCTGACATTCTTTGAATGATTTCGAATTGCTTCTGGAAAAATGTCTATCATTTGTCATTCTTCTATTACACTGTAACTTGCGTGTTTTGCACTTCTTATGCACTTTATACCATGTACGAGTGTGTAGTTTGTGCTGTCCATGTAACATCCTCAGTCCTGGATGAACGATGTCTCGTTTTTACTGTATCTGCTGTAAATGGTAGAAATGACAAATAAATAGTTACTACTACTAGAAAGAGGGATCAGACCTAGAATCACTGTTGTTCTCTTTATATACAACCGATCTAGATATCAGAAACACAGCCACAATTTCTAAATTTATCCCACCAAATCAGGTGGGATAGTCATCACTGAGGAAGGCTTTAACAAGTTCGAAGGTATTAATAAGTGACACCTAATTAGCAAGTTAATTTAACCAAAGCTAAGGACTTCTGTCTTGACAAAAAAAGACAGTCACTTATTATTTGGAAAATAAGGACATAAGTGTGATAGAGGTGTAGGATAGAGTTTAGCTTTCAACAATTAGTAGTAATTGAATTAAATGTAATGTGATAATAAAGCAAGTGAGGTGTTACTATTACATTCTGTTTAATTGTGGTCAATATAAAATACAGTCTGTTGTAAGTGAGAATGGCTACAAGATCCTGCTCAGGAGTGCTATCATGAGCTTATGGTTTTCTTATTGATTTTATAGCCCCGCCATAACGCAAACTGTAACACTACCTTGAAGTGGAATAGCTTTGGATCAAGCCACACTATTATATGTCCTTGATTAGTTTGTAGCTTAAAGAGCCGTCAGGAGAAATGGTCTCTTCCACAGTACATAACTGACCTAAATGCATACATTAATCTGGAATCAAGTTCTCTAATTGGGTTTATGCAATTATTTCTTATAAGGCAACTAGACAGTACAAATTTACTATAGTGATAAAGTTGGATTGCTGAGAGTGGGCTGTGGTCTAATGAGAATTCTTGTAAACATGATTTCTCTGGGGAATAATGCGACTTCCGAGTTAACTCGGTCTTGGCGCGGAGTCATTGTGAAGCCATGCATCATGGTTATTTAAATTAAACTGCATCGATGGGCTCTTGAATTCACTAGGATACCCGAATATATCAAGTAGACATTTGGGATAATAGTAAGGATTAGGATGTGATACCACTTGTCAAACAAGCAAACCATGTGGTGCCTCACTAACTTAGCAGACAGCTATAAATTTGGTAGGCTGTAGTTGGGGCTTTCTTTAACTCAACTGGCACCACTCAATATTGGTATAACACATTTAGTGTAACAAAGGCTGATATTTCTGTAGCCCTTGATGTTAATGGTTCTCGACAGGACATCTTCAATAGATCAGTCTTATTAAGGAATGAAACACTGTCAACCTTATCAATGCAGTCTGCTAACTAAGTAACTGTATGAATCTGTCTTTGTCACTGTATCTACCTTTCTACGGTCTGTACAGAATCAAGTTGATCCATTGGTTGAGGAATCACAACGTCGGTGAATTCTAGCTGCTGTGCCTAGATAGAAGTTGATAAGATTATGAATGGCATGGATAGCATGAGGCTTTTTTCCTGGGGGGGGGGGGTTGAGGGATCAATTACTAGGGACCGCAAGTTCAAGGTGTGAGGCAGAATGCAGTTTAACAGAGCTGTGTGAGGCAGGTTTTTCACACAAAGGGTGGTGAATGCCTGGAACGTGCTGCCAGAGGAGGTGGGGGAAGCAGATGCAATAGCAACATCCAAGAGGCTCCTGGACAAATATATGAATTGGAATGGAATAGAGGGATACACATCCTGTAAGTGAAGACAGTTTTGGTATAGAACGTGTTGGCGCAGGCTGGGAGGGCCTAAGAACTTGTTCCTGTGCTGTATTGTTGTTTGTTCTTTTGTTTGAGATTGACCAGACGTAAGTATTGAATATCCAGCTCTCCCAAGATTTGTTTCCCTTGGCTCAGTTGACAAGGGTGCTGCTGAATGAGACTGACTCTCCTATGTCCACTTCCTTAGGTAGCTGGACATCTGTGCATATCACTACAGAAACCTTATATTTCCTCAATTACATTCTTTTCAATTTCATTTCCTTTTCACTCACTTTCTCTGCCATCTACGGTCAGCATGGACTAGTTGAATTGAAGCATCTATATCTGTGCTGTATGACTGTATGACTCCATCTCTGGTTTCTCTGATCTCTCCTCATGGTCAAACTGCATTGACTGTAAATATATCACTTAATTCTGTACCTGGAGTACTTGGCCTCTCTTGTATTTCCTCCAAATCCATGTACCATGACAGTACCTCAATCATTTCTGTTTTCCTAGTTCTGCCCAGGCAATGCGACCTTCAGTTTACCCACCAATTCAAGTAACTCAAGTTGTGGAAGTTCCATTTAAACTGTCACGGCCAACTCTGCCGCCTGCAGGAAATCCTTTGCCTCTTCTAATGTCATGTCCTAAATGCAGTATGGAAACTAATGATTTATTTCATTTCTGTTATTTACAAATACTCAGATCCTTAGATTCGCATCAGTCCTCAATGAGCCCCCAAGCATTTCCACTGGAGTTGTGCATTGGAAATCAAACCCTGCTATTCCTTCAGTTGCATTAAAGGTGTTTTTTGTGAATTTTAATTTTAATGCTTAATTTTTAAAAGCTTTAATTGTAAAAGTAGGTCAAATTTTCCAATGCACTTGTCTTTTAGACTCAGGTTGCAGGTTTCTGTTCTTATTCATAAAAAGACACAACTTAAAGCAACAGATGAATGGAAATAAAATGGTTATCTTCACACTTGGGATGCTTAACACTTCAGGATAAAATAGCTCCTACCCTTTCAGAGTTCTGTTAGGTCCTCCCCAAACGTTCGCACCAAGCTCTTCAGCTACCTGGGAGCCAATCACATAGTTGTTCACAAGCAGAAGGTCTTTGTCATTGACAACTGGTCACTGGTCCGGAGACCAATCGGATACTTGCTGCGGGCTAAGTCAGCATTCATACATAGCCCCCGGCTCCAGCTCAGATAGGACTTGGCTTCACCAACTGCTTCAGCCAACAGCTGTGTAAACAGCATTTGCAATAAGCACGAGGCAGGTTGCTTTTAAAGTTGCAGCAACTTTTCAACAAATTGGCTTTTAAAACCGACACTTTTCACATTTTGGTAGGGAATCAAAACTACAGAAAGAGAAAGGTTTGTGTAAAGTTTTGTATCTGGGTGCCAGTTACTGAAATGGGAGGTTGGTTTGGAGACATTTCATCCCCTTTCTAGGTGACATCCTCTAGCTGTCCTTAATAGCCAAACACACAGATAACAAGGACCACAAATTCAACTGGGACAAAACAACAATCAAAGGATGAGCTAAACAGAGGACAGCAAGAGAATTCTGTGAAGCATGGCACTCATCCACGGGCTCTATCTATAAACACATTGACCCGGACCCAATATACCGGCTGCTGGATCGATCAACCAGAACTGGCAACAGGAACAGCAGGAACTAAAAAAAAATACCAACAGACTCAGGGCAACAGCACTTCACAGGAAGCTCCACAGCACCGTAGATAGTGGTACCTACAAACCTTCAGCCAAAATACCACTTTGTACAAACCGTTGTCTGTGAAGCCCGCGCCACCCGTTTCTACCTCCTACCAAAGATTCACAAACCTGCCTTCCCTGGTCGACCAATTGTCTCAGCCTACTCCTGTCCCACTGAACTCCTCTCTGCATTGATTGACACTGTCCTGTCCCCCTTCGCCCAGGTACTCTCTACCTACATTTTGGAAACCACCCACACCCTCCGCCTTCTCCAAGATTTTTGTTTCCCCAGCCCCAACACCTCATCTTCACCATGGATATCCAGTCCCTCTACACATCCAACCCTCCATTTCTTCCTCTCACATTGTCCCAACCAGTACCCTTCCACCGATACCCTCATCCACCTGACTGAACTGGTCCTCACCCTTAACAACTTCTCCTTCCAATGATCCCACTTCCTCCAGACGAAAGGGGTAGCCATGGGCCCCCACATGGGTCCCAGCTATGGCTGCGTCTTTGTCGGGTACATGGAACAGTCCATCTTCCACAGCTACACCGGTATCATCCCCCATGTTTTCCTCCGCTACATCAATGACTGTATCGGTGCTATCTTGTGCTCCCATGAGGAGGTTGATCAGTTCATCAATGTCATCAACACATTGCACCCCCACCTCAAATTCACCTGGACCATGTCATACACCTCCCTCCCCTTCCTGGACCTCTCCATCTCTATCTCCGGAGACCAATTAACCACGGACATATACTACAAACCAACCGACTCCCACAGCTATCTGGACTACACCTCCTCCCACCCTGCCTCCTGTAAAAACATCATTGCTTATTCCCAATTCCTCCGCCTCTGCCGCATCTGTTCCCAAGATGACCAATTCCATCTTAGAAAATCCCAGGTGGCCACCTTCTTCCAACTTCGCAATTTCTCTTCTGACATGTTTGACAATGCCCCCTAGCACATCTCCTCCACTTCCCACACCACTGCCCTTGAACCCCACCCTTCCAACAGAACTAGGACAGAACGCCCCAGTCCTCACCTTTTACCCTACCAACCTTTGCATACATCGCATCATTCTCCGGCATTTCCGCCCCTGCAAACGGACCCCACCACCAGAGATTTATTTCCCTTCCCACCCCTACCAGCGTTCCAGAGAGACCATTCCCTCCGTGACTCTCTTGTCAGGTCCACTCCCCCACCAGCCCATACCCCACCCCCGGCACCTCTCCAGCCACCACAGGAAGTGGAAAATCTTGCATCCACAACCACCCCTACCCCCTCACCTCAGTCCAAGGCCCCAAAGGATCCTTCCACATCTGACAGAAATTTACCTGTACCTCCACCCATGTCATCTACTGTATCCGTCACACCCGATGTGGTCTTCTTTACATCAGGGAGACAAGACACCTACTTGCAGATCAGTTCAGAGAACATCTCTGGGACACCCGCACCAACCAACCCCATCCCACCATGGCTGATCACTTTAACACCGCCTCCCATTCCAACAAGGACATGCAGATCTGAGCCTCCATTGCCAAATCCTTACCACTCGATGCCCGGAGGAAGAATGCCTCATAATCCGCCTTGGGACCCTGTAACCATGGCATCAATGTGGATTTCAACAGTTTCCACATTTCTCCTCCCCCACATTATTCCAATCCCAAGCTGCCAACTTGGCACCACCCTCCTGACCTGTCCATCACCTTTCCCATCTCTCCACTCCACCCTCCTCTCCAAGCTATCACCTTCTCTCCCACCTCCATCTACCTATCGCATTCTTAGCTACCTTCCCTGGAGCCCCACCCCTCTCCCATTTATCTCTCAGCCCTCCGGCCCACAAGCCTCATTCCTGATGAAGGGCTTATGCCCGAAATGTCAATTCGCCTGCTCCTCAGATGCTACTGACCTGCTGTGCTTTTCCAGCGCCACACTCTCGACTCTGATCTCCAGCATCTGCTGTCCTCACTTTCTACTACACAAAAAATTGGAGCTGTTTTCCTAAGAAATGTGAGAAACACCATTCTCCAACCCCAAAATTGTTTGCTCAAAGGCTTATTTGTTATCCCAAGCAGTCATGTTTGATTTGGTTTTCCAAAGTCGGGCAGTCACTCAGGTCACTTTCATGATTAGTATCCTATCCTTGTGTTATTCTCCTTAACACTCAGTCTGGATTGGCAAGTGACGTAGTTTCAACTGGTATGAATATCTCAGACAGGTTTATTAATGGTGTATATCAATGGTTAAAAAAATCACACAATACCAGGTTATATTCCAACAGGTTTATTTAGAAGCACTAGCTTTCGGAGCACTGCTCCTTTGTTGTGGAATATAAGATCATAAGACACAGAATATATAGCAAAAGTTTACGGTGTGATGTAACTGAAATTATATATTGAAAAAGTCCTGGATTGTTGGTTAAGTCTCTCATCTTTTCGAATGATCGTGTTGGTTTCAATTCTTTCATATGTAAATTCCAGAACTTCCTTTAAAAGTTACATTTTCAAGTGAACTTTAGCAATAGGTGCCATGTCAGCCCAGATAGTGCATTGAAGGTGTGAGGTGCCCTGTGTGAGGCTGTCTGTGCCCCAATGTTCAGACTGATTCTAATCTAAAAAGGGATTTACAGAATCTTCCATGGATTCATGCAGTTTTTGACCAAAATAAAATATAATTCTGCAAGTACAAATTCACCCCACAAACTGTATGTGTGTGTGTGTGTGTATGTGTGTGTGTGTATAAGTGTCTGTGAGAGAGTGTGTGTGTATGTGTGTGAGTGTGACTGGAAAGGGGTATAAGTCTGTGAGAGAGTGCGTGTGTGTGTGTGAGTGTGAGTATGTACGTGTGAGCGTCTGAGAGAGAGCTTGTGTATGAGAGAGGGTCTGTGTGAATGTATAGGTCTGTAGGAGTGTGTGTGTGTGTGTGTGTGTGTGTGTAATGCAATGAGGTCCCCTGTAGTGTGGCATGAACCCAGGGTCCCGGTTGAGACCACCCCCATGGGTACCGAACTTGGCTATCAACCTCTGCTCGGCCACTTTGCGTTGTTGCCTGTCCTGAAGTCCACCTTGGAGGAGGTTCACCCGGAGGTCTGAGGTCGTATGCCTCGGACCACTGAAATGTTCTCTGATTGGGAGGGAACACTCATGACTGGCGATTGTTGTGCAGTGTCCATTCATCCATTGCTGTAGCCTCTACTCAGTATCGCCGATGTACCATGTACCCTGAACATCAATGGTGCTCAACTGGTCCTGGTTGTGAGCATCTGGGAGTGATGATCACCAACCATCTGCCCTGGTTCAACCATGTTGGCGCTCCAGTCAAGAAAGCTTAACAGCGTCTCTACTTCCTCAGGAGGCTCAGGAGACTTGGCATGCCCATAAAATCACTTAACAAATTTTATAGATGCACCATAGAACACATCCTATCCGGATGTCCAGGACCATAAGAAACTACAGAGAGTTGTGAATGCAGCCCAGTCCATCACACAAACCAACCTTCCATCCATTGACTCCATCTACACCTCTCGTTACCTCAGGAAGGCAGCCAACATCATCAAAGACCCCTCCCACCTGTTTGTAATCTCTTCCACCCTCTTCCATTGGGCAGAAGACAGAAAAGCTTAAACATACGTACTGACAGATTCAAGAATAGCTTCTTCCCTGCTGAATGGATCTCTCATATTTTAAATTTGATGTTGATCTCGCTGACTGTGCACCTTCTCTGGAGCTGTAACATCGTATTCCTCGCTCCTTTCTAATACCCAATGCACTTTTTACGATATGATCTGCCTGTACTGCACACAAAACAAAACTTTTCACAGTATCTAGGCACATGTGACAATAATGAAACAAATCAAATCCAATCAGTCAAAATGCAGCAATAATTTGTAGTTACGGACCAACTTATATACACATCCTTACTCCAGCAGGCAGTGCTCTAGACTGCTCGCGGCTGCTGCCCGTGTATCATCCTGGTCTTTGACTTGTTATCATCCTCAATTTTAAAATAGTGAGAGTATAGCTCAGGTCTGGAATGCACTGCCCTAGAGTGTGCTGAAGGCAGATTCAAGATTAGAGTGGCGCTGGAAAAGCACAGCAGGTCAGGTAGCATCCGAGGAGGCTGATTCCTGATGAAGGGCTCCTGCCCGAAATGATGACTCTCTTGCTCCTCGGATGCTGCCTGACCTGCTGTGCTTTTCAAGCACCACTCTAGTCTTGACTTTAACTTCCAGCATCTGCAGTGCCCACTTCTGCCTGAAGGCAGATTCAGTCATTGCTTTCAAAATAGAATTGGATAGTTATTAGAATAGAAAAGGCTTGTATCTCTCCAGGGAAAGGTGAGGAACTGGACAGAGGTAACAGAAGGTTGGCCCAGATAAATTAGGCTGCCTTCTGATCTCTATTCATTCAATGGGAAAAGGCATAGATATCATTTAGATATCTTGTCCACGAATAGAGAGAGAGAGAATCATACAGCATAGAAACAGGCCCTTCGACTCATCATGTCTTTGCTGATCAACAAACACCAAACCACACTAATCCTATTTACCTTCCCTTAGTTGATAGCCTACACTGCCTTGGCATTTTAAGCACTTATTAAACATTCTGAGAATTCCACCACCCACTCAGGCAGTATGTTCCATATTTCTACGCCACAAGATGAAAAATCATTTGCACAGATCTCTTCTAAACCCTTACCTCTGGTCTTAGACATGTCTGCCATGGGGAAAAGATTCTCACAAACTTATATGATTTGATATACCCTCTCATCAGATTCTCCCCCTCCCCCTCCACCTCAGCTCTGCTCCAGGAAGATAACCCCAGTCTATCCAGTGTCTCCTCACAACTGGTGAATCTCCTCCGTACCCTCTCCAGTGCAATCACTTCCTTCTAATAGTGTGGTGACCTGAACTGCACACGGTATTCTATTTGTGACCTTGCCAATGTTTTATACAAAGTTGCAACAAGACGTCTTTGCTCTTGTGTTGCATGTCCCAGTTAGTGAAGAGAAACATCCATATGCCTTCTCCATCACCCTGTCTGTCTGTGCTGCTACCTTAAGGTCTATGGACTTGTACACCAAGGTCCTTTTGTTCCTCATTATTCCCTAGCGACCTACCATTTATTATGCATGTCCTTCCTTCATTTGATCTCCCAGAATGCATTACCTCATACTTATTGGGATTAAATTCCATCTGCCATTGCTCTGCCCAATTTACCCCAGCTGGTCAATATCAGATTGAGACCATCCTCCTCACTCTCAACAATGCCCACCAACTTTCACGTCACCTGCAAACTTATTAATTACACCTTCTGCTTTCACAGCAAGTCATTAGTGCACATAATAAACAGCAAGGGACCCAGCACCGATCCCTACAGTACACTTCTGGTCATGGGTGTGCAATACCCAAAGCAACCCTCCACCACCACCTGTTGTTTGCCCACTGTTTGTAAGCCAGTTTTGGATTGAGTTGGCCAACTTACCTTGGATTCCATGGGCTCTTACCTTTTGGAGCAGCCTTCCAAATAGGACCTTCTCAAAGCCATTATTGGTGTCCAGGTAATCCAAATTGACTGCACTACCCTCATCAATATAGTTAGTCACCTTTTCAAAAAAACTCAAATTACTCAGCGAGACTCTCCCTCTATCAAATCTGAGCTGACCATCCCTGCCAACCCAAATGTTGATTAATCCTGCCATTCAGAATTTTTTCTAATAGTTTCCCTTCCACTGATTTTAGACTAACTGTTCTGACCTATCCCTGCTGCCTTACTTGAACAAAGGAGCCACATTTGCTATCCTCCAGTCATCTGGCGAATCCCCAGTGGCCAGCGAACTATTACATCTCTCCACCAAGGCTCCAGCAGTCTCCTCCCTTGCCTTAGATAGTCTGGGATGCATCTCTTCAGACCCTGAGGGTTTATTCACCTTTATCCCTGCTGAAACATCTAATACTTGTTCTTTATTAATTTTAATACGTTCTAGAACCTCGCCACCCCAACTGAAATCTCCAGCTACAATGCCTTTCAGTTCTGTGATTACGAAGAGAAATATTCATTAAAGACCTCACTCATGCCCATTGACTCCAAACACAGGTTGCCCCTTTAGTCTATAATAGGCCGCAGCCATTCCTTGGATAACTCTTGTATTTTTCCTAAACTTACAAAGCCTTGGTGTCTTCCCTAGTCTCTTCTGCCAAAATGATTTCCCTCTTTGTCCTCCTAATTTCCTTTTTGAGAACCTCCTAGACTCTCTATACTTTCGAAGGGCCTCGCTGTTTTTAATGTACTGTATCAGATATATGCTTCCTTCCTTTTTATTATCAAACTCTCAATCTCCCTTGACATTCAGGGCTCATCTAGGACTTCTGCCCCTGCCCTTCACTCTCAGAAGAACACACTGGTCCTGAATTCTTATTATTCTACATTAAAAGGACTCCCAGCTCCCAGTCTTTGTTTCACAGCTATTGTCCGATAACATTGAAATTGGCCATCCCCCCCAGTTTATACACTTAACTTCTGTACTATCCTTACCCTTTCCCAGAAAGAACTTTGAAAGTTACAAAATTACGATCAAAATGCGGAAACTTCAACCACTCGACTGTTTTCATTTCCCAGGATTAGGTCTGCATTGCTCCATTGCTCACGCACTGGCACAAGAAAGTTTCCTGGGTGCATTTTGAAAATTCCACGTATCTAATCCTTTCACGCTAAGGTGATCCCAGTTCAGGTTCACAAAGTTGAAATTCCCTGCAATTATAACCCTGTTTCTCTCACAGCTTTCTGTGATTTGATGACCGTGACTTTTGGGAGACTGTAGTGTGATGCCAGTAAGACAATCACCCGCTGTTTTAGATTAGATTCTCTACAATGTGGAAACAGGCCCTTCAGCCCAACTGGTCCACACTGACCCTCCGAAGAGTAACCCACCCAGACCCATTTCCCTCTGACTAATGCACCTAACACTATGGGCAATTTAGCATGGCCAATTCACCTGACCTGCACATCTTTGGATTGTGGGAGGAAACCCAGAGCACCCGGAGGAAACCCACGCAGACACGGGAAGAATGTGCAAATGCCATACAAACAGTTGCCTGAGGCTGGGTCCCTGACACTGTGGGGCAGCAGTGCTAACCACTGAGTCACCGTGCAGCCCTACGGTGCTTTTATTTCTAAGCTTTACCCAAATGGCCTCAGATGAAGACATCCTCTCTCATTGCTGTAGCGCTAGTTCCTTTATCAATAATCCAATGCCCCCACCTCTCTGATTCCCCCACCCTCCACTATTGTTGGATAGACATATGGATGGAAATGGAATAGTGTAGGATAGATGGACTTCAGATTGGTTTCAAATGTTAGCGCAACATTGAGGGCCGAAGGGCCTGTACTGCACTGTAATGTTCTATGTTCTATCGTGCCTGAAACCTCTACACCCTGGAATGTTGAGCTGCCAGCCCTATCCTTCTTTCAACCATGTCTCAGCGATTGCAACAATATTACACTTCCATGTGGTGGTCAATGCTCTAAGTTTTTAACCAATCAGGGTCCTAGTTTTCTCGATCTCCATGTGTCTTCTCCATCTGTTGGACTGTCCTAGCATTCCTCCTATAACTGATTGGACTTTCCTTCTGACATTACACCTACCCTGCGGCCATCTCCCTGCCAAATTAGTGTAAAACCCCTCAACAACACGAGCAAACCTCCCAGTAACGATATTGGACTCATTCTGGTTCAATACCTATTCAGTTTGTACAGGTCCCACCTACCCCAGAATGTCCCAATGATCCAAAAATCTAAAGCCCTCCCTCGTCACCATCCCTTTTGGCCACGTGATCATTTGGTCTATCTTCCTGCTCCTATACTCCGTAGCACACGGCACTGTAAGTAACCTAGAGATTACAGCCTGATCAAATTTCCTCTTTAATCTACAACTCAACTCTTTAAATTCCTACTTCAGGACATCATTTCTTTTCTCATCCATGTCACTGGCACTGACATGTACCACAACAGCTGGCTGCTTACTCTGCTCCCTCAGAATGCCCAGCCTGTTGCCAGGGGCAACATACCATTCAAGAGTCTCATTTTCTGCTACAGCCATCAGCTCCCCTTATGGTCAAGTCGTCTATCATTAAGATCAAGTCAGATCCCTTGGGGTACTTTATAAAAATGGGCCAAAGTGAGGACTGCAGATGCTGGAGATCAGAGTCTAGATTAGGGCCTTTGCCTGAAACATCGATTTTCCTGCTCCTCGGATGCTGCCTGACCCGCTGCGCTTTTCCAGCACCACTCTAATCTAGACTACTTTCTAAAAATGGCAACAGAAAAGTCTCTGTCCCATAGTCTGTAATGAATGGGGTAGCACAATGTTTATCTATTGATATTAGATTACCTACAGGGTGGAAATAGGCCCTTCAGCCCAACAAGTCCACACCAACCCAATTCCCTTAACTAATAGACCTAACACTACAGGCAATTTAGCATGGCCAATTCACCTAATCTGCATGTCTTTGGATTGTGGGAGGAAACGCACGCAGACACAGGGAGAATATGCAAACTCCACACAGTCACCTGAGGTGGGAATTGAACCCAGGTCCCTGCCGCAGTTACGCAACAGTGCTAACCACTGAGCCACTGTGCCACCCCAAAAAGGGGAGACAGATATGTTAACTTGTTCAGCCTTACCCTCAATGGTTGACTCCTGACTTTAGCTGTCCTGGTGGAAAATGTCCAAAATGACAACTGGGCCCATTGATGCCAGAAAGAAAGACTAACGAACGAGGAGGTCACCTCTCGGACTGGTTTTGAGCCCCGCCCAGTGGATTAGTTTCACCACTGCATGTTAAACGGCTTTGTGCTTGACTGAGGGAGGAAGAGGGTGTGATACAATCATAGAACCCCTACAGGGCAGAAAAATAAATCTGTGGTGAAAACAAATAATCATGATCTGATGTGCATTCAAGCTAAACCCCATGCCATGTCTAATGTTTAATTAACAGCGGAATGCTGTTCCCCACCGTTGGAACACTTGGTCAAAATATTTCTCTGCTCTCTTCCCTGACAGCACGCTGCAAGTTATGGGATGTCACCACAGACAACCTGTGAAAATACAAATAGCTGACTACCTTACTTATTGCTGGGGGTGGCACGGTGGCTCAGTGGTTAGCACTGCTGTCTCACAGCACCAGTGACCCAGGTTTGATTCCAGCCTTGGGTGACTGTGTGGAGTTTCCTCTGGTTTCCTCCCACAATCCAAAGATGTGCAGGTCAGGTGAATTGGCCATGCTAAATTGCCTGTAGTGTTAAGGTGCATTAGTCAGAGGGAAATGGGTCTGGGTGGGTTACTCTTTGGAGCGTCAGTGTGAACTTGTTGGGCTGAAGGGCCTGTTTCCACACTGTAGGGAATCTAATATGGCTGGCACAGTGGCTCAGCAGTTAGCACTGCTGCCTCACAGCACCAGGGTCCAGGTTCAATTCCAGCCTCGGGCACCAGTCTGTGTGGGTTTCCTCCGGGTGCTCTGGTTTCCTCCCACAATCCAAAGATGTGCAGACCAGGTGAATTGGCCATGCTAAATTGCCCATAGTGCTAGGTGCATTAGTCAGAGGGAAGTGGGTCTGGATGGGTTACTATTCGGAGGGTTGGTGTGGACTGGTTGGGCCAAAGGCCCTGTTTCCACACTGTATGGAATCTAATTTATATATTCTGCTTGCTGTGATGTATTTTCACCCACCATCCAGATAATATGCTCCTTTTCTTGCTTCCAAAACGGACATTTTTGTATCTTCCAGCATGGCACTCCAATTGCCAGATCTTTGTCTGCCCTCTTCACCTATCCATATGTTTTTGTAGCTTCCTCATGTCACCTCCACACCTTACCATGTTATTTATCGGTGCATCAACAGCAAACTTAGAACCTAACCCTCCATTCTTTTGTCTTTGTCCATTGAGATTCTACATTGATCCCTGTGGCGCACTGCTGGTTATCCCTTGCCAGACTGAAAAAGATCCATTTCTCTTCCACTTCCTGTTAGCCAAGCAAACTTCTACCTCTGCCATTATAATAACCCCAACACTATGCGTTTTTATTTTCATCAATATCCTTTGAATTGGCACCTTATCAATCTTAGTACATCCACTGGCTTTCCCTTTATCCATAGCCAATGTTTCCTCCTCAAAGAATAGGTGGGATGTCGTTCATCAGGGTGGAAGTTGGGTACTGCAGATGCTGGAGATTAGAGCTGAAAATGTGTTGCTGGAAAAGTGCAGCAGGTCAGGCAGCATCCAAAGAGCAGGAGAATCGACGTTTCGGGCATGAGCCCTTCTTCAGGAATCTCCTGCTCTTTTGATGCTGCCTGACCAGCTGCGCTTTTCCAGCAAAACATTTTCAGCTCTGATCTCCAGCATCTGCAGTCCTCACTTTCTGCTGGAGATTAGAATCAAGATTAGCGTGGTGCTGGAAAAACACAGCAGATCAGGCAGCATCCAAGGAGCAGGAAAATCAACGTTTCGGGCAAAAGCCCTTCATCAGGAATGCGAACGTCAATTTTCCTGCTCCTTGGATGCTGCCCGACCTGCTGTGTTTTTCCAGCACCACTCTAATCTAGACTCTGATCTCCAGCATCTGCAGTCCTCACTTTTGCTGCTGGAGATTAGAGTCAAGATAGGGTGGTGTTGGAAAAGCACAGCAGGTCAGGCAGCATCCGAGGAGCAGGAAAATCGACGTTTCGAGCAAAAGCCTTTCATCAGACATCCGAGGACGCTGCCTGGCCTGCTGTGCTTTTCCAGCACCACTCTAATCTTGACTTTGAAGTTCATCAGAACCTAGGCATTTTCAGCCAGTAACCCCAGCAACTTATTCTGACCCCTTGCTTGTAAATTTCCTGAATTCCTCCCTCCTTCCCATTTCCACTGCCTCACTCAAGAAGGAGGTTTTTAAGAGGACAGAAGGTGAATGGATCAAGGGACGGAGTTTTTTGAAGGGGAACTCCTGAGTTTTGGGGGGGGGAGGGCTGACAGCCAGATTTTTTTTTGTGGAGAAGGTGAGAGGTTGGCTTCGGCAATTACCCAATGTCTTGGGCGAAGTAGAATCAGGCCCATTGGTTGTGGAGGCAGCCTGAAAGAAGGCGATGAGAGTGGTGAGGCTGATAGGCCGGAGAATCCACATCCTTTCACTGGGACATTAGCCATGCCATTGCAGCGAACGTCAGGCCTTCACACATACTCTTGTGAGGACCGACATGTTGTTGGCATCACCCCGCTCCATGAGAAAAGTTCGCCAGTTTTGAATTGAGTATTTACAAGGTTTCTGGAAGACGTAACTCTCTCAAAAGCTGGGATTTTCCTGTACTATGTGTACCCTGCTGTTACAGGATTGAGTATTCTTTCTTTAGTCAGTCCTTTCACACGCTATTTAGTTCACAAACATTGCGACTACAAAGCCAAGGACTCCCATGGCTACCTTCACGACAGTTTGTCACACCCCACATCCTGCAAGGACTCCAGCCCATTCTCCCAGTTCCTTCGCCTACGTTGCATTTGTTCAGATGATACCAAACTTCCAAAACAATGCTGCTGATATGGCTTGCTTCTTCGATGACTATGGTTTCCCACTCACTATGGTTGACAGGGTGCTCAACCACATCCGACCTATCACTCATGCTTCTGCCCTTGCCCCTTCCCATCACTCACTACAGTGTGATCGGGTTTCCCTTGTCCTCACTTTCGATCCCACCAACCTCTGCATTCAACAGAGCCATTTCAAACAACTCCAGTAGAATGTCACCACCAAACACATCCTCCCCTCGTTGCCCCGGTCTGCATTTTGCAGGGATCATTCCCTCTGGGACACTCTAGTCCATTCCACAACCACCAACATCAACCACTTTTCCATTGGCACCTCCTGATGTAACCATAGAAGGTGTAACACCTGCCCCTTCTCCTCCTCCCTGCTCACCATCCAAGGGCCAACACAGTCTTTTCAGGTGAAGCAGCATTTCACCTGCACATCCTCCAATCCTGGGTATTGTATTCGCTGCACCTACTCACCACTGGCGAAACCTGACGCAGACTGGGTGACTGCTTGGCGGAATACCTCCGGTCTGTACACAAGCATGACCCCCTGACCTTCCCATAGCTAGTTATTTTAACACTATGTCCTGCTTACATGCCCAATGTGTATGTTCTCGGGATGCTGCAGTGCTCCAGTGAATCACAGTGTAAACTAGAGGAACAATATCTCGTCTTCAGACTAGGTACTTCACAGCCTTCTGGGCTCAGTATTGAGTTCAACACTTTCAGATTGTGAACCCATTCTTTCCCTTTCTTTAAACTTTGTTTGCTATATTCTCTGTCACCCCTCTCCCCAACCCCCCCCCAAACCCAGAGGGATTGTCTGTCCTTTCCAGTCTGGCAGTTAGGCACACCGTTGTTATGCCATTCTCACATTCCAATCTGAACTATCAACCTCTTTTCTCTCCCAGCACTCCAAACTACCCCCCTACCCCACTGCCCCCCACTGTAGTATAAATGCTACCCTCCCCACACTTCACCAACCCTCGGACTCAGCACCGCCTTCTTGACCTGCAATCTTCTTCCCGACCTCTCCGCCCCCACCCCCTCTCCGGCCTATCACCCTCTCCTTAACCTCCTTCCACCTATCGCATTCCCAACTCCCCTCCCACAAGTCCCACCTCCCTATCTTTTATCTTAGCCTGCTTAGCACATCTTCCTCATTCCTGCAGAAGGACTTATGCCCAAAACGTCGATTCTCCAGCTCCTTGGATGCTGCCTGACCTGCTGCGCTTTTCCAGCAACACATTTTTCATCCCTAGCAGAGGTAAGAATCAACCATGTTGCTGTGGGTCTGGAGTCACATGGAGGTAAAGATGGCAACTTCCTTCCCAAAAGGCCATGAGTGAGCCACGTGGGCTTTTCTGACAATCGGTAACAGCTTTCATGGTCAGCATTTCAGTCTTAATTTCAGATTTTTATTGAATTCAAATTCCACCATCTTCTGTGGTTGGATTGAAACCACATTCCCCCAGAACATTCTCTGGGTGTCTGGATTTATAGGCTCATCTATTATTAGTCTACTACCACAAGGCTATCACCTCCCCTTTGAGTAAACAATGAAAAGGAATTTCCCTGGAGCGTCAGGGGCTGAGGGGTGAACCCTACAGAGGTTTACAACATCATGAGGGTCATGGATAGGGTAAATAGACAAAGTCTTTTTCCCAGGATCGAAGAGTCAAAAACTGGAGGGGATAGGTTTAAGTGAGAGGGTAAAGATCTAAAAGGGACTTGAGGGGCAACATTTTCACGCAGTGGGTGGTGCGTGAATGGAACGAGCTGCTAATGGAAGTCATAGAGACATAGATTCATAGAGATATATAGCATGGAAACAATCCCTTTGGTCCGATACATCCATGCCGACCAGATATCCCAACCTAATCCAGTCCCATTTAGCAGCACTTGGCCCACTTCCCTCCAAACCCTTCCTATTCACATACCCATCCAGATGCCTTTTAAATGTTGTAATTGTACCAGCCTCCGCCACTTCCTCTGGCAGCTCATTCCATACACGCACTACCCTCTGCATGAAAAAGTAGCCCCTTAGGTCCCTTTTTAAATCTTGCCCCTCTCACCCTAAACCTACACCCTCAAGTTCTCAACTCCCCCACCCCAGGAATAAGACCTTGTCTATTTATCCTATTCATGCCCTTCATGATGTCAAAAACCTCTATAAGGTCACCCCTCAGCCTCCGACGCTCCAGGGAAAACTGCCCCAGCCTATTCTCAAATCCTCCAACCCTGGCAACATCCTTGTAAATCTTTTCTGAACCCTTTCAGGTTTCACAACATCTTTCTTATAGGAAGGAGACTAGAATTGCACACAGGAGATTGGTACAATTATAATATTTAAAAGGCATCTGGATGGGTCTATGAATAGGAAGGGGTTAGAGGGATATGGGCCAAAAGTTGGCAAATGGGACTAGATCAGCTTAGAATATCTGGTCTGCATGGACGAGTTGGACCGAAAGGTCTGGTTTCTTGCTGTATGACACTTTGAATAAACCTGATATCAATTTTGATTCTGCTATGATAGCTTATTGACCAGGTTATATTGGTTCCTGAACCATTTCAGGTAAGACTTGATCAATGAGGTTGCATGGATTGTACAGCTCATTCATTTCATTCTAATACTTCTTTCTAATCAGATTATTTATTTTTTGTCCTTTAAAGATTTTTAGTCCTGCTATATCTAAATGCTGCTTTAATTCCAGCCTTTAAAGGCTTTTCACCTTGCAATATATTGATGCTACTTTAATCTCTTACCCAACAATATCTTCCTGTATCAATATAACAACAGTGTTTTCTTTTCCTAATCTGAGAGGCTTTTAAACTCTGTAACACCTATCACCTTCCCAGCTACCTTCCCTCCAGCCCACCCACAACCCCCTATTAATCTCCCAGCTCCCCTTCCCCCTCCACATTCCTTCATGAAGGGTTTATGCCTGAAACACCGACTCTCCTGCTCCTCGGATGCTGCCTGACCTGCTGTGCTTTTCCAGCGCCACCCTTTTTGACTCTGACTCTCCAGCATCTGTAGGCCTCACTCTCTCCCTGTATCTCGGTATTGCTCATATTTCTTTATTCAAAATGGAGGTCTCCCAACTTCTGCAAGCAAAACAGACGATTTTCCACCTTCCACCTTAATACCCAATGCTTGTTCTTGACCATGACTTCCCCAATAAACCCGGGGAATATAGCTTTAATAGCCTTCCTAAACCATCGTTTAACTTACACTTATACCTCAGCCTCATAGTCTCCTTAGTTATCACCTTTTTCTATTGGACACTGCCTGTTTAGGTTTTTTGTATTGCCCCTTTGCCATCTTAAATCTGGTTTTGTGCATTACCAGTGTCATGACCTGGGTGTAAATTACTTCTATGCTCTTTGATTTCCTTAGTGTATTTTTGCCTTGTGTTTTTGCAGTCTGTGATACCACTGCTTGTTGGCAGCTGTAAGCATCCTTTTCAATGTCGGAGCCCATTCTGTGCCATTAATGTATCCTTCTCCCCTTAGGGATTTTCTCTTTACTCAAACTCCCGGTTTTGCACTCCCCTGAAAGCACCTTCTCTACGTCCACAATTAAACATTAATTCACACTTGCCTTTATTGGTCAGAGCATTGAGTATAGGAGTTGGGAGGTCATGTTGTGGCTGTTCAGGACATTGGTTAGGCTACCTTTGGAATACCGTGTGCAGTTCTGCTCACCCTGCTATCAGAAGGAGGTTATGAAACTTGAAAAGGTTCAGGAAAGATTTACAAGGATGTTGCGGGGTTTGGAGGATTTAGGTATGGGGAGAGGCTGAATAGGTGGTGTTGTTTACTCTGGAGGGTCGGAGGCTGAGGGGAGACATTAAAGAGGTTTATAAAATCATGAAGGGCATGGATACGATAAATAGACAAGCTTTTCTCCTCAGGATAGGAGAGTCCAAAACTAGAGGACATAGGTTTAAGGCAGGCAGGGCAAGATTTCAAAGGGACCTAAGGGGCAATGTTATTACGCAGAGATTTGTACATGTATGGGAGCTGCCAGAGGAAGTGGTGGAGGCTGGTACAATTACAACATTTAAAAGGTATCTGGATGGGTATATGAATAGGAAGGGTTTAGAGGGATATGGGCCAAATGCTGACAAATGGGACTCGATCACTTTAGGATAGCTGTTTGGCATGGACGAGCTGGACCGAAGGGTCTGTTTCCGTGTTGTACACATCTATGATTCAATGACTGATGAAGCTCTTATCCCTGTTCACTTGCAGCTGAATCATTCACTGGGACTGTTCCCACACGTTCTGGATTGTGTAAGTGCCGGGTGTGTCTAGACTTTAGTTCACCTGTGCTTCTGCACGTTCCCTAATAGATCTGAATTAACCGGATTTACCATTAAGTGTTGACCGAGCCTTGCTGATCTTTCCACGAGTTTGTCTGCAGGCTGTTTGACTCTAGCTCTTAAATCTGTCAAGTCTTTAAAGCTGAAAATATCCAGCACTACTCCCCTGGCCACTGGAGATTTCACCATTATTATATTCAGAACATAAAATGCTACAGCACAATACAGGCCTTTTGGCACTCAAAGTTGTGCCAACCTGTGTAAATAACCTGGTGCACATCTAACCTATACCGTTCCATTATGATCCATGTGAATGTCCAATGCCCAATGAAATGCCCTTAACATTGGCAAGTCTGCTACTGCTCCAGGCAGGCCATTCCACGCCCCTACTACTCTCTGAGTGAAGAAACTACCCCTGATATCTGTCCTAAATCTATCACCCCTCATTTTAAAGCTATGTCCCCTCATGTTCGCCTTCACCATCCGAGGAAAAAGGTTCCAATTGAGTTAGAATGTTCACCATGTAGTGTGTTCTGTAAGACTAACCACTACCAGCTTGTAGTTTTGGGGTAGTTTCATGCATCCATCCTCTTTTCTTGCCCTGAGTGGAAGGACCTAATTGTTTTATATTTGGGGATGAAAAGCACTAGTGAGTCTTAATGAGACAAAGGTCTTGTGTCAAATTAGTTAATTGCATGAGAACAATCAGATACAAGTTACACTAGCAAGTTGGACACTGATATAAGACAATGTGGAGACGAAGGGCAAGAGGTTGTCACTCCACAAGACCCAAAGGTATTCTGCCTTTTCTCCAACCACATCTGTACGGCATCATCAGACTGGTGGACTTCCACAGGGGTTAATGATGGAACAACGACCATTCACGCTATATGTGAACGATCAGGATGAAGGAACTGAGGCCATTGTCGCTGGGTTTGCAGCCGACACAAAGACGTTTCGAGGGACGGTGGTGGTGAGGAAGTGGGAAGGCTGCAGAAGGATATGGACACACTAGGGGAGTCAGCAATGAAAGGGCAGATGGAATATAATGTGGGAAAGTGTGAGGTTATGCATTTCGGTCAGAAGAATAGAAAAAGCAGACTATTCTCTGTTTGAGGGAAGGTTTCAGAAATCTGAAGCACAAGGAGCTTTAGACTAGATTACATACAGAGTGGAAAGAGGCCCTTTGGCCCAACAGGTCTACACTGACCATCCGAAGAACAACCTACTCAGACCCATTCCCCTGCATTTACCCCTTCACCTAACACTATGGGCAATTTAGCAAGGCCAATTCTCCTGACACGCACATCTTTGGACTGTGGGAGGAAACCCACGCAGACACGGGGAGAACGTGCAAACTCCACACAGACAGTCGCCTGAGGCAGGAATTGAACCCAGGTCTCTGGCGCTGTGAGGCAGCAGTGCTAACCACTGTGCCACCTTTAGTTTAGGATTCTCTTAAGGTTAACATGCAGGTTCAGTTGGCAGTTAGGAAGGCAAACACAATGTTAACATTCATTTCAAGAGGGCTAGAAAATGAGCAGAGATGTATTACTGAGGCTGTATATGGTTCAGGTCAGACTGCATTTAGAATATTATGAGCAATTTTGGGCCCCGCATATAAGTAAAGATGTGCTGACATTGGAGACGGTGCAGAGGAGTTTTACAAAAATGACCCACGGATAAATGATTCATCATATGAAGAGCGGTTGAGGATTTTGGGTCTATAATCAGTGGAGCTTGGAACACTGAAAGGCCTGGGTAGAGTGGACGTGGAGAAGATGTTTCCCCTAGTCGGGGATACTAGGATCCAAGGGCACAGCCTCAGAGTGAAGGGTCGACCCTTTAGAACTGAGATGAGGAGGAACTTCTTCAGCCAGAGGGCGGTTAGTCTGTGGAACTCATTGTCACAGAGGGCTGTGGAGGCCAAGTCACTGAGTGTATTCAAGACTGAGAGGGATAGGTTCTTGGTTAGTAAGGGGATCAAAGATTATGTGGGGGGGAAGCAAGAGAGTGACATTGAGAAATGTATCAGCTATGACCAAATAGTGGAGCAGACTCGATTGCTGAATGGTCCAAGTCTACTTCTACATCCTATGGTTTAATGCAGTCTCTGACGTTAACCCTTTCAGAACTATTCTCTTACACAATGCTGGTGCCACCCTGGGATTGCTCCTTCCTGTTCTACTCTATGTCCCGCAGAGGCACCCCTTTCAAAAAGCTCTTTCCCACCCCGCTTCTCTAACACATTGACACCTCCCTGTCCCCTGCAGCATAATTGAGTTTGGGTCCCCAGACCTTGAGGTGGGGTTGGACATCCTGGCCCCTGCGAAACCCGGGAAGTGCAGCGAAGTCCAGATCCACGGCATTTCTTCTTCGGAAGGAGACAACAAAAATTATTGCAGATGCTGGAATCCAAGGTAGACAAGCAGGAGGCTGGAAGAACACAGCAAGCCAAGCAGCATCAGGAGGTGAAGAAGTCAATGTTTCTTGGCAGAAGGGTTACACCTGAAATGTCGACTTCTCCACCTGTTGATGCTGCCTGGCTAGCTGTGTTCTCCCAGCCTCCTGCCTGTCCACCATCTCTTCTTTGGAGGCTGTCTGAAGTTCCAGCTGTGGCCACAGCTCCCCGGGGGTGGGGTGGGAGTCAAGAATATGGTTAGACACTGAGTGGGCAGCTCTTAGATGTGGGATGCCCTCCATAGGGATTGGCACAAGTCTGGTTCTGAAGCAAGACTGGGGTCACAGCCAGACAAACAGAGGTGGACTCATAGAACATAGAATTATCTATAGTGTGGAAACAGACCCTTCGGCCCAACAAGTCCACACTGACCCTCCAAAGAGTATTCCACCCAAACCCATTCCCCTATCACTCTACATTTACCCCTGACTAACCTACACATCCTTGGACACTATTGGCAATTTAGCATGGCCAATCCACCTAATGTGCATATCTTTGGATTGTGAGGGGAAACCGGAGCACCCGGAGGATACCCATGCAGACATGGAGAGGTGTGTAAACTCCACACAGTCGCCCGAGGTGGGAATCAAATCTGGGTCCCTGGTGCTGTGAGGCAGCAGTGCCAACCACCTAAACCACTATGATGCCCCCGTGGTGGATGGTGGGGCGGGGAGTTGTGTAGTTGCATCAGGAGAGGGTTGGTTTGAACAACTGCCTCCACTTAAAATTCCAGCACTCACCCGCAGTGGGGAATGAAGGGACGCAAGGAGAAACCGACGTTTTTTTCTTCTCTCCCGCCCGGAAGGAAGTCGAGTGTGGCACTGGAAAAGCACAGCTGGTCAGGCAGCATCCGAGGAGCAGGAGAGTCATCAGGGATCAGGAAGGAAAGCAGGTTCAGAGGAGGGCAGATTAAAACAAAGCGTGTGTTTTCATCTTTAAAACTATACTGCCAACATTCCCTTGAGAGAGGATGGGCTGACGGAGAAAGTGTAAGAGGAGGAAAGAGGAAGGGAGACTCTGGTCAGCTCCTTTGTTCATGGGGGGTATGTAAATGCCTAATTTGAGAGAAATACCAATGGTGTTGACTCTCAACCCTCAGTCATCAACAGTCTCTCCTGACCCCCTGCAGTCACTGGCCATTGTCACATTGAGCTCTTGATTGGGGTTCCCATGCATCTCTGTCCTTGCCCTTCCGGGTAATGGAGGTTACAGGTTTGGAAGGACTCCTAAAGGAGTTTCAGTCAGTTGTGACCCTGTATCTTGTAGGCAGTACACACAGCTGCTGCTGTGCATGAGTGTCGGTGAAGCTGTTAGATGGGAGATCAATCAAGCAGACACGGAGAGAATGTGCAAACCCAACACAGACAGTCACCCGAGGCTGGAATTGAACCCGGGTCCCTGGCGCTGTAAGGCAGCAACACTTTGTCCTGAACAGTGTCAAGCCTCTTGAGTGTTGTTGAAACTACACTCCTCCAGACAAGTGGGGAATAGTCCATCACCCTCCTGACAGGTATTGAGGAGACATAGAATCATAACAGTGTGGAAGCAGACCAGTTGGCCCATCAAGTCCACACTAACCCTCTGAAGAGCATCCCTGGACGCACTCTGCAACCCTCTATTTTCCACGGCTGATCCACCTAGTCTAGATATCCCTGGACACTATGGGCAATTTAACCTGGTCAATCCACCTAACCTGCACATCTTTGGATTGTGGAAGGAAACCGGAGTACCCATTCCTGATGAAGGGCTCTGGCCCGAAACGTCGAATTTCCTGTTCCTTGGATGCTGCCTGACCTGCTGTGCTTTAACCAGCAACACATTTTCAACTCGGATCTCCAGCATCTGCAGACCTCACTTTTTACTACCCAGAGGAACCCATGCAGACACAGGGAGAATGTTCGAACTCCATACAGACAGTCATCCGAGGGTGGAATCGAACCAAGGTCCTTTGTGAGGCAGCAGTGCTAACCACTGAGCCATCGTGTCACCCCATGAGAAGTACTGCTCACCGAGTCTGCCTCTGACTTTGTACTTTTGCCCCGTCCTTGTGCTGCTGTGCAGTGCCAGCCAAGTGGCAAACCATTGCCAGTTGAAGACTGTTGACTTTCTGCAGATGGTGTTGAAGGATAACCTTGCATAGTCGCCATGGATTGCATTGTTTCAGTTTGCCTGTCCCACTCTTGCAAGAGCAAATGTACCACTGGAGTGGCAGGGGTGTCGTGGTGAATGCTGATCTCTCGAGAAGGTTCTAGAACCTCATGCTCCACAGGGTTGTCCGGATACTCAGTACAATAAGGTACACCCAACTGGCACTGGCGAAATTCTTATGAAATAATGGTAAGTTCAGCAAGATTCGGTCAGAAGTAGAAACAAAAATTGCTAGTAAAGCTCAACAGGTCTGGCAGCATCTGTGGAGAGGAATTGTGGGTGGCACAGTGGATAGCACTGCTGCCTCACTAGCCAGAGACACGGGTTCAATTTCCTTCTTGGGCAACTGTCTGTGTGGAGTTTGCACGTTCTCCCCGTGTCTGTGTGGGTTTCCTCCGGGTGCTCCGGTTTCCTCCCACAGACACAAAGATGTGCAGGTTAGGTGAATTGGCCATGCTAAATTGCCTGTAGTGTTAGGTGAAGGGGTAAATGTAAGGGAATGGGTCTGGGTGGGTTGCTCTTCGGAGGGTCGGTGCGGACTTGTTGGGCTGAAGGACCCACGCTGTAAGGAAGTAATCTAATCAAATCAGAGTTAACCTTTCAGGTCGCGTGACCCTTCCTCAGATCTGATGGTAGCTGGGAAAAGGATGGTTCATAAGCAGAGGATAGGGTGAGGGGAGGGAGTAAGGAGTAAATGACAGGTGGGGATTCAGCCCAAAGACACAGAAGACCAGTTGGATAGACAAAGGAATGGATAACGATCTGGCTAGGAGAGTGAACAGCTGTTAATGGGCACTGTTGAATTGAATTTATTGCCACGTGTACCGAGGCACAGTGAAAAGCTTTGTCCTGCAAGCAATCCAGACAGATCACAGAGTTAAATAGCATAGATAAGTAAATAATAGGTAAACAGTGGTAAAAGCAAACACACAGGGACAGGCGAATGTTAAGAGTTTGAGAGTCCATTCAGAATTCTAACAACAATAGGGTGGAAACTGTTTCGAAACCAGTTGGTGCGTGTGTTCAGGCTTCTGTACCTTCTCCCCGATGGTAGAGGTTGTAGAAAAGCATTACCAGGGTGAGATGGATCTTTGAGAATGCTGGTGGCCTTTCCTTGACAGCGGGCCTGGTAGATGGACTCTATAGATGGGAGGTTGGCCTTTGTGATTGTCCAGGCCGAGTTCACCACTCTCTGTCACCATCTCTGACTTTGAACGGTACAGTTGCCATACCAGGTAGTGATACATCCAGACAGAATGCTCTCGATGGCACACCTATAAAAGTTGGTAAGGGTATTCACTGTCATGCCAAATTTCCTCAACTACCTGAGGAAGAAGAGACATTGTTGACCCTTTGTAACCAGTGGGTCCACATGAAGAGTCCAAGGAAGCTTGTTGTGGATGACCACTCCCAGGAGCTTGACACTCTCCACTCATTTCACCTCTGTGTTGTTGATGCGTTGGTGGGGGGCATGAGTAACACCCTGCTGAACGTTAATAATGAGTTCCTTGGTTTTGCCGACATTGAGAGCTAGGTTGTTCTCAGTGCACTGTTTTTCTAGGTCTTCCTCGCTAACAATAGGTGGTATGTAATAGCAGACTATGATAACAAGGCCTGGTGTATGGGTGTTGGGGTAAGGACATGGGAGAGCTCAAACCTTAAAGTCGTTGAATTCGAAATTGAGTCCAGAAGGCTGCAACGTCCTCAAGTGGAAAATGAGGTGCTTTTCTTCCAACTTGTGCTGAGCTTCACTGGACCACTGCAGCTAGCCTGAGACAGAGATGCTGAGCAGGAACAAGGGGGTGGGTTGAAGAAGCAGTAAACAAAGCAGAATGGAAATGATTAATGTTCAACATGAATTCCACTGTTCTCCTTCTCGACTCCATCTGCTGGTACATGTCATAGAATCATAGAATCCCTACAGTGTGGAAACAACCTTTTGGCACAACAAATCCACACCGTCCCTCCGAAGAGTAACCCACCCGGACCTATTCTCCTACCCTATTACTCTACATTTCCCCCTGACTAATGCACCTAACCTACACATCTCTGGACATTATGGGCAATTTCCCATGGCCAATTCACTCTAACCTACACATCTTTGGACTGTGGGGAGGAAACTGGAGCACCCGCAGGAAACCCACGCAGACACGGGGAGAATGTGCAAACTCTGCCCCGACAGTCACCTGAGGGTGGAACCAAACCGGAGGCACTATGAAGCAGCAGTGCTAACCATTGAGCCACCGTGCCACCTGGAATGTGTGTATGGTATTCCGAAGTGGAAAAGAGTCGATGGAATTTTCAACGCACGACAATCGGTCACGATAACAGCCACATGAGCTTCCATTGCAACTCCCACGTTTTGGTAGAAGTCACCTTGTGCTATGATGACACTGAGGCATCATTCTTCATTGGCTTCATTGTGGTCGGATCCATAAATCTGCTGATGGAGCTGCTCACGCTGAGAAGGTTGGGCTCCAAGCCAGGCTATCACGAAATCTCTTTCCAATTAAGTTTTCACAGCAAAAGCAACATGGAAGCATCCAGCAGAGAGTGAAGAAAATGTTGCGAATGCTCAGCGAGTTGAGCAGCATTTGTGGGACGAGCAACAGAATGAACATCTCAGGTCGGTAAACATTCTTTTCGAACCCAGTGGGCTTTGTCGCTTCCGCGGGGATTTCTTTTACCTTCTTGTTGCAAACGTTTGCTTTCATTTCTCAAGGCTGTCAAAGCTGGAGGAAGTGACTCACTTTTTGCCTGGTAGCCACAGCATCAACATCAATTAGCCTTTCCTTTTGGAGGTTCCCTCTCTGTTTCTGGGCAGTATTGTCTCAGGCGGATTCCTCATCCAGTCAGCACTGTCTTTCTTATCAGCAAGGGCATCTTCTGAAAACACATTTATACTTCAGAAACACTGTATACCCAGGTGAGTTGTTTCTCACGCCTGATATGCCCCTCAGGATTTGCCAGTGGTCCTAACTCCAGACCTAAATATGGTAACTCCAGCATCATCATGTAAAACCCCGGCCCCTTGCTTTATTAGAATAACTCAACTGACTGAGAAATGACTTCCTTCTTGATCAGTCCCTTGGGAATCGAGGAAGGCCTGATTTGTTTTCTGAATTGACTGATGTGTGTGTGACCTGCGGTAGGTGGGACTTGAAAGCTCGGTGGTTGGTGATCGTTTGAGGGTTGGTGCAGCCCCTCTGATGCCCAGTCTTGGCAAGGTAGCATACGTCAAGCTGTGTGGCCTGGAGTGATGAGTACTTTGATGCTGGGCATGTAGGTTTGGGGGAGGTAGCTGTTGTTAAACTTCCTTTCTTGCCACTGGATTTCATTGAATCCCTACAGTGTGGAAGTAGGCCATTCGGTCTGTTGAGATTACACTGACACTCCAAAGAGCGTCCCATTCAGACCCACACCCCATCCCTGTATTTCCTGTGGCTATTCCAACCAGCCTGCATATCCCTGGATATGGGAAATTTAGCATGGCCAGTCCATCCACCTCACCTGCTCATCCTTGGACTGTGGGAGGAGGCCAGAGCACCGGATGAAACCCATGCGGACAACGCGCAAATGCCACACAGACAGTTGCCCGAGTCTGGAATCGAACCCAGGACCCTGGCATTGTGAGGCAGCACTGTTAACCACTGAGCCACCATGCTACCCAGGTTTGGAGGATCTTGTGAAGGTCCAGCCAACATTTCTCCAATGTGTTGAGGTGCCTACTTTAGATTGTCCAAGTCTCTGAAACATGTAGGAGTGTTGGGGGTCATAGCTGACCAGTAGACAATGACCTTAATTCTTAAGCCACGAAATTACAGACATGTATACTCACACATACACCTCAATACATGGCAGGAGGTGAACAGGTAGTGTTGTGGTTGATAGCACCTTTTAGGAATGGCCAGATGCAGAGAATTCCTCAAGATGATAAGCCTTTATTTGCAAACAAAAGCTGTTACCATCAGAGCAGACAACCCTGACAGCTCCCAAACTACTCTGAGGTTATGTTGTTCTAAAAGTCACGCCTTATCCCTGTTATATTAGCATAACCAATCACACTAAGCCTACATTATATCCCCTTGACCAATCAGACTCTGCCACAATTGTCTGCTGGATTGTTGCAAACCATCATGTTGTACTGCGGTCATCCTCCTTCAACTTTTGTCACCTGACCGACCGCAGTCACACAAGGCTGATTCGAGCCTGCAACCCAGGCCTTACACTTATGCAATATCCCAACATGTTTGCTTTGTAGTTATATATTCATATTTACCATATATTTCTCCCTTTGAGACCTATTGGTCTCACACAATGAAGGAACACAATGAGGATAGACCAATTCATGTAGTTGTAGGCCCAAAAGTGGGCAGAAAATTTAGAGGATCAGTTCTCAGAAGGTTCTTCCTGTATCCCTGGAGTAACCAGGCCAAAAACCTGTCCCTCAAAGTCCAGAACAGGAAAAAAGACCCAGAAACACTAAAAGACTAAATTTAAGGAGAAAATGAGGCAGGGGAACCGAGAGAGAGAGAAAAAAAACCCAAAACTCAGAAAGTCAAACGCTGTCTGCACTTCAGTAGACAGCAGGTCATAATAATAAAGCCTTTTCTGCAATGGGAGACGGCTCAGGGCAGACCGGTCTGAAGAGGAGTTGTTTTGCAGTGAAGTCCATTACGAAAGACCGAATGAGAGGTGAAGCATGACGTAGCACAATGGCAAGGACAAGTAATACTATAGCAGCAACGATTCCAATCTTGGCAAACCAAGCCCCCCAACCTCTCAAGACATTGTCTACCCAGTCAAAGAACTGATGACCAGACCCCACATTTTTCTTAATCTCTCTGCTCAGATTCCTCAGCTTATCCATTGCCTTAGTAAATGACCCCTCAGGACTACTGTTACTAGGTATGAAGAAGTTCTCCTCCTCTCTATACAAGGATCTCAGTGCCCACCTGTCAATCTTCCTTCCCACCTATCCGCTCCACCCTCCTCTCCGACCTATCACCTTCATCCCCACCTCATCCACCTATTGCACTCTTAGCTACCTTCTCCCCAGCCCCACCCCCCTCCCATTTACCTCTCCACCCTGGAGGTTCCCTGTCTCATTCCTGATGAAGGGCTTTTGCCCGAAGCGTCTATTTTCCTGCTCCTCAGATGCTGCCTGACTTGTTGTGCTTTTCCAGCACCATCCTAATCTTGACTCTTACTTGGTCTGAAGGTACAGTAATGTTCCCCAAACATTGCATAGACACCACCCTTCTCAGCCAACAGCCAGTCCAAGACCTGCCTATTTTGCCACACTATTATTCTGGTTGCATCCAACTGCTCACCTAGTGCTAAGAGGACATCATTGGTGTAATTAATAAATCTCTGCTGGTTATAGTAAAGATAGTTAATCTATTTGGCATTTCTGATCACACCAATAGGCAGGGATAACTGCTTCCCTCTTATTTCTGGCCTTGAAATCATTAGGGATGCCCCTTGGCTGTCCTATACTATCAATCCGTACTGTTACAGACATGTAAACTCACACATACACCTCAAATACATGGCACGAGGTGAACAGGAGGTGTTCATTAAGGAAAACCTGGTGCCACATTGAGTTATTGAAGGAAACGTGATTGGCACAGTAGGTTAGATCAAACTAGGCAGCACAACCAACGTAAAAATGCAAAATCTTCAGAAGGCTAAACATTCATCTGACAGTAGTTAACAAGTGGAAATGTTTGGCTAACAAGTCAGCAGTGAGGAAATCCTCAAATCTTAGAAGCGTTTAGATTAGATTGTGTGGAAACAGGCCATTTGAGCCAACACTGACCCTCTGAAAAGTAATCCACTTAGACCCATTTCCCTGCCCTATATTTATCCTGACTAATGCACCTAACATAATGGACAATTTAGCAATTCACCCAGCCTACACCGTGGGAGGAAACCAGAGCACCCGGAGGAAACCCACGAAGACACGGGAAGAACATGCAAACTCCACACAGACAGTCGCCCAAGGCTGGAATCGAACTTGGATCCCTGGTGTTGTGAGGCAGCAATGCTAACCACTGAGCCACCATGCCACCCGTAAGATTTGATCTAAATTTAAAATAACATCTGTGGCGAAATGTTAGGAGGTAGATAATAAAATTAGGGTTATGAATAAGCTTTATAAAAAGTGTAACAGGCAAATACAAAGGGAATTTGGAAGAACCTTAGAAATATTAATGAAACCATGAGGATAAGATAGAAGGAAATAAGGGTTCTTTTATAAACACAGAGAAAATGGAAGAATTGGCAAGAGATAAAAGAGGGGGAGTCTTAGTGTGGAGGATGAACACACGTTGGATTAAATAAAAAATATTTTGTGACTTTTTTTCTCCCCCAAGTGTTAGTGTCAATGAGAATCAGGTTGTGCCAAAGGAAAAATGGAACAAATGCCAAGATTGCAAAGGGAGAATCAATTCTCAAGAGATTAGCAGAACTTGATGTGAATAATTTGCAAAGTGCTCGTGGCTAGTGAAGTCAAGATTGCTGAAAGGAGACAGAGGAGAGAAAACAGAGATCAGTCTAGAATATTTTGCTGTTTCTAAAATGTGCGAATTGTGTAATGGGATCGGGAAGGGCATGATATAATACCCTTATCCAGTGACAGAGGAGATGGATGCATAATCCAGGTCACTAATAGGCTGCTGAGTTTAATATTAGAGGTAATCAAACTCTTGGAATTCAGATTTATAAACGTTTGCAGAAAAATGCATCAGCAATCCATCACTTGAAACAAAGCTGTGACTAACGAGTGACCAGAATACATGGGCTAATCTGAAATAGGCGACACGGATTTGTCTGCGACTAATTTTGCTGAATAAATCTAATAGGGTATTTTTACAAAAAAAGTGCTAGATTGGATAGGTAAAGCTGATTCAGAGGGAAAAGTCTTTGATAGACTATCTTGCAAGGTTTGTTAAGAAATATTCAAACCTTTTGCAAAAAACGAGAGGTTGCGGAATGGGTAGAAAGTTGACCATTGTAAAGGGCAGGGGTTTCTTGGAGTGGGGGGGAGTTTGGAATTGAGATACCTCAGAACTCTGCTTTAATCTTCATTTTGAATTTGGATGTAGGTCTGAACATTTGTTAACACGCACATATAAATGTTCATAATTGCTCATTAATTTTGTTATTCAATAGTTTATTTTGATTTTAATGATTCTGCTTCTATTTCTGCTGTATCTGTCCAAAATCACAAGCTTTAGGAGCTTCAGGTGAAATGGCTCTTGGATTATAACATGGTGTCATGTGACTTTGTCTACCCCAGGCCAACATCAACACCTCCGCATCATGCTTTATTTGTGTTGACATCACAGACTAACATCTGTATTGTCTATAATTTTATTGTGAATTAGAATTACTTATTTTGTCTGTGTCATCATCACAATCCGGCAGCTGGCACCTTTTTCACCAAACTACACTAAGGTGGAGAGTTGGTCAACTGCGGAATATTGTTAGATTTCAGGACAACGTACACAAGCTGCCAGGATGGGAAAGCAGGTAATAGGTGTCATTGGACATGGATATAAGTGAGGTAATACATGACTCAGCAATAATATCATGGGCATATCTCTTAAGCGTATGCTGTTACACTGACTCTGAGACTTAACACTACATCCCACTTTGATAAAGATAAACATTTATTCCAAAGTGACACACATGACGGGAGACAAGGCATATCCATTGTCAGATCAATACTTAAACGGACAAGCAAAGCAGAGATTACAAGATTAATGTTTCAAAGTTCAATGAAATGCTTTGGAAATTTGACAACTCATCCTGATCTGCTGATCATATAGCACTCTGGAGAGGTACACTCTATTCAATGTTGTACTTGTTTAATCTGTTGCTGGATGTTGTCTCTTAACGTCATGCCCAAGATCATTGTCAGAGTGTTCTCCCTCATTCTGTGGGTACCCAATTGGTGTGTTGTAACTGGTCTGAGTTGGCTTCTGTTCCTTTTCAATCGAGCCTCATAATCAATGTACGATTTGGTTTCCTTGCATGTTCTAGAAATGTTTGCTGCTATCAAAGTGTTTGTATTGGTGCAGACGTGATAGTTCAGTACCTACACACTCACTATGTAGCGTTTCTTTGCCCCTGTGTTTGAAGAAGAATATCCTGTGTCTCGGAACGTTAGATAATTGGTTGCTTGTCAAGGGCCATTCACACTTGCCTTCTGAGCATATGTTGTGCTAGGAATAGTAATCCCTTCTCCTATTGAGTTGCACGAAAATGTATCAACGCAATGTGAAAATCTAACATTGTTGCTCAACACTTAACGATTACTGATTTCATAGTACGCCCTACTGGACAACTTGAGTATGGATTGTGGAGTGACATTTTGATAGGGGTCAGGCCCCACTTTATACACATGTCTCTAAATGGTTTGCCACTGTCCTGTTGTCAGGTACTATCTCTTCAATGAACAAACTGACAACAGCTTCACTGTGGTCAGTGGTACTCACACTTAATGTGTTGCTGAGTTGTCGAGCAAGGGGAAATTTAGAGAAGTAAAGGTCTGGTGATACTTACATCCAAGATGTGGATAAAATATTGTGTATAGTTTGCTCCACTGCTGGCTCGAGAGGTTTGCAATCCCTCACATGCATTCCCCAGTCTTTGAATATCCTGCTTCATCCTTGGCCAATAGCCAGATTCATGTGCTAGCCATCCTGTGTCCATATGTGCCTGGTGGACATGATATCTTGGTGTAATATTTTTAATATTAGAACATGCACCCTTACCAAGCTTGGCTCTATATGGCAAAAACAAACAAACTTTCTCAGTTACTTTTATACCTGATAGGCCATCTAGAATCCCTAGTGTGGAAACAGGCCCTTCAGCCGAACAAGTCCACACTGACCCTCCAAAGAGTATCCCACCCAGACCCATTACGCCTAACGAATGCACCTAACCTCCACACCCCTGAACATTATGGAGCAATTTAACATGGCCCATTTACCTTTGGACTGTGGGAGGAAACCCACACAGACACTGGGAGAATGTGCAAACTCCACACAGACGGTCACCCAAGGCTGGAATCGAACCTGGCTCCCTGGCACTGTGAAGTACTAACCACTGAGCCACCATACCACTCTGAATAATGGCCTTTTGCAACCCTGGTCATTGTTCATCTTTGGCAGTTGCTGATTGTAACTATTCACACTGGCTTTGGCCAAAGTGTAACAGAGCAAACGTGAGAACATCTTCAACTTTGTACTCAACAACATCCAAGTGCAGGTCAAGTGTAATATCTTGGTCTTTGAGTGTGTGGGGTGATCTTCTCCTAGTGTCATTCTGGGATCGGGCTTATATCTCACTTCCAGTCATAGCCTTGCAGATTGTTGATGGATTTGATTACATCGACATGATGTGTTGTGCCACCGTGAATATGTTGGGAGGCTCTTGCATTTTGCCTACGCTGAAAACTGAAAGAACTGCTGGAAGTCAGAAACAAAAACAGAAATTGCTGGAAAAACTCAGCAAGCCTGGCAGCATCTGTGGAGAGAAAGCAGAGTTAGCGTTTCAAGTCCATTGACCCTTCTTCAGAATGTATGCCCACCTCGAAGTTCTGCTTCTCTCTGACAGGAATTCTGATCCAATCTTTTTCCTTGCTCCTTGCTGTTGCTCTCTGCTTTCTCTCCATAGACGCTGCCCTCCATCTGCTTTTATGCAATGTTTGAGTCATAAGGAGAGGCTGGATAGGCCGGGACATTTTTCACTGGAGCATAGGAGGTTGAGAGGTGACCTTATAGAGGTTTATAAAACCATGAGAGGTAGAGACGTGTTAATGGTAGTTGTCTTTTCCAGAGGATGGGTGGAGATTTCAAGACCAGGTGCACATTTTTAAGGTGAGAGGAGAGAGATTTAAAAAGGGCATGAGGGGCAACATTTTTTACACAGAGAGTGGTTCTTCTATGGAAGACACCTGGATAAGTACATGAACAGGAAAGGTTTGGAAGGATATGGGCCAGGGGCAGGCAGGTGGGACTAGTTTAGCTTGGCATTATGATCGGCATGGACTGGTCGGACAGATGGTCTGTTTCCATGCTGTATGACTCTGTGACGCTGCATTGACTGGGGGGTAAGTGCTACTTCCTGAACTGGGTAAGAGTGGGGCTCCTTGAGTCTCCAAACACCCCTTCTGCTCTTTGCGCTTGACCTCTGCCCAGGCTTGTCGGAGATGCTCAGAACATTTTGGCACCTTTGCCGATGCCTCTTCTCCAGTTTAAGCAGCGTTGGGCTGGAGATTCCCATGAGACAGTGGAGATATCGAGCTCTTCAACGAGATCTTGAAGCTGGGTGCTGTGAGTCGAGGGCTTGTCATGGAAGCCTTGCTGACAGGCATTCAGAGGATGTTGACCACCCAAAGCAGCTGATGGACCTTTACCAGTGCCTCGCCACCAGGCATGTTGGACAGAGAAAGAATACTGATGGTGCTATCCTGCTTAAGGATTTTGAACAGGCATTGCTGGGGATATTTTAAAGGTCTGTTGTACATCATCCAGATCTCTGAAGCACACAGGATAGAATCATTGAATCCCTACAGTGTGGAAACAGGCCATTTGGCCCAACCAAGTCCACACCAACCCTTCAAAGAGTAACCTATCCAGACCTATTTCCCCTACCCTATATTTACCCCTGATTAATGCATCTAACCTACAAATCCCTGGACACAATGGGCAATTTAGTACAGCAAATTCATCTAACTTGCACATCTGGGAGGAAACTGGAGCACCTAGAGGAAACCTACGCACACGTGAGGAGAAAGTACAAACTCCACACAGCCAGTCGCCCAAGGCTGGGATCGAACCCAAGTCCCTGGCACTGTGAGGCAGCAGTGCTACCCGCCATGCCACCCATAAGATCTGGTAATGGTGTTATCCTCTAAACCATGAGCTTGGTATCCAGTTTGAGATCATTATCATCAAGCATTCCAACACTCAGATGGCCAAAGGCTGGTCTGGTAGACTGGAGGTGATGTTGAATTTGATTGTCACTTAGAGGAAGCTGCGAAGGTGTGGAAGTTGATCCACTTTGTCCATTGACTCAATGTGGACGATAATAGGGTTTGTAGGAGAGCTGGCTGCTAGAACATATCTATGCTCCAGATGTTTAGCCCAGGGTCCAATCTTAATGTGTCTTGATCAGGTTGGACAGTTTGGATCTTAGCTTCTGCACACACTCATCTGCAAACTGCAGTTCAATGGCACGGTTTGGGGTGGTCTTGGTTCTGGATTGGGTGACGCAGGTTGAACAGTGTAGATGAACTCCACACCAGATTCTCAGATACCAAGTGAAGTGCTGCAACCAGGAAAATGGAGAAGTGTTGGCACCATGACACGGCCTGGCTTAATCCCAGCTTTCTCACATATTGGGTCTTTGCTGGTGAGGCTCACCACTTGTGTGTCAACTTCAATGACACATTGCAGCAACTGGCGATGCATACTACTGGGGCTTGTGTTGTGACACTGAGTCCTTAGCCGTCTGTTTCAGTTTACTGACAGCATCTGTATTCTTGATCTTAAAGAAAGGGGCAGCATGGTGGCTCAGTGGTTAACACTGCTGCCTCACAGCACCAGGGACCCCGGGTTCGATTCCAACCTTGGGCGACTATCTGTGTGGAGTTTGCACATTCTCCCTTGGTCTTCGGATTTCCTCCGGTTTCCTCCCACAATCCAAAATGCGCAGGTTAGGTGAATTGGCCATGGTAAATTGCCTCTAGTGTTAGATGCATTAGTCAGGGGGTAAATATAGGGTGTGGGAATGGATGAGGGTGGGTTACTCTTTGGAGGGTCGGTGTGAACTTGTTGGGCCGAAGGGCCTATTTCCACATTGTAGGGAAGCTTATCTAATTAGCGCTGTAGGAGGTTGGCGATGCGTTGCTGCAGGCAACTAAATTTGGGGAAGGTATCAAGATGAAGGTCTTTATGAGTTCAAAAGAGACCATGTCGGAACGTGATTGCCACTCTCTACACTTCATTTCAATTGGTCTTAGTGTGATGGTCACGTCCTCTGTGCCTCTCAATGGACAGACTCCACACTATGATTCTGGCAGGAACCTCTTCAACTCCCCCATCAAGAGGCAATGAGAACACTTTTGCAATGACCTTCCCAGTGGTGGACAGCAGGGAGATCCCTCTGCAGTTTCCACAATGGGTCTTACCTCACTTAATGAAGGTGGCCGCAGGTATGGCCTCTTAGACTCTGTCCAGCAAGTTCTCCGCCTTCCAGATGAGGTGACATCTGCTTGCTGAGGCTACTTCTCCGCCATGCTTTTGTCGAGGATCCCGACTGCATCAAGAGCCTTGTTGGTTCTCAGCTGCTGGGCGGCCTTTCCAAACTCCTGTTGAGCTGAGGTGGTCTTGGGATGGTGACAGGTGGCATTCTGTGGGAGTGTCATCAAGGGCATTATGTCAAAGACTGGTTGAAAAGATCTTCAATGTGCTCCTTCCAATGAGCCCTGATGATTTTTGGCCTTGACAAGTGTCACTCCGCTCGTAGCTCACAGTGAGGTAGGTCTGTAAGCATTTTGGCTATGGATAACCACATTGAAGAGTCAAGGCACATCATGATTGTCAGTCTCCTCTGAGTCTGCGCACTGTCTAGTCTTTAGGTTTTTGTATTCACTTGTGAGACAAGGGAGTCACTATTGTCCATCCCTAGTTGCCCTTGAGAAGGTGGTGATGAGCTGCCTTCTTGAACTGCTGCAGTCCATGATTGAAGGTTCACCCACAATGCTGTTAAGGGAGGGATTCCCAGGATTTTGACCCAGCAACAGTGAAGGAACGGCAGTATATTTCCAAGTCAGGATAGTGAGTGCCTTGGAAGGGAATTTCGAGGTGGTGGTGTTCCCATGTATCTGCTGCCCTTGTCCCTCTAGATAGAAGTGGCCATAGGTTTAGAAAGTGCTGTCCGAGGATCTTTGGTGAATTTCTGAAGTGTATCTTGTAGATGGCACACAATGCTGCTACTGAGCATCGGTGGTGGATGTTTATGCATGTGGTGCCAGTCAATCAGGCTGCTTTTCCCAGATGATGTGAAGCTTCTAGAGTGTTATAGAGGCTGCACTCATCCAGGCAAGTGGAGCATATTCCATCACACTCCTGACTTGTGCCTTTTAGATGGTGTTGAAGAGTGTGGGTGCTGGAAAAGCAAAGCCGGTCAGGCAGCATCCAAGGAGCAGGAGAGTCAACATTTCGGGCATAGCTCCTCATCAGGAATTCCTCTTATGCCCGAAACATCGACTCGCCTCCTCCTCGGATGCTGCCTGACCTGCTGTGCTTTTCCAGCACCACACTCTTCAATTCTGATCTCCAGCATCTGCGGTCCTCACTTCCTCTTGGTGGGTGATGGACAGGCTCTGGGAAGTCAGGAGATGGGAGGCTCCCCGCAGGACTCCTAGCTTGTAATTCATGGACCTTTATGTTGGTCTCAGCCCGTTAAGCTGTCAGAGTCAGAGTCGTAGAGATGTACAGCACGGAAACAGACCCTTCAGTCCAACTCGTCCATGTCCATCACATATCCGAAAATAATCTAGCCCCATTTGCAAGCATTTGACCCATATCCCCCCAAACCCTTCCTATTCATCTTTCCCCTCTCACCCTAAACCTATGGTCTCCATTTCATTTGTGAACCTGCTTTCTTTCCATCGATCATTGACAGCCTTTTCAGTTCAGGAATGTTTTACATCAGTTTCTCTACAATTCTTAGGTTTACAACTGGATTCAGCTGAAATTTGGACAGATATCTATTTAAGATTAGATTACCTACAGTGTGGAAACAGGCCCTTTGGCCTAACAAGTCCACGCCGACCCGCCGAAGCGCAACCCACCCATACCCCTACATTTCACCCATTCACCTAACACTACAGGCAATTTAGCATGGCCAATTCACCTAACCTGCACATCTTTGGATTGTGGGAGGAAACCAGAGCACCCAGAGGAAACCCATGCAGACACGGGGAGAATGTGCAAACTCCACACAGTCAGTCGCCTGAGTCAGGAATTGAACCCGGGTCTCTGGCGCCGTGAGGCAGCAGTTAAATCTCTGTGATCCTAATTTTCATCTGTACGAAAAGAAAACATAGATTTTTTTTTCCTCTCTGGTCTGTTGTGAGGGCAAGAGTCAGTCAACATATCAAACTGTATTGCACTTACTTTAATGACTACACCTCCTGTGAGGAACTCATGTAAATTAATGAGGGCAATTGTTTCACTCTCATGTCTCATTCGTTGAAATTTATGTTTTGCCAACAAATGTACTGCACAAAATACACTTGCACAGTGACTCATTTCGACTTAACTGGCATGAAAATCACTTTGTCATTTAGCAAGGTGTAGGCAACTCATTTAGTTCAATATCTCATTCAGGGTCAAAAAGTCTCAGAGCTTCAATGCTATGAACGTTCACGAACTTTTCATCGTATTTTTTGGTTTGTCTCTTGGTGCCCACTTCTTTTTAAACCCCTTTTGGGGGAATAGTAAAGCATTGAAAGGATGAAGAGACTGAATATCAACAGCTTGCACCACAACATTAACACCACTGCCAGGGGGAACACGTCCTACAGGGGGACTTAAAGCCAGAGCTTCAGCGTAGAGGCAGAATAACCACTCACTACTCACAAGCCTTTCCTATGCAATGGTTTAAAGTGTTGAGACACTGCGTTCTACATTTGGTCAATGTGTCACGAGGTTAGGGTGGGATGCTCTTCGGGGGTCTGTGCAGACTCAATGGGCCGAATGGCCTCCTTCCACACTTTAGCAATTCTATGGGGCAGCATGGTAGCTCAGCAGTTAGCAGTGCTGCCTCACAGCACCAGGGACCAGGTTCAATTCCAACCCTGAGCAATTGTCCGTGTGGAGTTTGCACTTTCTCCCCGTGTCTGTGTGGGTTTCCTCCGGGTGCTCTGGGTTCCTCCCACAGTCCTGAGATGTGCAATTAGATGGATTGGCCATGCTACATTTCCCACATTGTCTAGGGATGTGCAGGTTAGATGGATTGGCTGTGCTAAATTGCCCACAGTGTCTAGGGATGTGCAGGTTAGGTGGATTGGCCATGCTAAACTGCCCACAGTGTCTAGGGATGTGCCAGTTAGGTAGATTGGCCATGCTAAATTGCCCACAGTGTCTAGAGATGTGCAGGTTAAGTGACTTAGCCATGGGAGATGCAGGGTTACAGGGATAGAGTAGGGGGCTGCTGGGATTGCGTGGGCTGCTCTTTGGAGGGTAGGTGTGAATGAGCTGAATGCCCTGCCTCCATACTGTAGAGATTCTATGATGCCAGGCAATGCCTTTAAATAAATTTAAACTGGCTCATCTCATTCCATAAGCTTTCACCACTTCCTTCATTTTTTATCTGCTCAGAGAGAGCTTACGAAGATTAGATGAAAGAACAAACAGAAAGCAGAGGTCAGGATGCACAATTAGCAGCAGGACAGATCAGGCAACGAAAAAATCCGAGGTCAAGTAACAACAGCAAAGAATGCTTTCTCCTCTGGAGAAGAATTGAAACAGTGTAGGTCTGAGCAGAGACCGCAAGGAAAGAGTTATCCAGACCGTGGTTTTGGGCTGTCATGCTGTATGAGATTGGATTGCAGACTTTGGGGAACTGGTCACCTAATGATGAGGCAGCGTGTGAGACACGGTGCTGGAGAAAGGTGGACAGCACTCAAAAGCAAACAGTTCACAGGATGGTGGAGGAGGGAAGGATGTTCATGGATATTATCAAGAAATGGCAACAAGGTTGGATTTTTAAAAATTCTTTTAATAGAATCCCTCCAGTCCACACTGCCTCTCCAAAGAGTAACCCCCTCCCCCCCAGACCCATTCCCCTACTACTCTACGTTAACCCCTACTAATACACCTAACCTACACATCCCTGAACACTACAGGCCATGTACTAAGGGATGAGAACTTGCGAAAGGGATTGGGCCAGGGGGTGAGGGGTGATTGAAGGAAGATTCATGGGATGCAGACAAAGAGGGAATAAAGAGAATGATCTCGTTGGACACTTCATATTGAAAATGGAAGGCCATCAAGAGCAACAGAAGAGGAAAGTGACAGACCACAAGCTGTGGAGAAATGATTAGAGGACTTGCCTTAGGCAGATCACCACAACATATCTGTAGGTTAAACATGAGACTCAAATTAAAGTGGTGTGAGAACACTTCCTTGCAGTGGTGTTCCCCACCTTGTCCACATGTCATTCACGTGAGTTCCCATCTGAGATACACTCCTTGGTATGGGTAATTGCAAAGCTGGATACGATACATATTGAAACAAATTGCCCAGCACGACTGGTATATTCTGAAGAAAATGCGTTACTGTAGGGAAGTACTGAGAACATTGTGCAATGATATAGTCTCAACTTTTGAATTTCCTTATATAGAGTCATAGAGATGTACAGCATGAAAACAGACCATTCGCTCTAACTCGTCCATGCCGACCAGATATCATCATCTCATCTAGGCGCATATCCCTCTAAACCTTTCCTATTCATATACCCATCCAGATGCCTTTTAAGTATTGTAACTATAGCAGCCTCCACCACATCCTCTGGCAGCTCATTCCATATGGCAATAGATTTGAATTTGGATCGAGATTGTCTGTTACATCCATTCCTGGCTGGTCACCTACATTCTACAGTTTGTAAGTTTGAGCTTGTACAAAGCTCAATGCTATATCTTAACTTGTACTAAGTCCTGTTCCTCTATCATCCCTGGGCTGGTTGTCCTACATTGGTTTCCAGACAATCAGCCTCTTGGCTTTAAAATTCTCCTCCTGTTGTCAAAGCCCTAGTGGCCTTGCCCTTCCCTATGTCTGTAATCACCTCTGGTCCCACAACCCTCAGGGATGAGTGTTATTCTTTAATTCTCGCCCCTCCAGCATTCCTGATGGTTATCATTCCACCTTTGGCTGCACCTTTGGCTGCGTGGATCATGGAATTCCTTTATTTTTTAGTCTCCCTGCCTTGCTTTCTATCTACCGTCCTTGCTTTCTGTTCTGTAAGGACATTAGGACATTAAAGCAGCCCTGTGATGATGTCATAGAGCTGTTCATCTGCTGAAAATGTGTTGCTGGTTAAAGCACAGCAGGTCAAGCAGCATCCAAGGAATAGGAAATTCGACGTTTCAGGCATAAGCCCTTCATCAGGAATGAGGAGAGGGTGCCAGGCAGGCTAAGATAAAAGGTAGGGAGGAGGGACTTGGGGGAGGGGCGATGGAGATGTGATAGGTGGAAGGAGGTCAAGGTGAGGGTGATAGGCCGGAGTGGGGTGGGGGTGGAGAGGTTAGGAAGAAGATTGCAGGTTAGGAGGGTGGTGCTGAGTTGAGGGAACCGACTGAGACAAGGTGGGGGGAGGGGAAATGAGGAAACTGGAGAAATCTGAGTTCATCCCTTGTGGTTGGAGGGTTCCCAGGCAGAAGATGAGGCATTCTTCCTCCAACCGTCGTGTTGTTATGTTTTGCCGGTGGAGGAGTCCAAGGACCTGCATGTCCTCGGTGGAGTGGGAGGGAGAGTTAAAGTGTTGAGCCACGGGGTGGTTGGGTTGGTTGGTCCAGGCGTCCCTGAGGTGTTCTCTGAAGCGTTCCACAAGTAAGCGGCCCGTCTGCCCAATGTAGAGGAGGCCACATCGGGTGCAGCTGATGCAATAGATGATGTGTGTGGAGGTACTGTAGTGTGGGTGGAGTTAAAACACCACAGGGAACAGTTTGCAACTCTGCACCAGAGCAAACTACAACATCAGTATAATCATACAAGATAGATTAGTCCTTACTGAATGTTAGCATTTATATTCACCACGTAAAGCAGTATTTAGTGTTAATATATAAAAGACAAACTTATGAGGAAGTCTGAGCCTGATGATAATCCTTGACTTTGCCTTCTCATTCACCAGCCTGTAAATATTCCAAAGTTCATAAAGTAGCATCAAACAACACAATAAAAGACCTTGCACATTGAAAGCACTTCTTAAAACATGCCTCTTTAGCCAAGCTTTTAATCATCTGATCCAGTACCTCCTTAGATGACTTGGTGTTTCAGAATGGTCCTTGTGACATTTCATTGTGTTAAAGCTGCCAAATAAATGTGAATTGTTATTGAACTGCAAAATACAACAGGGGCAATCTGTTTTTGCAGAACTCAAATTGCAAACTGAATTGAGCCAGAGGTGGCTTTCAAGGGACTCAAAAGTGATAAGAACATGTGAAGGAACTAATGTTATAGTACCTGCTGGCAAACCCAAGCATTGTTAAATATAACTTATGATTCTATCACTGTTTATTATCCCCACAATCTGTATTTGCAAACACTCAAGGCCGATCATTTGCAATGAACCTCTTTGCATTTTCCAAACCTCGTTTCCAATAATCAACATAGTTTAACACAATGCGATCAACTCAACATCGAATCACCCCTGATCCCAGTGCAGATCATTTTGAAACCATCCAATAAGTCAATCCTTTTGAATGCTGATGTAGCAGGACCTGCATTGCAGAAAACGAATTGTATGAGACTGTACGAGATCTGGAAGAGGATTTGCAGAAACAATGGGAAGTTCGTAAAAGCTTATTAAGCGGCCACTTGTTCAGATTTCTTGTCACATTAATATTTCCTGACAAGTCAAAGTCGTTTGTAAGGAAGTGTGAAAAAAGTAGTGGTGACAGAGACTGGGAATACTGCCCTGACAGTGTATGGGAACCAAGATGATGTCGAGGTCGGATCAAATTATTTCCTTCTACTTCTATAATTCCACATCCCACTGAGTAGGGTATCATCAGCAGAGGTCAAGATTAGAGTGGTGCTGGAATAGCACAGCAGCTCAAGCAGCATCTGAGGAGCAGGAACATCAACATTTCGGGCAAAAGCCCTTCATCAAGAATCAGGTATCATCAGCAGAAGACAGGGGAGGTGCTGGCCTAGTGGCATTATTGCTAGACTGTGACTCCAGAGACCCAGGTAAGGTTCTGGGGACCTGGGTTTGAATCCTGCCCTGGCAAATAGTGGAATTTAAATTCAATAAAAATCTGGAGTTAAGAATCTAGTGATGGCCATGAATCCATTGCTTTTTGTCGAAAAAAGAAACCATCTGGCTCAACTAATGCCCTTTAGGGAAGGAAACTGCCAACCTTACCCGGTCTGGATACACGTGACTCCAGGCCCACAGTAATGTGGTTGACTTTTAACTGCCCTCTGGGCAAGTAGGGATGGGCAATAAATTCTGCATATCCAATGATGCCCTCATCCCATGAGTGAATAAAGGAAAACATGTAAAACCTACCTACAAGAATTTGTGTCCATTAGCATTCAATTCTGCATGTGCTTCAAGAGCCATTAATGTTCCAAATGGGTTCTGTGGCACACGCACACAATGCTGGGGCAAATTATGCCAGTTGCTGTATTGGTGAGGGCATGGCTGTTGGAACTATGCAGGGCAGGGCAGATCCTGATGTGAATCACTGTCCAACTCAGATGGCTTTCATGCTGCAGCTACTGCCCTTGTATTGCTGACCATATGTTCAGCAGGAGGAGGTTCACCAACTCTCCGCCAGTAGCGCTACTTAAAGAGATTATCAGGTTGCCTGCAGGTTTGTTGCTGGTCATTGATATTTTGAAACTGTTGTTACAAATCTCGAACATTTCTGCAGTGGTTCCAAATCGCCAAAGGACTTTCTCCTTCATATACCACAAAGGGTTCTGAGACGGGGCTTGATGGGGTGGATGCTGGGAGGATGTTTTCTCTTGTGGGGTAATCCAGAACTAAGGGACGTGCTTTAGAAATGAGGGATCTCCCACCAAAGAATGAGGTACGGAAGAATTTCTTCTTTCTCAGGTCATTGGTATTTGGAATTCACCCCTCCAGTGAGCAGTGGGTCGTTGATTACATTGAAGGTTGAGTTGGACAGATATTTGAGTTGGGAGTTGTGGGGTGAGCAGGGGGTGGGTCCAGTCAGGCAAGTGGAATTTACAGTTACGATTAAATCTGCCACGACTTTTTTGAATGACAGACCACACGTGAGAGACAGAATGATTTCTCTTGTTATTACTTCACTACAAGCCTTCTGCACAAACAAATCACTCCCAAACATGGGTGCACTCATAAGCAGACCCCATGGAATACAATATAGGTTTGCCTGGAGTACGATGTACAGCTTTGGTCTCCTTACTTGAGAAAGGAGGTCCTGGCACTAGAGGGGGTGCAGAGGAGGTTCACAAAGTTGATGATGGAGTCGAGAGGGTTGGTTTCTGAGGAAAGATTGAGCAGACAGGGGCTATACTCATTGGAATTTAGAAGGATGGGTGGGGGGGATGAGGGATCTTATAGAAACATACAAAATTTTGAAAGGAATAGATAAAATACAAGCAGGGATGTTGTTTCCCCTGGTGGGTGAAACTCGAACGAGGGGGCATTGCCTCAAAATAAGGGTGGAGCAGATTTAGGACTGAGTTGACGAGGAACTTCTTCACCCAGAGGGTTTGTGAAGCCATTGAGGCTACCTTGTTGAATATTTTTAAGGCAAAGAGAGATAGATTTTTGAACAGTAAAGGAATTAAAGGTTATGGTGAGCGAGCTGGTGAGTCCACAAAAAAAGATCAGCCATGATCTTATTGAATAGCAGAGCAGACTCGATGGACCCAATGGCCTACTCCTGCTCCTAGCTTGGAAAGTTAGCAGAGGCCACACAGAAGAGGATGAGCTGGCAGAAGACGGAGGAGGAGAGTGAGAGAAGGAGGAGAGTGAGAGAAGGAGGAGACCATATCAAGTAGGTACTCGTCCTTTTGAATTCCCAGGGAGGAACGCAATGTAAACACCCAGAAGGAAATTCTCCCTGATTTTGGCTACCTGCCGCAGCTACAGCAATGCACTTGTGTTCCACCAAGGCTGGTGATGCAGCTATTGGCAACATCTTGCAGTTTTCCATCATCCCTGACGTAAAGGGGTCACTGAAGCTTTTTATTCGAAGAGAGCTGACTACATTCTATTCTTTCTTTTCAGTGAACGGGGGCAGGGACACCATGAGGTTTTGCTAGGATTATAGTCAGCCCTGCCCCACAGAGCAGCATTGATTGCATCTGCACTATTTGGCAGGCTCTGAATGTCAACCCTCCCCTAATGAAAAGGGAATTCACTCCCTGACTTCCAGCTGATGAATGGCCATATCTCGGGAGTAATGCCCGGTATTTGAACAGGAATTGTTACGTGCTCATTCTGCAACTGTCCACTCTGCATTCATGCTGCCACAGCAAATTGGAAGGTGACTACTGGGAGGTCTATGTATCACATGGCTCTTCAGTAACTGAAGAAGCAATAGCAGGAGGAGGAGAATGAGGAAGTGGAGGGGGGAAGGGAAGGGGTAATGAGGTGAGACCACCTTGATAATTCCATGCCTGTGTCTGTGACAAGCTCATTCAAGTGCAATACCAGTAATCATCATACCCCATTCACCAGCTGACCTGTTCCTTTTTGTCCCAGACTATCACCGATGCCACTAGATCAGATTACAAATGGAAAAGCCACTGTAAAACAAATCTTGCAAACCAAATTTATAAATAGAATCAAAGATGTGCGCTCATATAAAGTCAACCTTTCACCATGTGCCATCCCTTTGAGCTGGCTCTCTGAGGGTCTTTGCCTGGCCCAGTTGTTGCTTCTGAGTTTCAGTGTAAGGGAACTGCAGGTGACCTTGCTGGATGACCATGAGGAACCCTGAACCTAGAAAGTCCAGCTGTATACTGTGCCACATGTTGGGAGGTGGGGATGGTCTCAGTCCAGGCTGGCAGACTGACTGGTATCAGTGAAGGCACTACCCCAACCGACAGGGTTGGGAGGATGAACATTGTCTTCATGAGAGAGGGTAGTAGGTTCATACCTCATGGAGCAAATGCATTGCCTTAGGGTGGTGCCACAGTAATACTGGTGATCTGCTGGAACATTGATTACAGGTGAAATATTTAAATAATAGATACGAGGGCAGGTTGATGGGAGGTGAGTGATGCAGGTGTAGTGAATTGAGCAGTGGGTGAGGACTGTCAGGCAGTTGGAAGGATATACCTTTGAGGATACATTCACTTAGATAAGATTATTGAACATAGATTAGATTACTTACAGTGTGGAAACAGGCCTTTTGGCCCAACAAGTCCACACCGACCCGCCAAAGCGTGACCCATTCCCCTACATTTACCCCTTCACCTAACACCACAGGCCAATCCACCTGACCTGCACATCTTTGGAATGTGGGAGGAAACCGGAGTACCCGAAGGAAACCCACGCAGACACGGGGAGAATGTGCAAACTCCACACAGAGAGTTGCCTGAGGCAGGAATTGAAGCCGGGTCTCTGGCGCTGTGAAGCAGCAGTGCTAACCACTGTGCCACCGTGCAACATTCCTTCTAGATCCTCACGGATGGACTCCTGATATTTTGGCTATTGAGCTTATCCCTTGTGTTGTATCTCCTGCTCCTCTGCCAAAGTTCCTATTGCTCACTCTTTCCTTGGAAGTCATAGAGTCATAGAGCACGGAAACAGACCCTGTGCCAAGCAGGTTTCCCAAACTAATCTCGTCCCATTTGCCTGCATTTGGCCCATGACCCTCTAAACCCTTCCTGTCCAAAAGTCTTTTCAATGTTGTAACTGTATCTGCATCGACCACTTCCTTTGGCAGTTTATTCCATATACACACCGGCCTCTATATGAAAAAGTTGCCCCTCAGGTCCCTTTTAAATTTCACCCCTTCCACTTTAAAGCAATGCCCTCTAGTTTTTAATCCCCCTACCTTGGGGAAATACCTTTGCTATTCACCTTATCTATACCGCTCATGATTGTATAAATCTCCATAAGGTCTCCCCTTAAACTCCTGTGCTGGAATAAAATGTACCAGACTCTCTGGTGTCTCCTTATAGCTCAAACCTGGTAACATCCTTGGAAACCTTTCCCAATTTAATTATATCCTTCCTTTAGCAGGGTAACTAGAAAAGTACACAGTGCTCCAAATGTGGCCTCACCAATGTCCTATACAGCCCAATGAAGAATGGGAAAATAGAATGTGAGTGCAAACAGGTGAGTAACATAATGTCAGACTGTAAAAGCTTCTGAAAGTAATTGAAAGGAGAAAGATTAACTCAGAGAAATGTGGGCTGATTATAAGCAGGGACAGGAAAATGTATAATTCCGAACAGAACTTAAACTGTTACTTTGAGACTGTCTTCACAGGAGAAGATACTCTACTAGAAATACTGAACAACCAAATGGCATGAGGATCTGAGAACCTAAAATAAGCCTGTATTAGTAAAAAGGTATTAATTGAAAAGTTACCAAAAGAGAAAATGCTGGAAAATCTCAGCAGGTCTGGCAGCATCTGTAAGGAGAGAAAAGAGCTGACATTTCGAGTCTAACTGACCCTTTATCAGACCAGCTTTGACAAATGGTCAGATAGAATCGAAACATGCAGTCAATATGTATTTTCAGAAGACTTTTGTTACGGTCCCACACAGATAGTGAGTGGATAAAATTAGAGAGCAGAGGATTGTGGGGGAATATATGAGAATAGATTGAGATTTGGTTAACAGACAGACAGTAAGCAGAGAGTAAGGATAAACATTCTCACACTCAGGATGGCAGGTTTTTATGACTGAGATGCCATAAGGATCAGTGCTAAGTCCACCATTGATCTCAATCTATATCAATAGGAACATAGGCCATTCAGCCCCTTGAGCCAATTCGGCCATTCAATGAGATCATAGCTGATACATGACTTAGCTCCTTTTACCTGCCTTGGGCCCATATTCCTTAACACCTTTGCTTAATAACAACATACTTGCCTCAGCTTTAAAACTCACCGCTGATCTCAATGACCTGGATAGGTGGATGAATTGTAACATTCCCAAATTTGCTGATGACACCAAACTGGATGGGAAAGTAAATTGTGAGGAGCCTTCTAGGGGACTTGGGCAGCCAAAGTGAATGGGCTAAAACAAGGCAGATGGAATATAATCTTAATAAGTGTGAAGTTATTCACTTTGGTCAAGAAAATAATCAGAAAATGATAATATTTCTTAAGGGGGAAACATTGAAAGCCAAAGGGACCTGGATGTTCTTGTAAATGAATCACTAAAAATTGGCAATTGGGAAGGCAAAATATTATGTTGATTATCATCGCAAAGCAATTTAATTACACGAGTAAAGTTGATTTGTTGCAGCTGAATACAGCTTTGGTGAGACCTCACCTAGGATGTTGCAAACAATTTTGAAATTATCTAAGGAGGGATATACTTACTATAGAAGGAATGCAACAGAGGATTGCCAGATTAATCCCTGGGATGGTGAAATTTTTTTCTGATGCTAAATTGAGGTGACTGAGTCTGTATCCTTAGAGTTTCAAAGACTGAGGGTGACTTAATTGAAACTTACAAACATTTTACAAAGTATGTCAGGTTGGATATACTGACATATACTTCCCCTGCTCATGATGCTAAAACCAAGCGACAAAATCCCAGGGTAAGAGATTTAAAACTGAGACGGTGAGGAATTTGTTCTCCTCAGAGACTGGTGAATGTGTGGAATTCCCTACCCCTCTTGGCTGTGGGAGATTAATCATTGAGCAGGTTCAAACAGAAATCGACAGTTTCTTGAGGACTGGTGATATCAAGGGAGATGGAAATAGTACAAGACAGCGACATTGGCATTGATGATCAGCCATGACCTGACTGAATGGCAGAGAAGGCTTGATGGGCTGAATGATATACTCCTATTCCTAATCCCAAAGGACCCCCCTGGAAGTGTGTAGCAACCAACATGGAGATTAATACTAGTCTGAATTCTGTCATGGTGACAGTGGGACAGATGGAAGGTTTGAAGACCAAGGAGTTGCAGTGGGAGAGGACCAAGGCAATTGCCTCACCTCTCTCCCAATGACTGACCTGAATCTGGACCTTCTCAGCTAGCAGGAGGGAATTAGAATAACAGCAGAGAAAGAGCATGCACGACATATGTTAATGACTTGGATGAGGGAACAGAAAGTAACATCTCAAAGTCTGCAGGTGGTACCAAGTTGGGTGAGGAGGGTGAATCATGACGAGAATGCAGAGATCCTTCAGCATGATCTGGACAGGTTGGGCTGAGTGGGCAAATCAATGGCAGATGCAGGATCATTTGGATAAATGTGAGGTTATTCACTTTGAAAGCAAAAACAAGAATGCAGAATATTACCTGTACATTGGGAGAAGGGAGTGTGCAGTGGGACCTGGGTGTCCTTGTGCACCAGTCGCCGAAGGTAAGCAGGTGCAGCAGGTCGAAAGAAGGGAAGTGGTATTTTGGCCTTCGTTGAGTTTTGAGTACAGGAGCAGGGATGAGTTGTTGCAGTTATACAGGACCTCGGTGAGGCCACCCCGAATTGTGTGTAGTTTTGATCTCTTTTTCTGAGGAAGGATACTCTTGCTCTCGAGGGAGTGCAGTAAAGATTTATCAGGCTGATTCCAGGGATGGTGGGACTGATGTGTGAGGAGAGACTGACTGGGTGAGGATTGTTTCCATTGGAGTTCAGATCATCTGGGCATCTCATAGAGACTTATAAAATTCTAACAAGATTAGACAGGGTAGATGCAGGGACGATATTCCCAGTGGGATGTGTGTCCTAAACCAGAGGTCAAAGTCTGGGGATTAGGGGTAGACCATTAAGGATGGAGATGAGGAAACGTTTCTTCACCCGAAGAGTGGTGAGCCTGTGGAATTCATCACCACAGGAAGGAGTTGATGTCAAAACATTGAATGTATTCAAGATGCGGCTAGATATAGCACTTGGGGCAAATGGGGTCAAAGGTTATGGAGAGAAAGCAGGATTAGGTTATTGAGTCGGGCAATCAGCCATAATTGTGATGAATGGCAGAGCAGGGCCAAATGGCCGAATGGCCTCCTCCTGCTCCTAGCTTCTATGTTTCTTTCTCCTTCTCCAACAGCAGTGCACAAAGTTTCTCCTGGAGAGAAAATGTATTGACTAAAACAACGTCTTTTTGCCTCATCCCCACTCTTCTCCACAAGCAATATTCTAGGGGGTGCAGTGCTAATGTCACTGGATTGGCAATCCAGCCGTCTAGACTAATGCTCTGGGGGTTTGAGTTTGAGAGCAAATAGTGAAATTTGAATTCAACAAACAGAAATCTGTCAGCTAGGGTCTTGTGCCGCAGAAGTAATGTCCCTATCTTTGGAATAGAAGTTGGGGGTTAAAGACTCAGGTGTGGCTTACTTGAAAAATATAAGATCCTGAGGGGAGTTGACTGGGTGGAAGGATGTTTCTTCTTGTGAAAGAGCTTAGAACCAGGGTCATAGTTTAAAAATAAAAGGGCACCCATTTAAGACAGAGTTGAGGAAACCATTTTTTTTCTCTCTCAGAAGATTGAGTATCTTTGGAATTCCCTTCCTCAACAGGCAGTGGATGCAGAATCTTTAAATATTTGAAAGGTAGGGTAGATAGATTTTTGATTACCGAGGGGATGAAAGATTGTCTGTGATATGTAGGGTTGAGGTTAAAATCAGATCAGCCATCACCTTATTGAACGGGGGAGCAGACTGAGGTGTCAGTAGGGAAGCACTTTGGGGCCAGCGACCATAATTCTATTAGTTCTAAAATAGTGATGGAAAAGGATAGGTTTGTTCTAAATTGGAGGAAGGCTAATTTTGACGGCATTAAGCAAGAACTTTCAAAAGCTGATTGGAGGCAGTTATTCGCAGGTAAAGGGACGGCTGGAAAATGGGAAGCCTTCAGAAATGAGATAACAAGAGTTCAGAGACAGTATATTCCTGCTAGGGTGAAATGAAAGGCTGGTAGGTGTAGGGAATGTTGGATGATGAGAGAAATTGAGGCTTTGGTTAAGAAAAGGAAGAAGCATATGTAAGGTATAGACAGGATAGATTGAGTGAATCCTTAGAAGAGTAGAAAGAAAGTAGGAGTATACTGAAGAGGGAAATCAGGAGGGCAAAAAGGGGACATGAGATAGCTTTGGCAAACAAGATTAAGGAGAATCCAAAGGGATTTTATAAATATGTTAAGGACAAAAGGGTAACTAGGGAGAGAATAGGGCCTCTCAAAGATCAGCAAAGCAGCCTATGTGTGGAACCGCATTAGATGGAGGGATATACTAAACAAGTATTTTGCATCAGTGTTTACTGTGGAGAAAGACATGGAGGATAAAGAATGTAGGGAAATAGATGGCGACATGTTGAAAAATGTCCATATTTCAGAGGAGGAGGTGCTGGAGGTCTTGAAATGCATCACAATAGATACACCCTCAGGACCTGATCGGGTGTACCTGAGAACTCTGTGAGAAACTAGAGAAGTGATTGCTGGGATTTTTGCTGAGATATTTGTATCATCGATAGTGACAGGTGAGGTGCCGGAAGACTGGAGGTTGGCTAACGTGGTGCCACTGTTTAAGAAGGGCGGTAAAAAAATGTCAGGGAACTATAGACCGGTGAGCCTGACATCGGTGGTGGGCAAGTTGTTAGAGTGAATCCTGAGAGACATAATGTTCATTTATTTGAAAAGGCAAGTGATTGGGGATAGTCCACATGGTTTTGTGCGTGGGAAATCATGTCTCACAAACTTGATTGAGATTTTTGAAGAAGTAACAAAGAGGATTGGTGAGGGCAGAGTAGTAGACATGATCTACATGGACTTCAGTAAGGTATTTGACAAGGTTCCTCATGGGAGACTGGTTAGCAAGTTAGATCTCACGGATTACAGGGAGAACTAACCATTTGGATACAGAACTGGCTTGAAGGTAGAAGACAGAGGATAGCTTTTCAGACTGGAGGCTAGTGGTGTGTAACAAGGATCTGTGCTGTACATCGCTCTGACTCTATGACGAACTCTTGGAAAGGATGTCAAGGTTCAAGTCCCTTCTGCACCTGGAAACAGAGCTGAGTGGTGCAGAGGTAGCGTACCTACTTCTGGGACAGGATGTTACAATTCAAGTCCCTCCTAGCCCTGGAGATAAAGTCTTGTGCCCATCTTTGGCACAGGAGGTCAAGGCTGAGGACCTACCTGCTCCTAGAGATAGCATCCTATGGTACAGTGGTAACGCACTGACCTACTTCTGACAGAAGGTCAAGGTTCAAGCTGCAGTGATAGTGAACCTAACTCTGGGACAGTAGGTCATGGTTCAAGTACTTCCTAGAGTGAAATGGAAAAAGACTCTTTGGTAACTTGTGGAGATGGGGGTTTTGTGATGCGGTGGTAATGTACCTACCTGTGGAACAGTAGGTCCAAGAACCTCCTGGAGATAAGGTCTTTCATTGGAGTGATAGTGTTTGTAACTCCTTTTTTTAAAGAATCCCTACAGTGTGGAAACAGGCCCTTCGGCCCGACAATTCCACACCGACCCTCCAAAGCGTATCCCACCAAACCCATTCCCCATTACTCAACATTTACCCCTAACCTACACATCCCTGCACACTATGGGGCAATTTAGCATGGCCAATCCACTTGACCTGCACATCTTTGGATTGTGGGAGGAAACTGGAGCACCCGGAGGAAACCCACGCAGACATGGGAAGAACATGCAAACTCCACACAGTCAGTCGCCTGAGGCGGGAATTGAACCTGGGTTCCTGGTGCTGTGAGGCAGCAGTGCTAACCACTGTGCCACCCCCAAATGCAAGACCCTATCTCCAGGGGTATGAGGGAATTGGGTCTTGACATCCTGTCCAAGAGTTACAAACATTATCACTCCAATGCAAGATCTTATCTCCAGGGCTGTGAGGGATAAGGTCTTGCATTGGAGTGGTAGTGTTTGCAGCTCTGGGACAGGAGGTGAAGGTTCCACAAGGGGGTTGCCAGGATGGGCTGATTGAGAGTAACCGGACCCTCCAAAATTGCCGTGGGGCTCCCCGCACGAGTGAGCTGGGTCACAAAACCTCTGCCTTCTCTGCTGCCCCAAAGCTTGTCTAGGTCTGTGTGTGTGTGTGTGGGGGGGGGGGTCTCTCTAGGTGTGTGTGTGTGTGTGTGTGTGTGGGGGGGGTCTCTCTAGGTGTGTGTGTATGTGTGTCTCTAGGTGTGTATGATTGTGTGTGTATGTGTCTAGGGATGTGTGTGTGTCTCTAGGTGTGTGTGTCTCTAGGTGTGTATGATTGTGTGTGTACGTGTCTAGGGTGTGTGTGTATGTGTCTAGGTGTGTATGATTGTGTGTGTGTGACTCTAGGTGTGTGTGTCTCTAGGTGTGTATGATTGTGTGTGTGTGACTCTAGGTGTGTGTGTCTCTAGGTGTGTATGATTGTGTATATGTGTCTAGGGGTGTGTGTGTGTGTGTCTAGATGTGTGTGTGCGTCTCTAGGTGTGTATGATTGTGTGTGTACGTGTCTAGGGTGTGTGTGTATGTGTCTAGGTGTGTATGATTGTGTGTGTGTGACTCTAGGTGTGTGTGTCTCTAGGTGTGTATGATTGTGTGTGTGTGACTCTAGGTGTGTGTGTCTCTAGGTGTGTATGATTGTGTGTGTACGTGTCTAGGGTGTGTGTGTATGTGTCTAGGTGTGTATGATTGTGTGTGTGTGACTCTAGGTGTGTGTGTCTCTAGGTGTGTATGATTGTGTGTGTACGTGTCTAGGGTGTGTGTGTATGTGTCTAGGTGTGTATGATTGTGTGTGTGTGACTCTAGGTGTGTGTGTCTCTAGGTGTGTATGATTGTGTGTGTGTGTCTCTAGGTGTGTATGATTGTGTATATGTGTCTAGGGGTGTGTGTGTCTAGATGTGTGTGTGCGTCTCTAGGTGTGTATGATTGTGTGTTTGTGTGACCCAGAGTGTGCAGCCCCACCACATACACACGCACACACACAGAGTGCCATGAAGGAGGGGCTGTGAGGGTGATAGTGTAGCCCTCCCTCCCCAGGGGAATGCCTTGTATTGGAGACGGGAACCCGAAGAGGGCGCAGCGGCCGCCCAGATGCTGCCTCTCCCCCCTCTCTCTCCCTCTCCCTCTCTGTGCGCGGCGCTGGGTTTAGTGCAGAGCTGGAGACTTGAGTTGAGTTTGCAGCGAGGCTCCAGTCTATCGCTGTCCCTCTCCCTCCCTCTCTCTCCCTCTTGTTCATGGATCAGAAGAAGGCACTAGCAGCAGCAGCAGCACCCAAAGCCTCTAACCTACCCCCCCATCTCCTCTCCTCTGGGCGTCTAATGGACTGAAAGGGGGGGAAACTAATCCCCCCCTCCTTCCCTTTCCCACCCCTCATCCCCCTCCCCATCCCTCTCCTCCTCCCCTCTTTCTATTCCACCCCCCTTCTCTCTCTCTCTCTCCGCTGAAGTTGCTGTTCTGTCTCTCTCTCCTGGGTTCCAAAGCTCCGGCGTTTCCCAGCTCTCTCTCTCTCACACACACACACGATCATAAACACGGGGCTGAAGGATGGAGAGTCGCCAGCATCGCCGCTTGCAGCTCACCCTGAAACTGAGGACCATCAAAGGGCGCCGCCGGAGACGGGATTTGTTCTGGTGGCAGGTCTGCTGGCTGGGCGGATTGCTGCTGGCGCTGCTGTGTATCTCCAGCGTGTTGGAGAAGGCAGGTGAGAGGGGGGGAATCTGTGTGTATACATGTGTGTGTGAGTCCAGATGTGTCTGTATGTGAGTCTGTGTGTGTATGTGAGAGAGAGAGAGAGTCAAGGTATATATGTGTGTGTGTGAGTCGAGGTGTGTGTGTCTAGGTGTGTGAGTCTACGGGTGTGTGCATGTGTCTAAGTGTGTATGATAGTGTGTATGTGTCTAGGTGTGTATGATTGTATGTGTCTAGGTGTGTATGATTGTGTGTGTCTAGGTGTGTGAGTGTGAGTCTATGGGTGTGTGTATGTGTCTAGGTGTGTATGATAGTGTGTATTTGTCTAGGTGTGTATGATTGTGTGTGTCTAGGTGTGTATGATTGTGTGTGTGTGTCTAGGTGTGTGTGTGTGAGTGTAAGCCTAGGTGTGTATGTTTGTGTGTGTCTAGATGTATATGATTGTGTGTGTGTGCCTAGGTGTGTGTGAGAGTGTAAGTCTAGATGTGTATGATTATGTGTGTGTGTGTCTAAGTGTGTGTGTTTGTGTGTGTCTAGGTGTGTGTGTGTGAGAGTGTAAGCCTAGGTGTGTATGATTGTGTGTGTCTAGATGTATATGATTGTGTGTGTGTGTCTAGGTGTGTGTGTGAGTGTAAGTCTAGGTGTGTATGATTATGTGTGTGTGTGTCTAAGTGTGTGTGTTTGTGTGTGTCTAGGTGTGTGTGTTGAAAGATGTGTTGCTGGAAAAGCGCAGCAGGTCAGGCAGCATTCAAGGGGCAGGAGAATCGACGTTTCGGGCACCCTGAAGAAGGGCTTATGCCCGAAACGTCGATTCTCCTGCCCCTTGAATGCTGCCTGACCTGCTGCGCTTTTCCAGCAACACATTTTTCAGCTCTGATCTCCAACATCTGCAGTCCTCACTTTCTCCTAGGTGTGTGTGTGTCTGGGTGTGTATGCTTGTGCGTGTGTAACGAACAGTGAGCAGAGAAACCATCTGGAGATAGAGCGATGTTTCATGGAAAGGATACAAGTGCCTCCCCACCTCAAAAAAAAATTGGATAACAACAAGAAATTACAGTGACTTCTGGGCAACAACAGAGGTTTGTTTTCTGTTGTGATCACATTGTGAGAAGGGCACTCATTAATAGGAACTGAGGCTTGGATGGTTTCCAGTTTATCTTGTCTCTATCCCCAGCCCCTTCACCTCCCTCCCCACTTCTCCCCAGGAGTTAGAGAGGTGAAACAAGTTTACTTGTGCCTCTGATTCTGGATTAATGCTCCCAGGTTAGATTCATGGACTGTGCTGTAGTGCACTGTTACACCTCAAGGGTCAGTGGCTACATTGCTGACTCTGCCCCTCGCTGGGGTGACCATATGCATCGATGTCCAGTCTTCAGGTGGTCCCTGTTCAAGTCCCTCTCTCGGTCGGCTTTTGCGAGGCATTGGTATTTTCTGCTCTCAGTGGCGACCATCATAGTGCTTCTGAGGAGAGCTGGTTCTGTCTGTGTGCACTGAAGTGATGGGATAATACTGTCTGTAATTTTGAGCTGTTCAGGGACCTGGACTATGACTGTAGTCCTCATCACCAGTTTGATTCAAATTGAAATGAAAAGCCAGCCGAATTGCACCATGTGTATTATTGAAAGAGGCAGGTGTTTCAGGTGGCCAGCTAGGCAGAACTGAGCAAAAATATTGGTCACTCAAGAAATTCGAGGCAGAATTGGGGTGTCATGGCTGTTGGTATTAATGGACGTCCATCACCTTATGTTCTGCTGGTCTCCAGTGCCAGCGTAACGAGGTGGCCCAGGTGAGGTTTATATTAAAAAAGACTAGAATATGCAATATAGACTGTCACCTCACCTGTGGGTTCACCTAGATTACACTGTTTTCAGACACTTCAAGATGCTTACTGGAAAGTGGCTTCCTCCCAACTATCTATTACTGCATGTCCATTTTGCTTATCTGCTTGCAAATGGAATACATCTTCAAGTTTGTTTGTGTAGGATATTAAGCTGTTGTCTTTTGCCAGCACCTAAGAATTCAGTTTTGCTGAACATGGGGAAAAATGTCTGTTGAAAGCTGTTACGGGGGATGCACGTCAGAGACTACTATGTTTACAGTGATAAGAAGTGATTTTATCAAAATAACACTCTCATAATCCTGGTGTTGTAATAGTAGAGTGCTGATTGAACAGAAGGCTATAACTGATAAAAATGATGCCCATTTCTTATTAGGTACTGAATATTTGTCAAGTGTTGAACACCACTCCAATAAGTGAGGCAGTCCTGAAGCCACGAACCTAATCAGGCAAGAGGTCCCTTTCATTAAGATAAGACTGTTCTCACTACACATATCTCCGGCAGACCTAGATAAAAACAATGACTGCAGATGCTGGAAACCAGATTCTGGATTAGTGGTGCTGGAAGAGCACAGCAGAACTGCAGAACTAGAGTTCACCCCCATTAATCCTACAGCTGACCCCGTGTGGTTCTTAAATGTGCTTGTGCCTTGTCATTGTACAACACGATATAGGTCCGGGAGCCTTTTCTGCAGTTTCTTTTTAAAAGACTAGATTGTGGAGGAGCCAGTGATGAACAGGGTTGGACAAAGTTAAAAATCACACAACACCAGGTTATAGTCCAACACCAGGTTACAGTGCTCCCAAATAAACCTGTTGGACTATAACCTGGTGTTGTGTGATTTTTAACTTAAAAGGCTAGTTTAGAGCACATCTGAATGATTTTAGAGCTAACTCTCACCATTACGATGACACATCCCAAAGAAATGGCAGGGCAATATTGAACAATAAATTATGCAGCCTCATTTTTCTTTTAAAGATCCTTTGCAGGATGTGGCTGTTATTGACTAGGTCAGCATTTATTGCTGATACCTAATTGCCCCTAAAAACGGTGGTGGGAAGCCACTTTCTTGGCCATTGCAGTCCAAGTGGTGTGTGCCCATCTACAGTGCTGTTCGAGAAGGAGTCACAGAATGTTCACTCCCCGCCAGTGAAAGAACAGGGATGTGGTTCCAGATCAGGAGGGCATGTGTGTCTTGGAGGGGTGTTTGGTGTTTGTGTTGTAACCTATGACGTATATTTTCGAACATTTATTGGCATTCTACTTATTTATGTGATGATCCTTGTCTTGATGATAGGATGAGTGTCAGTACTGGTTGGGAATCTTGAGGGTTAAGAAAGTCAGTATGCTGAACCAGCTGCGAAGGAAGCAGTTTTGTTAATTCAGAATGCGTTTCTGTGACCAAGGTACTGAAATTATGGAGTCATTTTATTGCTGAAGGTGATCATTGTTGGACAAACAGTGGAATCTTACTCCAGAGGAGCTCCAACTGTCAATATTTGTGCACTGTAGATGGACACACACCACTTGGACTGCAATGGCCAAGAAAGTGGCTTCCCACCACCGTTTTTAGGGGCAACTAGGGATTGGCAATAAACTCTAATATGCTATAAAAAATGTGATAGCCGAAAAGTGGCTGTCACTCATAAGTTAGTGAGGTCTTGCCTACAAGCAAGGATGCTGTTTATCCCATACAATTCTTATTTTAAACTCTCTATTTTGTATTGACACAGAAACGTAGCTGGCCAAGTAATGATTCAGCCATTCCCTTCTGGCGTTTTCTTTCGGGTAAAATAATGGTGATCATTCTCAATAGATCTGTAACTCACCTTGCACAAACCCACCTCCATCCCTTCATTCCTCAACTTCTCTGTTCATTTTCGCTCTCTTCTGGATCTTTGCACAGACAGCCGCAGCACAGCTGGCATGGAGGAGGGTGACTGTGTTTTGTTCTTAAAAGCCTAGGTTATTGGAGATTTCAATAATTCCAATGAGCTAGGAGTACATTTGCAGATTCATCAAATAAACAGCTTGAATTGGGTGCATCCGGGCTGAATTTGCGCTCTATTTAATTCGCTCATGGGATGTGGGTATTGCTGGTGCTAGTGCAAGTCATAAACATTGCTGTCAGTGCAAGGTAGGGGAGCAGCTTTGTGGCTGTTAAAGATTTAGTTAACGGGGGAAGGCACATTAACCCGCAGTTCTGCTGTTTTCCCAGTTCAACAATGGAGCCTGGGCTGATTTTTGACTTAATTACTTCTAGTTGGCCAGTGTTACTCTATCCCACTGTGACCTGCTACATGTTGGGTGAGGGAAAGGATAATGGAGAGAGCAGGGGTTTGGGGGTAGGGGAGAGAGATGACCTGCGAGAGAGATGATAGGTGGAGGGTAGGGAATCACTGTGACCATTGCTGCCTTGGTGCCCCAAATTTCCTGCGTGTGATCCCACCTGAGGTCTGGACCCCAGCCTTGGGATACCCTGAAGTAGGTCGTTTGATTCCGTCAGTGCTGACAATTGTAGCCCTGGCTCCCAGCGGTGAAATCTGGTTGTGTCTGAAAGTAGGGAGTTCCTACCTTTGCCAACAACAGGTAGTAAGTAACGTGGTTTACATCGAAAACATTGCAAAGACCATTACTGGCCTCCAAGGGCAAGGTGTTGACTGAGAATGAGTGCTGGAGTTTATGTACAAGGCATATCTGAACTCATTCTTAAAAACTTGCTTGCAGGATGTAGATGTCACTGGGAAGTGCAGTATTTGAGAATTATTTGTTCTGCCTTCTTGAAACACTGCACACCTTGTAGTATGGCTATAGTAATAGCTCTGTTCGGAAGGAACATTTGGAATTTGACCCATTGGCAATTAGGGAACAGTGATACTTTCAAGTTAGGAAGGCATGTGACTTGGAGGGGAACCTTACCTGTGGTGTTCCCATTGCTTTTGCTTTCCTTGTCCTCCTGGGTGGTAGGGGTTATGGGTTTGGAAGGTGGCATTGAAAGAGCCATTGGAAATTGCTGTGGTGCATCTTGTAGGTGGGACACACTGGTGTCACTGTGAGCCAGTGAAGAACAGATTGAATGTCAAAGTTGGTGGGTGGGGTATGAATCAAGTGGGCAGTTTTGTCTTTGATGATGTTGAGCTCCTTGAGTGTTGGAGCTTCATTCTTCCAGGCAAGTGGGGAGTATTCCATCGCACTCCTGACTGTAGATGGTAGCAAGTCCTTGGGGAGTCAGGAGGTGAGTTATTCGCTGCAGAATTCCTAGTCTCTGGCCTGCTTTTGTATCCAGCGCTAGTCTGGATAGACCACAACTTCTCAGCCACCCTTCCCTCAGCCAACTCGTGAGAGTTTCTCTTGCTTTCTTTGGCCCTCTCGGGTAGAGATCCTGTATCAGCTTGGATCAGGTAATATTTAGTTCAGCTGACATTTACTCTTCTGTCAGGCACATGTGTGTGTTTAAATCTCTCCCCACAGCCACCCCAACCCAATCCTGGAACCAAATGAGTACTGTCCACTGTAGTGTAGCGATGGCAGTGTCTTAGAAACATGGAATGTAGGAGCAGCAGGAGGCCATTCGGCCCTTTGAGCTTGCTCTGCCATTCAGTATGATCATAGCTGATTATCCAACTCAGTGCCCTGTTCCTGCTTTGATCCCTTTAGCACTCCGAATTGTAGCTTGAAAACCTCCAATGTTTTGGCCTGAACCACTTCCTGAGGCAGAGAATTCGACGCGCTGACCACTCTCTGGGTGCAGAGTTTTCTCCTCTATTCAGTCCTAACTGACCTACGCCCATATCCTTAGACTCTGACCCTTGGTTCAGACTCCCCAGTTATCGGGAACATCTTTCCTGTGTACTCCCGTTAGAGTGTTATAGGTTTTCCCAATGTGGTGCTTTGAGGCTTTGGTGCTCAAGGCTTCAACCGGTCTAACCACTCCCATCTGAGAGTCCTCGGTCCCCATGAGTCACAGTCTGTCTTTGTCTGTGTTTCAGGTTACTGCTCAGATGATATGCCTTTGTATAGTCGCCTCAAATTTTCGACTGTGGTTGAGTAACCATTCCATGAGTCTATGACTTTGACTGTAAACTGTCGAGTGTATTTATTAAGCAGTAAATGGGCCAGAGAGGAGAAGCTAGGGTTACAGAAGTGCAATTTTAACAATTCTTCAGAAGGTTTAAAAAAACACGTCAGCATCCAGCAACACGAACTGGACCAGCCCCAAAGGGGTCTGCAATTGTTTAACCTTGTGAGGTAGTTTATGGCTTATCTACAGTGGCATCAGGTGGTTGATTCAATTAGCACTAAGCAAGCTATGAACTTGCATTTCAAAGTGTGACCTCGTAGAAAGAGGTTTAAGAATGTGTCTCTTAAATAGATTAGAATCACTACAGTGGGAACAGGCCCTATGGCCCAAGCAGTCCACACCGACCGTCCAAAGAGCAACTTGCCCAGACCCATTTCCCTCTGACTAACGCACCTAACACTATGGGCAATTTAGCATGGCCAATTCACCTGACCTGCACATCTTTAGACTGTGGGAGGAAACCAGAGCAACCAGGAGAAACCCATACAGACATGTGGAGAATATGCAAACTCCACACAGACAGTCACCCGAGGGTGGAATCAAACCGGGTCCCTGGCACATGAGGCAGCAGTGCTAACCACTGAGCCACCCTGCCATCCCATGGTTGTCAATCATACACATATTCAGACGTGATTGCTTAAGAGTTGAATGTCTCTGTCTCAGCTCTTTGGCCATTGGTAGGCCATTAGTTAGATGCCCCCCTGTATCCATGAACTCAAAACGTGTCCCCCCGCCCTGTAAATTTCAGGATGTATGAGCTGCAAATGAGCACAATGGTTAGCACTACAGCCGCACAGCGCTAGGGACCTGGGTTCGATTTCATTTCGAGTTTGCACGTTCTCCCCGTGTCTGCGTGGGTTTCCTCCGGGTGCTCCGGTTTCCTCCCACAATCCAAGGATATGCAGGTTAGGTGAATTGGCCATGCTAAATTGCCTGCAGTGTTAGGTGCATTAGTAGATATAGGGGTAGGTGAATGGGTCTGGATGGGCTACTCTTCGGAAGGTCGGTGTGGATTGTGGGCTGAAGGGCCTGTTTTACATACTGTAGGGAAACTAATCTGATCTAAAGACCACCAGGTAATTACCAGTAAATGGTGCGATTTTAAGGATTGACAGAGAAGTAGCAGAGAATCAAACTCAGATTGGGTTTAAAAAGACACAAAGGGAAAAGGCGCATTGTTGGAGAAAGGACAGGACGGAAAAGTTTTGAATGTTAATAACCGCGTGTGTCGTTGACGTGCCATTATTTTTCCGGCAAGTTCCGCCCATTATGTCTGCATCTGGGTGTATTGTGTATCCAAACAAACGGCAGCATTTAGTGTGATTGAATCTACCTTTTAACTCCTTGTAGACCATGATGGGAAAGAAAGAAGCATAATACACCAAAGAAAGAATGACTTGCTCTGGTGTGTTCTTTGATTTTGACATTAAAACACACGGCCCTTCAGCTGATGTTCGTGGTTGAGGTCGCGAACCATGTACAAAAGTCCCCCATGAGCCCGTATGATAGGCCTCCATTAACAACTGCCATCAGAACAGCTCTCATCCCAACTGCCATGGACTGACATCAAGTTGAGTTGCCATTGGTTGAGGGAGGAATTTGGTCAGGCTGACCTTTCAGTTGATCACTTGTGGGATCTTGCTGTGCACTCCCACATTTTGCCTGGGTCATAGTCAACGCATTTCCGTGTAGCTAATTGTACATGCACCACCAATTGGGAAATATGATTAAGTCCTATTTAAGTGCAAGTTCAATGGGTGCACGTAAAGATTTCTGGCCTACAATTTAGGCCCTGTCGACAGGTAACCTCAAACAGACTGTTAATAGTTCACTGTTTTTGGATTTACAACAAATGCCAATCCCAGAAGCAGATTAGAATCTCCGTTTTTGTCTGTGCACTGTACAGTGCAATCTTTTAAAAACGTTTAGTTCCTAATTAAGTTGTCCAAATGGGACCCAGACTATCGTTGGCTTGATTTCTTTGGAAGGTGAAAAGCACCATGAGACAAGTCAAAAGTTATCAATCGATTAATTTACAAATACAGCTAGAGATGCAGTGAGGCATGCCAAATTATTTCCTGCACAGTGGTTAAAATGGCAGGCAGAGAGTTAATAAACCCTTTCTTAGCTGACGTTCTCACAGTGCTTGCTAATTTCTTGGAGTCCTCTGCAGTTCTCGTTGTCTGTAGATGATGGCGGTGACTAATTTGCAGCCGTCAGATTTTGAGATAGATATTAAAAACAACACACCGCTCTTCAACAGCACTGAGCTTCCTAAAATGGTCTCAAACACAGGAGATAGGAAAGGTCAATTGAATGACATGTTACTGAGAAATTCCTTACACACAACGTGTGTCCTGGATCTGCCAAAGATTTGAAGCAGGAAGACACTCATCTGTGACTTAGCAGATTCCTGAACCTGGCCTGTTGGACATTGAAGTGGGATTGGGCCATTCAGCCCATCTGAGCTGCTCCACCAGCCATTTAGATCATGGCTGACCTGTGGCTTACCCACATCCTTGCTTGTGTTTCTCTCAATAATCTTCACTAATGTCCTTTAGGCACCCATACCTACATGTGACTCCAGACCCATGGCAATGTAGTTGACTTTCAGTTAGATTAGATTCCCTCCAGTGTGGAAACAGGCCCTTCGGAACAATAAGTCCATATCGGTCCTCTGAAGAGTAACCCACCCAGACCCATTTCCCCCTCTGACTAATGCACTCAACATTATGGAATTTAGCATGGCCAATTCACCTGGCCTGCATATCTTTGGATTGTGGGAGGAAACAGACACAGGGAGAACATGCAGACTCCACACAGGCAGTCACCCGTGCTGGAATCGAACCTGGGTCCCTGGCATTGTAAGGCAGCAGTGCTAACTGCTGAGCCACCATGCCACTCACTAGGGGTGGCCTAACCAGCAACACCCATATAGAGCATAGAACATTGAACATTACAGCGCAGTACAGGCCTTTCGGCCCTCGATGTTGCACCGACCTGTCATACTAATCTGAAGCCCAACTAACCTACACGATTCCATGTGTGTCCATATGCTTGTCCAATGACGACTTAAATGTATCCCGTGAATGAATTAAAAAGAAATCCTGCCTGGCAGAATACTGGCGATCTCATCAGGGTTAGGGTATGGGTTGGTTCGGTTCGGCTAAAACCCACAACTTGAAGCGAGTTGGACACTTCCACTAGCTTTGTCTGAAGACATCATTCTTGTTACACTGACCGATCTGTAGGCGCACATTGTTGCTTTCAACAGAGTGTCAAGAAATTTGTAAAACTGGGCATGACCTTTGCAAAGCTGAAACAATGTGCATTAATTGAACCGAGGTTTCTGAATGTCATGGTGTTTTTGTTTTGCCTCTTGTAACTCCTACTCTTCTCTCCCGAAGCTTAGGACTCTTCCTCCAACTCAGTCCGATTCGCTTGAGACCACATTTCCACAGTGTGGCGGTTATAATCATTAAATTAAATGGGCCTATAATCCTTGCTGACTAGTTAGGCTGATCGATTAGAAAGTATGTCAGGTCAGGTTTTGTGTCCTGCTGACTACAGTTCCAGATTTTCACGTGGGCTGGCATGGTGGCCCAGTGGTTAGCGCTGCTGCCTCACAGCGCCATGCACCTGGGTTTGATTCCAGCCTCGGGCGACTGTCTGTGTGGAGTTTTGCACACTCTCTCTGTGTCACTGTGAATTTCCTCCGGGTGCTCCGATTTCCTCCCACAATCCAAAGATGTGGCAGGATTGGGGTGGACAATGTCAGGCGTGAAGTGCTTATGATTTCAAATAAACCTGCTGGACTGTAACCTGGTATCATGTGACTTGGTCCGAAGATGTGCAGGTTAGGTGGATTGGCCGTGCATAGTGTCCAGGGACCTGTAGGCTAGGTGGATTGGCCATGGAAAATATAAAGTTACAGGAGTGGGAGTGGGTCAGGGTGAGATGTCTTTTGGAGGGTCATGTGGACTTGATGGGCTGATTGGTCTGCTTCCATTGTAAAGGGATTATCATTTTTTTTTCTATCCTACCCACGTACCAAGAATTAATCAATACAAAGGTGAGATGCTGAAGCAAATTCCTACTCATTTCAGCTGGTAACATCAGTAGATCCAGTGGTAATGTCCCTACCTCTGGACCAGAACCTCTGGGTTCAAGCCTCACTTGATGACTTGAAGCCAGGAGCTTGGTGACTGGCCGGAGCGTCCCGGCATTAAGAGCTTTCAAGAGGAGGATTTTGCCATGAGTGACAAACATGCACACGATAGCACAGACCCATCGGCACCACTCAGACCCATCCCTCTATCCTATCACTAACCCATCGAGCCGACACATCCCTGAACACAATGGACAATTTAACATGGCCAATCTGCCCTAACTTGCACATCTTTGGACTGTGGGTGGAAACCAGAGCAAACCCACCCAGACATAGTGAGAATATGCAAACTCCACACAGACATTTGCCCGAGGGTAGGATCAAACCCAGGTCCCTGGCAGGCAGCAGTGCTAACCACTGAGCCACCCTAAAGTCTTGAAAGTCAGTTTCCAGATTCAATTTTCTTATCTGAGGAAGAGTGTTCCTGCTATAGAGGGGGCACAGCAAAACTTTGCCCAGTGGGTTCCTGGGATGGCAAGACTGACTTATGAGGAGAGGTTGAGCTGATTAAGATTGAATTCACTGGGGTTGAGATGAATGACAAGGATCTCATAGGAACCGATAAAATTCTAACAGGGGTTAGACAAGTCCAATGCAGGAAGGATGTTCCCATTGATGAGGGAGTGCAGAACCAAGGGTTATAGTTTATGGATAAGGGGTAAACATTTTAGAACTGAAATGAGGAGCAGTTTCTTCACCTGGAGAGATTGGAATTCACTACAACACAAAGCGGTTGAGACCAGAATATTGAGTGTTTTCAAGAAGGCGATCGATGTAGCTCTTGTGTCTAAAAGAATCAAAGAATGAGGGGGTTGCATTAGGGTATTGAGTTCGATGATTGGCCGTGACCATGATGGAGCAGATTCGAGGGGCCGAATGTCCTCCCCCTTTCTTCTCTGTTTTTCCATGACCCTTACCCCATTCACAAGTCCGGCTGGGCCAGTATTCCATGGTGCCAGTCAAGAGCAGCTCTTCAAATTCCCCTCACTACTGTAACTTCAGAGGCACGTTTTTACATTTTAATCTGGCGGAAAAATAAGAAACTCATGAGTGCGTAACAATAAAGCCATTAAAATGGTCAGTGTGGTTTTTAAAACTAATTTTAAGTAATTATAAATTAGATTACTCAAAGTGGCTGACAGAGCTATTTGAAGAAGTGACTGACATCGAGTCTAGAAATGAAATACATTAGCATGTGCTCGGAGGCAGGGGGCACTTATTAAAATGCTTAATTTTGCCGATTAAATCCACTTCCATCTGTATTAATAAAACTGCAGTAGGTTATCACTTGAATATGTCTAAGATTGCTTTTTACTGGGAATAATATAAATAATTGCATGCTAATATATTGCCCAACTGTACTAGGTCATTGAAGGTCTTACATTTGTGGTTAGGCAAATTAATTTTATTGAAAATTTGAACTGTAACCTAGCCTGTGTCATTTTCAGTGCACCACTGATAGCATCTCGTGTAGAAACTCTCTCCCAGTGACAGCAGCTAAACCTGATAGGGTCCTTAGCTGATTGTCAAATGTGCTGCTTTCTAATGGAGTCACTTGGTAATGGGTATGCACTGTTGCAATGCAGAGTGACGTCAACAATTCCTGCACCCACTGACGTTACCATAAAGGACTCTCCTTCTCAACCTCTCCCCTCACCTGAGGTGTGGTGACCCTCAGGCTAAATTGCCACCAGTCATCTGTGTGGAGTTTGCACATTCTCCCTGTGTCTGTGTGGGTTTCCTCCCACAATCCAAAGATGTGTGTGTCAGGAGATTGGCCATGCTAAGTTGCCCATAGTGTTAGGTACATTAGTTAGGGGAATGGGTCTGGGTGGGTTACTCTTCAGAGGGTCGGTGTGGGCTGGTTGGGCCAAAGGGCCTGTTTCCGCACTGTAGGGAATCGAATATAATCTCTATCTCTAATGAGAGAGCAGACCTACAATGAATCAGAATCATAGAATCTCTACAGTGTGGAAACAGACCATTTGGCTCAACAAGTCCACACCAACCCTCCAAAGAATGACCCATTCCCCTACCCTATTACTCTACATTTTACCCCGACTAATGCACCAAACCTACACATCTCTGAACATTATGGGCAATTTAATGTGGCCAATCCACCTAACCTGCACATCTTTGGATTGTTGGAGGAAACCCGCACAGACACGGGGAGAACGTGAAAACTCTACACAGACAGTAGCCTGAGGGTGGAATCGAACCTGGTGCTGTGAGGCAGCAGTGCTACCCACTGAGCCATCATGCTACCCTGGTAAGGCTATGGTAACTTGACCTTTACCTTTCAGTAGGAAATATATGGGCTGAAGAGCTTAATTCTCCTCCTTTATCTGATGGTCTTGGGGATCCCCCGCTATTTCAATGACCTCATCACCATCTTCTGTCTTAGGACAGTGCCCTGGTTGAACCGTGTGAACTCTTTGCAGATTCGTGTGTGGAATGAACTTCCTGAGGAAGTGCTGGAACCGGGTACAGTTACAACTTTTAAAAGACATTTGGATCGGTACATGAACAGGAAAGGTTTGGAAGGACATGGGCCAGGAGCAGGCAGATGGGACTAGTTTAGTATGGCATTGTGTTCGGCACAGTGTGGTTGGACCAAAGAGTCAGTTTCCATGTTCTATGTCAGACGCCACCAGATTATAGTCCAATAGGTTTATTTGGAATCACACAGTTTCAAAGGCAGCTCCAAAAGCTTGTGATTCCAATTAAACCTGTTGGACTATAATCTGGTGTCATGTGATTTCTGACTGTGTCTCGCCCTGTCGGCACGGTGGCTCAGCGGTTAGCAGTGCTGCCTCACAGCGGCAGGGACCCGGGTTTGATTCTAGCCTCGGGTGACTGTCTGTGCGGAGTTTGCACGTTCTCCCTGTGTCTGTGTAGGTTTCCTCCCACAGTCCAAAGAGGTGCAGGTCAGGTGAATTGGCCATGCTAAATTGCCCGTAGTGTTAGTCAGGGGTAAATGTAGGGGAATGGGTCTGGGTGGGTTGCTCTTTGGAGGGTTGGTGTGGACTTGTTGGGCTGAAGGGCCTGTTTCCATACTGTAGGGAATCTAATCTAATCTGTCCAACGCTAGCATCTCCACATTATAACTCTATGAGCATTTGCTTCTGTGTGTTCTTTATCCTTAATGTCTCTGTCTCACACACAGTCCAGGTAGGGTGATGTAACTTATAAAAACCAGTACCATGATCAGAATCACTGACATAACTGCCTAGTTACATACCTTCACTTCTATTGCTAAACCATGGCAATTAAATTAGATTCCCTAATGGGGAAACAGGCCCTTCGGCCCAACAAGTCTCCGAAGAGTGACCCACCCAGACCCATTCCCCCACCCTATTACTCTACATTTAACTCTGACTAATGTGCCCAACGTACACATTCCTGAACACTATGGGCAACTTAGCATGGCCAGTTCACCTGATCTGTATATCTTTGGATTGTGGGAGGAAACCCACACAGATACAGGGAGAATGCACAGACAGTCACCTGAGGGTGGGGATTGAACCTGGGTCCCTGGCGTTGTGAGGCAGCAGTGCTAACCACTGAGCCACTGTGCCGCCCCATTTGACATCCTAATCAATCAGTTTTAGTCATTATCGTCTCTAAACTAGCTGAGCTAAATTTTGACTTATTTCACGGTAAGTGGTGACTTGGTTATATCTCTCTCTCAGCATTATAATTAGATTAGGAGAAAGTGAGGACTGCAGATGCTAGAGATCAGAGCTTAAAAATTCTTCAGATTCCTGAAGAAGGGCTTATGCCCGAAACGTCGATTCTCCTGCTCCTCGGATGCTGCCTGACCTGTTGCGCTTTTCCAGCAACACATTTTTCAGCATTATAATTAGATTGGCAAAAATATCGTGAAAAGATTCAGGGATGCCTTAATCAGAAGTTCGCAGAAGCATTTTGTTGATCAGAGTTCAGGCTTTTGTTTGCTCTTGCTTTCATTTTTGCCAGTAACCCCAGAAGGGGTGTACTAAACACCAAGCTCGAATTTGTTCCAGTTTCTGCACTACCAACAAAGAGAAAATAGAAAGTTAAGTTTTCTCTTTGCGACAAACGCATCGAGCCAATTGCACATTGTAAATGAGAGGGCACTTTAAAACGAATGTGGGATATTAAGTCTCAGAATATCTACCATAACCTGACGATTGTAATTATCTAAATAATATATATTACAAAGAGAACATGGTGCAGTTTTCATTGCTAATGACATTTGTGTGATTATCCGATTAGTTGCTAGGATATTCTGAAGGGGTGGTGAATCGTATGTTACCAAGGCTTGTCCAATATATTATTTGTGTGGTGAAAGCTTTGAAGCAGTCTTTAACTTATTATTGGAATTGACTTTCTATGGGACTGTGGTCAGAGAATTACGAATGAAGTTTTCACATCGGTGGTAGTCAATCTCATTGAAATATCTCATGGTGCCTCGCATAGCGAATTACTTTTTGGAAGCTCAATTACTGTTTCACAGTAGTCAGCGTTCTTGGCCAAGTAATGTCCCGTGGTCATACAATTGTACAGGAAGAGCAGACAGGAACTGGCCACAACTTTGGAAGTTGTAAGAATTGCAGTGATTGTTTGTAAGCAAGTACAGCCTCGTTCATGTTGATGATCCCTCACCTTTAAACTAGATTTTACTCAGTTAGTTTAATGCCACAAAGTGCATGTTTATCACCAGTAGGATAGCAAGGACTCTTTGGCACATTATTGGAACGTCTCTGCAAATGAAAGAGCCAAAAAAAAAGTCTTTTGTGCTCTAAGGATATGAGAACTACATCACAGAGCAAGCAATTGTGTATCTCTTTAACCAAACTGGTTGAAGAATCCTTAACCCAGCAGCAGAGATCCTGAATGAGGACGTGCAAGTCAGAGCAATAAATTAAATATTAAATCATAGACTGAAAGAAAAATAGTTTCGGGAAAAATATATTGGATTGTGGGGAGGGGAGCAGAAGAGAGAGAAAGAACCTAAACATGCAAACATTTTTATTGATTTGCAAACCCTTTTGAAAAACTAAAATCAAGAAAACGAGACTCCACATTTGTTAATCTTTTTAGAACATTATTCTTTCATGGGAACTGGATGTCGGGCCAACATTTAATGCCTGGTTGCCCTTGAGAAGTTGGTGGTGAGCTGCCTTCTTGAACTGCTATAGCCCCTCAGGGAGTGAATTCCTGGATTTTGACCCAGCGACAGCGAAGGGAACGGCGATATCTTTCCAAGTCAGGATGGTGAGCGGCTTAGAGAAGAACTTGCAGATGATGGTGTTCCCATGTATCTGCTGCCCTTGTCCTTCTTGATGGTTGATTCTCAGTGCCAGGGAAGTTGTTTGGCTGTAATTCACACTTGCCACACTGTTTCGAAATCAAAATGCAATGAAATCTGCAAAGTCAAACTTGCTCTGCTGAGCTTAGTGAAGTATCCATCAGGTAAACACAGTAAATTGTCCCCGTTCCATGCATTTCATTGATGAGTCAGTAGAATGCAATCAGTGTGCAAATTCTAAACAAAACATGGCATTTCCAGCAGCCACAACACCCTGATTCCTGCAATTAAGGGAGCATTCACTGGAGGTTGCTGTCCTTTTGGAGGTTAATACCTTGAGCCTGACTGTTGCTGAATAAAAGACACCGTTTTGTGAAACTTTCTGACTTACACTCATGAGGACAATTTGCAAGAATGCCAGTGTGGAACAGAACAGCATTTTTATATTGGCATGCTAGGTTGGCAAGTGGACTCTGGTAGAGACATCACCATGGAGAATGCACCGTTTAGATGATGACTAACAGATAACTGCCAAAGGTAGGTTGACTCTGATTGGTCAAAGCAAATAAAATGCAACACCTTCAAATGCATCTGTCCAGACTGAACCCTCTGTGACCCCTTTAGGAACCAGACTGGACTGGACCCTCTGGGACCCCTTTAGGAACCAGACTGGACTGGACGCTCTGGGACCCCTTTAGGAACCACTCTGGACTGGACCCTCTGGAACCCCTTTAGGAACCAGACTGGACTGGACCCTCTGTGACCCCTTTAGGAACCAGACTGGACTGGACCCTTTGTGACCCCTTTAGGAACCAGACTGGACTGGACCCTCTGTGACCCCTTTAGGAACCAGACTGGACTGGACCCTTTGTGACCCCTTTAGGAACCAGACTGGACTGGACCCTTTGTGACCCCTTTAGGAACCAGACTGGACTGGAGCCTCTGGGACCCCTTTAGGAACCAGACTGGACTGGACCCTCTGGGACCCCTTTAGGAACCAGACTGGACTGGACGCTCTGGGACCCCTTTAGGAACCAGACTGGACTGGACCCTCTGGGACCCCTTTAGGAACCAGACTGGACTGGACCCTCTGTGACCCCTTTAGGAATCAGACTGGACTGGACCCTCTGGGACTCTCTTTAGGAACCAGACTGGACTGGACCCTCTGGGACTCTCTTTAGGAACCAGTCTAGACTGGACCCTCTGTGCTTCCCTTCCAGATATACCCATCCAAATGCCTTTTAAATGTTGTAATTGTACCAGCCTCCACCACTTCCTCTGACAGCTCATTCCATACACGCACCAACCTGTGTGTGAAAAAACTGCCCCTTAGGTTCCTTTTATATCTTTCCCCTCTCACCCTGAACCTATGCCCTCTAGTTCTGGCCACCCCAACCTAGAGAAAAGACTTTGTCTACTTATCCTATCCATGCCTCTCATGATTTTATAAACCTCAATAGGGTCACCCCTCAGCCTCCAAAACTCCAGGAAAAATAGCCCCCAGTATATTCAGCCTCTCCCTACATCTCAAATCTGAAACAAAAGAAGACCTTGCTGGCAAATCTCAGAAGGCCTATGGAGGGAAATCTAAGTTACTGTTTCGGGTCCAATGACCCTTCTTCAGTAATGGTGGTAGCTAGGTGAAGGGTCATTTTTATACAGAAGGGGGAGTTGGTGGGAGGGCAGAGTAGATGATAGGTGGAAATAGAGCCTGAAGAGATAGGAAAACAATTGGACAGACAAAGGAGTGGGTAAAGACCAGGCCTAGGAGAAGGACTAGCTGCTAATGGGACTTCAGTAGCTGATAATAGGTAGTGTCTGGTAGCAGCCTATGGTGGTGACAAGGCCAGGGGTGTGTGAGGGTGGGGGGGAAGTATGGGGAAAGGTGCTTAAGCCCTGAAATTGTTGAACTCACTATTAAGTTCCTAAAGCTGCAGGGTTCCCACGCAGAAAATGAAACATTGTTCTTCTGGCTTTCACTGAGCTTCGCTTGAGCACCCTTCTGCATGTAAGGACCCTGTCCATATTTTTATGTGCCTATAAAAGCTATGGACTGCAAAAGGAATGAATTGTTATTAAAAACAGGGGTGGCTGCATCATTTTCCAGAAAGGGATTTGATACCTGTTGCGAGCTCAGTGTTTCTGTGGCTGTGGGTTCCTGCAATGTTGTAGATGACCAGGAGCCGAGGAGCTGTTACAAGTGAAGCTGGTTGGTCCTCAGCTAACTGAGTGAGTTGGAACTGGAAACCAGTTACAGAGACCCAGACTGACAGAGAGAAAAATACAGAAGGGTGGACTGTCGTTCTACCCAGCAGTAGCTGTCTGTTCTCTGCAGTAAAAGCAACCCATTTGAAGAAAACCGGTTACCTTTTCAACAGAGCTTTCTAGGAAATGTGACTTTTGAATTAATAAATTGAAGCCATTTTCTGAGTGAATCAGTTACAAATTGGTGGAAGCTTCTAGAGAGAGAGACAACTGATCAGCAAGGACCTGGCTAGCTAAGGAAGGATCGACTCAACATTGGAATCAGGAAGCAAAGGCTCCTAAACTGACTTTTCAGCTTTTCCCTACTTCTGCCAGTAATTTACTTTCCTTGTGTGTGTGTGTGTGTGTGTGTGTGTGTACAAGGGGAAGTTTATGGAGGGATTAGAGTTTTAGTTAGCAGGGTTACATCCCACTGGTTTATATGTGTTTACTTGTAGCTATAATCTTAATTACTTAAACCAACTCAGAAACTTGGTGTGGCAGTCCAATAAATCGGGGTACTGTGTGTACCTTTTAAAACACCATGTTAACATTTAGTATAACCCCGGGAATACTTGATTTACAATGTGCAACCCATTAAGGCGGTAACACTTTCTCAGTGTTCTATTACCACTGTCTCTCCATAGCTCTTTATGTCAAAAATGTTGTTGAGCATGAGCGAGAAATAGGGGTGGATAAGTGGAATGAGCCAAACCCGTTTTAAGCTTGGCTTCAGTCTTTGGATTCAAAGCGGCTCATAGGTCCCTCAAGACAAGTGCGTGCTCACCCCCTTAGTGCCCGAGGGCACTTAAATGCAGAAGGTCTGAGAAAAGAACAGGAAATGACATCACCAACACCGGAAATGGCATCACCACAGGAAATGACATCACCAACCCAAGGAAACCAAAACATGCAAATAGAAAGCGGGCCATAATGCCAGTGCTTCACCAGAGGCTCTCTGATGATGTTACCTAGTACCTAGTCTGAAAACAAACCTTCCAGCTCCATGAGCAAACTTACATGCAGAAGGTGATATTTAGAAAAGTGTTCTTTGAGAATGGATATCCTTTCAATTGAATTATTCAATGCACATTCAGGAATACAGGAAGTACAGTTGACCCATAGCTGTGCCCTGGCCTTATTGAGTGACAGTGCAGGTTCAATGGGCTGCACCTGTTTAATCTACTTTACAATGAGAACGTACAGCTCTTTAGCCTTGGATACTGTTGTGCACTTGCCTCACTTACAGTTACACTTCCTGTATATTCCCTTTCTTTTTGAAGCAGCCATGCAAAGTATGTTTTTGTAAGGCTCTGGCCTGCCTGAATGTTTGTACAAAAATAAATTTGCACCGAAACACTTTGAGACACAAACCTGGAAACAATTACTAGGATGTTATTCTGCAGCTGGTCAGTGCCTCTGTTGATGCAGCAGGGAGAGGAATTTAATGTGAACGTGCTAGGCATGTGTGCTGTAACATTAGCTCATTTTGCAAGGACGTTTGAATCCTCAACTGTGATAGCATCTAGAATACAGGAGAAAGCGAACAGACGAAGTGCTTAGCTCTGATTGAGCACGCTGTACGGATTAAAACTGGAGCTGAGGGGAGATGTCAAAACAAAGGGTGCAGTAACTTCTGAAAAAGGCTTAAACTTGAAAAAAGCATTCAACTATGTGTTGAATGTCAATTTGCAAATGGGTCAACTTGCTGTGCAAATGTAACAATTCATCAACAACCAGAATATACTTTTTTCAATTCTGGGAAGCAAATGGCAGTGTAATTTGAAGCATCTCAATTGTTTGGGGATAGATGGGATGTCATTTGAGATTTAATGGTCTCTACATAGCTCCATGTAATAGTAATTTAACCACAGTTGCCTGTGGTTAGTTGGGGTTGCTGACTATCCTACTGCTCCCCATCTACTTCTCCATTTCTCAGATGATTACTCAACTTGATGAATTGAGAACACTGTACTTGGCTGAGTTATTCCCTATCTGTTTCCCAATAAAGGGAATTCACATGGAATCCAGGGGGAGCTGGCCAATTGAATACAAAATTGACCTGACAGAAGGAGCCAGAGGGTGATGGTTGAAGGTCATTTTTTATGGACTGGACACCTGTGAGCAGCATTGTGCCACAGGTATTGGCACAGGGTCCACTGTTGTTTGTATACGGTAAATGATTTGGGTGAAAATATAAGAGGCGTGGTTAGTAAGTTTGCGGATGACACCAAAATTGGTGGTAAAGTGGACAGCGAAAAAAGTTCTCTAAGAGTACAACAGGATCGTGATCAGATGGGCCAAATGGACTGAGGACTTACAGATGCAGTTTAATTTAAATATAAGGTGAGGTGTTGCATTTTGCTAAGGCAAACCAGGGCAGGACTTACAGCTAATGGTAGGGCCGTGGGGTGTATTTTCGAACAGAGAGACCAAAGGGTTCCTTGAAAGTGGTATCACAAGTAGATAGGGTGGTGAAGAAGGCATTTAGCACATCTTTATTGGTCAGAGCATTGAGTAGAGAAATTGGGGTGTCATGTTGTGCCTTACAGGACATCGGTGAGGTCAGTTTTGGAATACTGCATGCAGTTCTGTTTGCCCTTCTGTAGGAAGAATATTACTAAGTTGGAAATGGTGCAGAAAAGATTTACAAGGATGTTACCGGGTTTGAGTTATGAGGAGAGGCGGGATAGCCTTGGACGCCTTCCCTAGAGCATAGGAGGTTAATGGTGACCTTACAAAGCTTTGTAAAACCATGAGGGCATAGATCAGGAGAATAGACAAGAGAAGGGGAATTCAAAACTGGAGGGCACTGTTTTAAGGTGAGAGGGAAAAGGGTTAAAAGCGACCTGAGGAGCAACTTTTTCACGCAGAATAGAATGAATTGCCAGAGGAAGTGATAGATACAGATACAGTTACAACATTTAGGAAATATTTGGGCAGGTACATGAATAGGAAAACTTTCGAGGGATATGAGCTAAACATGTAGTTGAAGATGCCCTCCAACGTATCTCATCCACATCCCACATTTCCGCTCTCAAACCCTATCCCTCCAACCGTAACAAGGACAGAACCCCCCTGGTGCTCCCCTTCCACCCTACCAACCTTTGCATAAACCGCATCATCCACCGACATTTCCACTACCTCCAAACAGACCCCACCACCAGGGATATACTTCCCTCCCCACCCCTTTCCGCTTTCCGCAAAGACCGTTCCCTCTGTGACTATCTGGTCAAGTCCACGCCCCCCTACAACCCACCCTCCCATCCTGGCACATTCCCTTGCCACCGCAGGAATTGCAAAACCTGCGCCCACACCTCCCCTCTCACCTCCATCCAAGGCCCTAAAGGAGCCTTCCATATCCATCAAAGTTTCACCTGCACATCCACCAATGTCATTTATTTGTATCTGTTGCTCCCGATGCGGTCTCCTATACACTGGGGAGATTGGACGCCTTCTCGCAGAGCGCTTTAGGAAACATCTCCAGGACACCCGCACCAGTCAACCACACCGCCCTGTGGCCCAACATTTCAACTCCCCGTCCCACTCTGCTGAGGATATGCAGGTCCTGGGCTTCCTCCACTTTCGCTCCCTTGCCACCCGATACCTGGAGGAAGAACGCCTCATCTTCTGCCTCAGAACACTTCAATCCCAGGGCATCAATGTGGACTTCACCAGTTTCCTCACTTCCCCTCCCCCATCTTATCCCAGTTCCAACCTTCCAGCTCAGCACCATCCTCATGACCTGTCCTACCTGCCAATCTTCCTTCCCACCTATCCGCACCACCCTCCTCTCTGAACCATCACCTTCATCCCCACTCCCATCCACCCATTATACTCTTTTCTACCTTCCCCCACCCTCCTCTCTGACATAACACCTTCATCCCCACCCCCATCCACCTATTGTACTCTTTGCTACCTTCTCTCCAACCCCACCCCCCCTCCCATGTATCTCTCCACTCTGTAGGCTCCCTACCTTCAGTCCTGATGAAGGCCTCTTGCCCGACACGTTGATTTTCCTACTCCTTGGATGCTGCCAGACCTACTGTGCTTTTCCAGCACCACTCAGATCTAGACACAGGCAAATGCGGCCAGTTTAGTTTGGGAAACCTGGTCAGTGCGGATGAGTTAGACCAAAGGGTGATGATGTCATGGGTATGTCTCTTAAAGGCACACTGGCTTATTGACCATGAAATGTCAGACAACATACTGCACTGTTATCATGTGTAATAGGAAGTGGATGCTACTAGCAAGTAAGGACATCAATGTAAAATGCAAGCCTTATCGCACATAAAGCATGATTTGATGCCTTCAGCTTTGCCACATTGTGCAGTTCGGAGTGTGACTGAGGTGACACAAGCAGCAGGGGCACAGCCATAGCGTCATACAGCATGTAAACAAACCCTTCAGTGCAACTCAACTACGCTGACCAGGTCATTCTCAAATTCAAGGGATGACTTAGGGCACCACACTTATTTGCGATAACCAGGTTAGATAACCACACCCCAACCTCAGAAGACCTTCCTCCAGTTTTTAATCTCTCACAACATATATCTTGTGGTTACTGAGTGAAATTCCTGATTTGAACAAAATTCAAGAAAGTTGTTTTTCTTGTTGACCCCCATGCAGCAGTAAATAGGTTAAACCTGCCCATACAAATGGGCTTTGTAGACAGGCTATTCTCTGAATCAGCTCCCAGAGATAAAAGGCTTCCACCTCATCTTTAAGATGCCGCATCATAAATGTATTTTAATTATTTCAGAACAAAATGAACTTAAACCAAAAGCAGCTATTTGCTTCAGTGTCAATCAGTTAATAATGAGACATCTCCATGATTAACAGACGGGCAACAGGAAGGCCACCATAGACAGTCATGACCTCTGGCTGATTGAAGAGGCACTGAAGAGGCCTGTAGTTGGTTGAGAACAGGCCCCAGAGAAAACAGGCAAGCGAATCCTGTACCTTTTCAACAAACTATCTCCCCCCACAGCAAATATGGCAGCGATGGCCTGTCGTGGTGGGAGGTTCTGAACTAAACCACGTAAAGTTTATTGATCACCACGAGGCAAATCAACATCTTACAAGGTGGCTGTTTGCTTAGTTTGTGAGATTTAAAACTGGAGGAAGGTCTTCAGAAGTTGGGGCCCAATGTTGAGGCTTAGTAACAGAATTTTAATGAGTTGCATTTGCATAGTGCCTCAGCTCACTCTCAAATCCAAGGAATGAGTTTGGACACCACAGTCATTTCTGTTTGTTTGAACCGTCTTGGCAGCCAATCTACCCACAAACCATAAGTGAACAAATTACTATAAAACCTGCTGCTACGGTTGGTATTAGTTGTAAGGGCAATGTTGACCAGAGCACGAGCAAAACTCATACTCTTCTCCAAGTTGGCGTATCACGCCTTCCTGAGAACGCACTCAGAGTCTCAGCTATGTTTCTCTTCCAAATGAGCTCCTCCTGCTATGAGTAAGTGTGAGGCTAGATTGTTGTGGTCAAGGCTACTGTGAGATTAAAGCCAGAGCCATCTCCTCAGAGTGAGGAGCTGACAGCTCAGTAAGAGCTTTGTTTTGTACCTGACTAGACTATACCTGAACTGGGAGTGTGGACATTAGGTGTCTGAGGTTGGGGGGAAAATCTCCATCACTCCCATCATTGTGAGGGACTTCAAAGACAGATAGCCATCAGTACCTGGTCTGACTGTCTCTTTCACCTACTGTCTTCCTTGACGATCTTCAATGACTTCCAATTGTCCCCACAGCCTTGATTCCTAGATCCTCATTTTTTTTGTATTCCTGTGGCCTACCCTTAACTACGTGCTGCCCTCTGCCTCAGCACAAGCTCCTGTTCCTATTCAGCCCCATTTACCCACTGCCTCAAAAGGGTAAGCCCCTCAATTTAATATGGCTGACCAAATCCTTAATAAAGGCAAATCTTTAATAGTGGAGCTAATCTCAAGCTCCACCCCCAATTACGGCAATTCTGTGAATGTAATACTGACAACATTCCGAAAGAATTTAGAGATCTATAGAACTTTTACGCATTTGGCACATTTATCATAGCTTTTCCCATAGTGGGCAACACTCACTTTAACGTGACTAGTGTTTAATAGCAGGGTTTAATAATGGAGACTGATACAACAGCGCAGAACAAATGCCTTCGAAAGTGTGAGCCAAGGTAACAGGTTAGGCTAAAATGTATTTGAGAAGTTTTCCCAAGGAATTACAATCTTTGGAATATGGTGGACTAGAAATTGTGAATTCTACAAGTGGCAGGGAATGGCTTACAGTTGGATTGGTGAATATACAGTTTCATTTGGCTAAAGGGATAAGAGCATAAGAGGTGAAAGTGGGAACAGGGGACTGAGTTAGATGATCATCCATGATCATATTGGATAGTGGAACAGGCTGAAAGCATTGTATGGCCTGCCCTTCCTATTTTCTATGTTTCTATGTATTATCACATATTTTAAATACCATCTATATAATATGCACATATTTGTGTGCATGTATGTACAGGAAAACGTAATTGCCAGTCCTGATGTTGGCGTAGATAGAAACCTTTTGACCTGACCTAACAGTTAATGTTAATGTCCACCCAAGTTAGAGGCTATAATACTGAAGATCTACTGTACTATATTTATGGTCAGGAATGATTTACTGGAATAAATGTTGGGCGCTCAAACAGTGAGTAAAAGCTGGAATGGGTCTTGTTTTATTTCAAAGAAAGAATGAGGTCTTATTTAAATATTTCACATACTCAGGCAGTTGTAAAGTCCTTCACAACCAGAGGTAAATGCTGACCGTGAATCAGAGGCATTTCTGTTCAGTAGGGTCTTTGCTCAGTCTCCGCCTACAGTCTCCTCGGAAACGTGGCACCATCGACAATGTGGTACTCCACTCGGCTGTCGACTGGATCCTGTGGAAGTTAGGCTTCCACCCAGCAGGAAAGAGAAGCTGTGCCTGTGCTGATCTAACAAGGTCAGACGTCTCACGACACCAGGATGGAGTCCAACGGGTTTATTTGATATCACAAGCTTTTGGAGCACTGCTCCTTCATGACTCCACCTGATGCAGGGGTAGGGTTAGGAAACCCACAGACAAAAAAATGACTGAATTGTTACAAGTCGTTTTTCTGGATTTGATCCCAAGGGGGAGGGAGAGTGGCTCAGCAGTTAGCACTGCTGCCTCACAGTACCAGGGGCCCAGGTTCAATTCCTGCCTTGGGCAACTGTCTGTGTGGAGTTTTCACATTCTCCCCGTGTCTGCATGGGTTTCCTCCTACAGACCAGGTGAATTGGCCATGCTAAATTGCCCATAGTGTTAGGTGTCTTAATCAGGGATAAATATATGGGACTGGGTTGGTGTGGACTCGTTGGGCCGAAGGGCCTGTTTCCATACTGAAGGGAATCTAATTTAAATCTAAAATCTTTAAGACTGTGGCCCCATCATGCTTGTTCCATCTCTGACGCTAAAGTCCCAACCCTCATTCCAGGAGTAGTCTGAGAGATTGGTGGCAATAGGGCCAGAGGATCAGGAGATGAACAGGGTGAACTCAACAACGGGTCAAGGAGGGTACAGAGGTGAAACTAGAGAAAGATTCAGAGTTCATGGCTGGGGCATGGGATTCCTTTGAAGATCTTTGGCCCAGTGAGTTAGGAAAAGGGAAAGCAGCAGCTGAGGCATCTTAGTCTTAACATCAAAGGAATTCTCCAAGGATAATTAGTGGCATGTCTGCCCAGTGATTTAATTCCCAATGACACATACTACTAAAGAGCACAGGAACATGTATTCTCTTCAATATGTTTGTAAACAAATATGTCTGCCCTTTTGTTTCAGTAATTTCTTCCGAAATACTCTGCTGAGCAGTGTACTGTGGAGTTTAGATATGCAGGCGATGAAATAAGAATAGCTGATTCCAGTTGCTGTGTTTGATTTATTTAAATAATGTCCTCAGCTATCTTATTTCCGTGGGTTAGCTGACTTCGAGCCCATCACATGGCAACTCCACTTCAATCACTACCCTTTGTGAGGTGTTGCTAGTGTTCGGAGTGATATCCAAATCAACTAGGCGAAAGGGAGGACTGCAGATGCTGGAGATCAGAGTCAAGATTAGAGTGGTGCTGGAAAAACACAGCAGGTCAGGCAGCATCCGTGGAGCAGGAAAATCGACGTTTCAGACAGGAGCCTGATGAAGGGCTAATGCCTGAAATGTCAATTTTCCTGCTCCTCGGATGCTGCCTGACCTGCTGTGTTTTTCCAGCACCACTCTAATCTTGACTCTGAAATCCAAATCAGCTAACACCTCGCAAAATCTAGACATAACCCTATCTGCTGGTTTATCGGATTTTACGGAATTGTGAAAGGTTGCTTGTGGACTTGTCAAAACTTGTTCTTATTTCACTAAACTTCTGACTGCAGTTTTCATAAAATGTATACATTATCATAGAATCCCTGCAGTGTGGAAGCTGGCCATTTGGCCCATTGAGTCCTCCAAAGAGCAAGCCAGCCAGACCCATCCCACTACCCTCTGTTTCTCATGGCTAACCCATCTAGCCTACGCATCCCTGATGATTTAGCTTGGCCAATCCACCCTAAACTGCACATCCCTGGGCACTATGGGACGATTTAGCATGGCCAATCCACCCTAAACTGCACATCTTCGGACTGTGGCAGGGGAACCAGAGCAAACCCATGCAGACATGGAGAGAACATGCAAACTCCACACAGTCGGTCGCCTGAGGCTAGCATTGAACCTGGGTCCCCAATGCTATCGGATAGCAGTGCTAACCACTGAGCCACCATGCCAACCAAATAGTACTCTTTAGTTTGACCAGCTCCTTTGATTGCATATTATCCCTCCATCAGTATTCCGATTTTTTAAATTGATTCATGGGATAGGGACAGGAGGTGTTGATGAGCTCCTTTCTTGAACGCTGCAGTTCCTGGGTGGGGTAGGTGCACCCAAGGTACCGTTAGTAGAGGGTTCTAAGATTTTGCCTCAGTGACATTGAAGGAACAGCTAGATAGTTCCGAGTCAGGAGAGTATATGACTTGGAGGGGAGCTTGCAAATGGTGATGATCCCACTTATCGGCTGCCCTTATCCTGCTGGGTCGCAAAAGTCACGGGTTCAGAGGGTGCTGTTGGAGGACCTTAGTTGGACTACTGCAGTGCATTGTGTGGATACAATACACTGCTGTCACTGAGAGTCAGAGTCGAGAGTGTGTTGCTGGAAAGGCACAGCAGATCAGGAAGCATCCAAGGAGCAGGAGAATCTACGTTTCAGGCATAAGCCCTTCAAGCATAAGCCCTTACAATGAGAGGAAGGTCATTGGTGAAGCATCTGAAGGTGGTTGGGCCTAGGACACTACCCTGAGGGACCAGGGTTGCTTTGGCGCAGTGGCAGTGCCCCTACGTTGAGCCAGGAAGCCTGGGTTTGAGTTTCACCTGTTCCAATGATGTGTAATAACATTCTTTGAACAGATTGATTTGACAACGCTGAGATATTCCTGAGATAATTGACCTTCAACAACCACCGCCATCTTCCTTTCTGCCAGGTGTGGCTCTACCCAATTTTTGTATTGAATCCAATTTTTCTCGAGCTTGATGGTACATTTGACGAATCGTTGACTTGATGCCAAGGGCAATCACCTTCACTTGTCCACTTCAGTCCACCACGTCCTTTCTAGTTTGGTTCAAGGCTAGAATGAGGTCAAGAACTGAATGGTCCTGGCAGATTCCAACTGGGCATCACTGAGCAAGTCCTTACTGAGCAAATGTTCCTTGATAGCTCTGTTGATGACACCTTCCATCACTTTACTGATGATCAAGAGCAGAAGCAGTGATTGCTGGATTGGATTTGTCATTTTGTTTTGTGTAAAGGGCAGTTTTCCTCATTGTTGGGTAGATGACAGTGTTGTAACTGTACTGGAACAGCTTGGCCAGGGGACTGGTTACATTCTGTCTTCAGTCTGATAGCTGGAATATTATCAGGCCCATAGCCTTCACTGGATCCAGTGCCTTCAGCTATTTCCTGGTATCATGGGAAGTGAATTGTTTGAGGACTGGCATTTCTGATGCGAGGAACCTCAAGAGGTGGCTAAAATGGATTTTCCTTTCCACAGTTCCAGCTGATGCTTGTAAGTGCTTCATCCTTGCCTTTGGCATTGATGGTGCTGGCACTATCCATCATTGAGGGTGCGGATATTAATGGAGCCGTCTCCTCTAATTTAGATGCGTAATTGTCCACTGCTATTCATGACCGGACGTAACAGGAGTGCAGAGCTTAGATCTGATTTACTGGTTAAAGAGTCACTCGGACCGGTTTAGTTCTTGCTGTTTCTTCTGTAAGTCGTGCAGTTTTGTAGCTTCACCAGGTTGACATCTCTATTTTAAGCACGCCTGGTGCTGTTCCTGATGAAATAACTCTGCAAAGGCTGGTATTCTGTCACCAAGTTACCCTTTATTTACATGTACCCAGCTAGCTCAGAGCCAGTTGCAAGAGAGAGCAGCACCTCCAACTCGCCTGTTTATGTCTGTCAGCCAAGGCTCCCTGATTGGACCAGGTTAACAGCCGCAATCAGAGAACTCACACTCTGAGAGATTCATCGGGCTGACCTCGTTCCAATCACTGCATTTGGCATGTCCTCCAGCATTCTTCATTGACCCCTTGGCTTGATGGTAATGGTAGATTTGGGGAAACATTGGTCCATACAATTACAGTTTGTGGTTGAGTACAATGCTGCTTCTGCTGCTACTGATATCCCACAGTGCTTTATGTCCACCCTGTATTACAGTTTCACTCTGTATTAGGGTGGTTTTTAACGTTACATTTTTCTCCTCCCAAAGTAAATTCTTGGCCCCACGTTGAAGAATGTCACTTACCACTGAAAGCCCAGTGATCAATTGATTAATCACATTTAAGGTTTTCGCTGTGGATTAGCTGGTAGCCCCCTAACCCTCTGAGCCAGAGATTGTGGCTTTTGGAACCTCATTCCAAAGACCTGAACACATCACTCAGGCTGATGCTCCCAGTGCAGTAATGAGGGAGTGCCTCAGGGTCAGTACTGAGGGAGTGCCGCACTGTCGGAGGGTCAGTACTGAGGGAGTGTTGCACTGTCAGAGGGTCAGTACTGAGGGAGTGTTGCACTGTCAGAGGGTCAGTAATGAGGGAGTGTCACATTGTTAGAGGGTCACTACTGAGGGAGTGTTGCACTGTTGAAAGGTCAGTACTGAGGGAGTGCTGCACTGTCAGAGGATCAGTACTGAGGGAGTGTCACATTGTTAGAGGGTCACTACTGAGGGTGTGTTGCACTGTTGAAAGGTCAGTACTGAGGGAGTGCTGCACTGTCAGAGGGTCACTACTGAGGGAGTGTCGCATTGTTGGAGGGTCAGTACTGAGGGAGTGCTGGATTAGTGGTGCTGGAAGAGCACAGCAGTTCAGGCAGCATCCAAGGTGCAGTGAAATCGACGTTTCGGGCAAGGGTTTTGCCCGAAATGTCGATTTTGCTGCACCTTGAATGCTGCCTGAACTGCTGTGCTCTTCCAGCACCAATAATCCAGAACCTGGTTCCCACCATCTTCAGTCATTGTTTTTACCTGAGGGGGTGCTGCACTGTCGGAGGATCAGTACTGAGGAAGTGCTGCACTGTCAGAGGGTCAGTACTGAGGGAGTGCTGCACTGTCAGAGGGTCAGTACTGAGGGAGTGCTGCACTGTCGGAGGGTCAGTACTGAGAGACTGCTGCACTGTCGGAGGGTCAGTACTGAGGGAGTGCTGCACTGTCGGAGGGTCAGTACTGAGGGAGTGCTGCACTGTCAGAGGGTGAGTATTGAGGGAGTGCTGCACTATTGGAGGGGCAGTCATTTGGCTGAGATCTTAGAGTAAGGCAATTTGATGTGGAAAATGCAATGCCATTTAGGACAGGGTTGCCTACTCTGTGTCCCAGGCAACAATTATCCCATAACTGATGTCCAACGAGCCGGTCATTATTGCATTGCGTTTAGTGGGAGCTTGCTGTGCCCAGATGTGCTGCTGCATTTCTTTCATTACAAAAGTGACATGCATTAGCTGCAAAGTGCTTTCCCTGGATAATGAAGGACACAGTGCAAATCAATGCTTTGTGTCATTTGGTCTGTTGTTCTTCCTTATGTTGCACTCTAAGGTCACCTTGTTTCACCTTCACTTACACTCAAGTTTGTGGGCATTTGTCGAAAACTTAAGGAAGGAATGATACTTTGGCCGGATTAAACACTGTTTCCTTGGAACCTGGTCCTCCCTCCAACTGTAGCAAGAAGAAGCTGAAATCTCACTGTCCCATAAGAGTCTATCAATAGTTTGATTGCTGAACAATAATAGGTTGGGTCAGCTCATCTCCGCCAAGGGCATTGGAAACATCTCTCCAGGATCCTTTCACTATCTCACTCCCCCTTCTCTCACTTAGTGCAATGTGTAAAAACCCTCACTAGGCTGTGGTTGCTAGCATTTGTTGTGTGTCCCTAGGTGCTGTTGAACTGAATGGCTTGCCAGGCCACTTGTACCTGGAGTTCCAGGTAAGGACAGCAGGTTTCCTTTTCTGAACCAGTTGGGTTTTGCCTGTCGGATTTTGCCAGTCAACTGTATCTTGGATTTATTGTGAAAAATCACACAACACCAGGTTATAGTCCAACAGGTTTAATTGGAAGCACACTAGCTTTCAGAGCGTCGCTCCTTCATCAGGTGGTAGTGAGTTTAAAATCCAGTTATCATGGTGGGATTTGAACCTGTGTAATTCAGAGTGTTAGCCTGGACCTCTGAATTACTAATACAGTGGTTTTACCACTATGCCATGTATATGGTGTAGCTGGCAACTACTGGATTCTACCCAACTGCAACATGTCACATTTATTTGCGGCACACATTGCAACTATCAGCTGAATTCTTGGTGCAGGTAGAAAGGAGGGATGCTTCTTTATGATGTGGCTCAGAAATTGGCTGACTGCAGGTTTTCAGAGGTTCCAGCTAGTTCCAGTTCCTGATGAAGGGCTTATGCCTGAAACATTTGCTCTCCTGCTTGTCAGATGCTGCCTGACCTGCCGTGCTTTTCCAGTGCCACACTTTATTGGGATGGTGAACATCCCAAGGCGTCAATGCCATTGTCCCTACATCTGCAATCGAACAGGATTTGGTCAGACACAGGCAAGAGCTGGGAAAACAAGTCAAGTCTCGTGGACAATCCTGCGGGTGTCAAAAGAGCTGAGATGGTGTTTATGACCAGGGCGTGCTACAATGGATGCAGTTTGATTTTGGTACAAAGTACAACATAATGGTTAGAAAAGGAGACCAACTCAAAACATGTTTTTGACTGGGAATTTATCACTAATGCCAGCCCTTGTGGTGGATTGGTGCTCGTTAGGTGTAACAGAATACTGAAATAGTTTGATGGATAAATCCAAAAGGTTACTTTGTTGAAAACAGTACAGCGCTGTGGTCACCTTAAATAGTGAGAAGAACCAAGAAGGGTGTTAGACAATTGATTGCCACCCTTACCGAGACTGGCTTTGGGTATGTGAGATTCAGTAAGTGAATTTAAATTCAATTCAAATCCCAGCTGGGATATGAACCTGACTGAAGCTCGGAGCAAAACATCATGAAGGAGATTCCAAGCGATCGATGACTAGATGCTGTTTTGACCCCTGCTGAATTTACAGTACTCGTGAAGAAAAATGGTTTCAGGATCTGAGCTAAGCAGAAACTGGGGCATGAATTCACGTTAAAGCTTTATTTCTGGCCAAACACATATCAACTCATAAAAAATAAATCTTGGCCTGATGTTTGGAGACACAGTGGAGCGAGGAAATGAATCTCTGAATAGGGCCAGGGGTGGAAATCGCTCTGAAAATATTCAACGTTGAGAAACTGTTAGTATTTGTGGGAAAGCCCAACACTAGTGCCCATTGCTATGACATAGTTTCGACGAAGACATTTAGGAGATGCTTTCTAACTTCGACTGCTTGGAATGTGGTATTCGCTGTCCCAAGAAGTGGGTGAGCTGAGGGGGATAAATGTGAGGTGAGGCAGTTAAACCTGAGAGGACATCTTAACATGTGGAGCATGAACATGAACCTAATGGTGTCACACAGCATGGACCTGTTGGGCTGAATCAACTAGGAGAAAGTGAGGACTGCAGATGCTGGAGATTAGAGCTGAAAAATGTGTTGCTGGAAAAGCGCAGCAGGTCAGGCAGCATCCAAGGAGCAGGAGAGTCGACGTTTCAGGCATAAGCTCTTCTTCAGGAATGACATTCCTGAAGAAGGGCTCATGCCCGAAACGTCGATTCTCCTGCTCCTTGGATGCTGCCTGACCTGCTGCGCTTTTCCAGCAACACATTTTTCAGCTCTGTTGGGCTGAATGGCCTGCTGGATTAACTGACATGAAGAAAGTAGATGCAGCAGTTGGGGGTTTGGAGGAGGACCCATTTGTTCTGCAGATGATGAGGTATATGCTCTTCAATCATTCTAATGTCTGTAAGGAATCCAGCAAGTGGAATTTGCCTCCTTTCTTCCAGTCTTTTGCAATTTTTCTATAAAATACCAAGCAAGTGTTGAGTAGTCTATTGCTCAACCTCTTTGACAGACATGTGAGAAACTGCACTTAATTTGACTAAAGTCTTGATGTAATTTTTCAGAAATTGGGCATTTATTTTTGTTTTCCATTTTAACCCCCTGACTTTGCTATTCCCAGGGTATTTCGTGGTGAGTTATGCTTCAGAGGTGGATGACAAGAGGATAGGCCGAAGACTGATGGAACACGATGATGGCAATGCCACAAATGCCAAGACAACTTCGCACCCGTACAAGAACTGCACTGAGCCTGGTAAGAGAAGCAGTATCTCACCGTGCTCCTGAGACAGTCTCACAATGTTAACGCAGTCATGTGTTGTCTTTGTATAGGAGTGAGAAGTTGCTTGTAACGTATTCTTGTTCTAAAAATAGTCTTGGGTAACAGGCTGACCCAATTAGAAACCTGGCAGTGGTTGACAGAGAGAGAGAGAGAGAGAATGGAAATGCTGAGGTGTTATAGAGCTCTCAGTAATGCTGGCTACAGCGTACCATTGATAGAGATGGAGTGGTTTGCCTGCATTATTTAACTGGGGATGGTAAATGGGAGAAGCAAATACTTTTCTTTTAAAAAGAAAACTGTACATAGGTGATTCTGAGAGACTACGTACAATTGATCACATTGCTGTAAGTATGCAGAAGATATTCTGTTTTACTTTAAAGGGGGTGGTATGGTCATTTGGTGTACATAACCCACTATAAAATGTGCCTGTGCTTGATCATTGCTTAAGTCACCTTTGTTGTTGTACAGGAAAATGTTTCGTTGGGATACACTGAAAGCACAAACTTGAACTGCAGTCGATATAACGTAGACTTGCCATTGTAGCAATAATCTGCTCCAGCACAGCATAAGTGGTGCCCAAAACTGAAGGGCCCCATTCTAATGTCTGTATGGAATCCAGCGAGTGGAATTTGCCTCATTTCTTCCAGTCCTTTGCATTTTTTTCTGTAAAATACCAAGTTAGCGTCTTTTAGAATACACGAACCATGAATGTCTCAAACAGTGTTTATTTTCATCTTTGCTGCTTACCCTTGGAGCTAACTGTACCCAATATGATTGTGCAGTCCTTATGCCTACTGTTCCAATGAAGACGATGCTTCTTTCTTTTAAATGATGCTGGGATGGTTCCCATTGCATCAGCCAATCTTGCAAAATGCACCATTAGGTCAGACCTTTCCCTGCACCCTCCAGGTAGAATTGTTTTGGCATTGTAATGGAGGGAGAACACAAGGTGGTAAATAGTGGGGGTGGTAAGTGTAGACCACTATCACCCCACGTGAATGTTGTGGGAGGTGCATCAATCACCCTGTGCTTCCCACAGCTCAATGTGGCAAGTTGTAATTAAGAAACCAACCTCTACAGGACGCCTCTACTGATACCTTTAAGAGCCACTGGTTACGTTATAACAGGAATAGGAAACGCTGCAGGTTGTTCAACACTGACAACCATTCTGAGCCTACAAAATAGCACATCCAATGGACATAATGTGTCTCTAAGACTGCCAACAGATATGCTGAAATATTATATAAGTCAAAATGGCTTTACAATGTTTTTTCAGACACAGAGAGAGCACAGAACATAACTGCAAATTTTGCACGTGAACAACAGGCAGAATTTGCCTTTTGATTTTGAGTTTTTCATTTTATGCAAAAGGTTGGGCAATTTTGTCCTCAATTGATCACACTTTGAAGTTGTTTTAAGAGGAACGACTCTGTAACTGGTACTGAGAGCTCGGTCCCACTGAGGGTATGTTTTCAATGAACCAGTTGTAGAAAAAAACAAGCAAAATTGTTTATTGTAAATAGGCGAAGTTCCTCAGGACCTTCTAAGCTGTGGTTACTGCAACACTTCAAGGCGCTTTTGCTATTTTTATGCTCTTTGATCTTGTCTTTCCTTTTTTTTTTAAACATGTCTCTTGTATCTGAAGCCTCTCTGTAATACTCAGGATGTGCTGGCCACAATCTTGATCTGGGGAAATGAGTTTTGTTGCAAAATAAAAGCATCAGGCGCACACAGACTCAGGCAAAGACACACTCACACTGATGGTAAGAAATGAGAAACACAATGGTTCACATGCTGGAGCAATTGCAACGGCTTTTTTTGAGGAAGTTCAACTATTTTATATTTGTAAGTATTTCTGGTGATGATATTGCTTCTCAAGCAACGAGATGTTTTGAGTGGCTAAATAGTGAGAAATGGTTTTTCCCTAACAGGAGAGTCAGCATTAAGATGGCTGGAGGGAAAATCTGCAACATTTACTAGAAAGACCCTAGGAATGAGGAACTGCAGAATGGGGCTGGTCTCCTCAGAGCAGGGAAAGTCGAGGGGTTGAAGGTGTTCAGAATAATGGGGTGCTCTAATGAGGAAGAAATGTTGGCGGACAGAGCACCCAGGTTTAAGAGACGGGGAGAAAGTGCTATGCTGTGATTTGAAAAGGGTAATGGAAAAGGGTTCAGAAAAGATTTACAAGGATGTTGCCAGCTTTGAGCTATAGGGAGAGACTAAACAGGCTGAGGCTGATTTCCTTGGAGCATCGGAGGTTTATAAAATCATGTGGGGCATGCATAGGGTAAATAGACAAAGTCTGTTCCCTGGGATGGGGGAAATCCAGAACTACAGGGCATAGGTTTAGGATGAGGGGAAAGATGTAAAAGGGACCTAAAGGGCAACTTTTTCACACTAAGGGTGGTGCATATATGGAATGAGGTGACAGAGGAAGTGGTGGAGGCTGAGACAAGTACAGCATTTAAAAGGCATTTGGATGGTTATATGAATAGGAAGGGTTTGGAGGGATATGGGCTGGTGCTGGCAGGTGGGACTAGATTACTTTAGGATATCTGGTCGGCATGGACGGGTTGGAGCAAAGGCTCTGTTTCTGTGCTGTACATCTCAAAGACTCTATGGCTTTGGGGATAGAGTGGGTGCATGGGGTTTAACTGGATGGCAGTGTCAAAAGGGCAGGACAGGCACAGTGTGGCCTCCTTCTGTGCTGTAAGAACCCAAGACTGGACTCATACTCTACAAGACCAGGTACGTTCACTCAGATTCCATTTCAGAGACCAGCTAACAAAAACCGAACATGGTCGGGGTGGCCTGCAAAAATTCAAAAAATGGGTTTTTACTATGTATTAAATCTGCCGTGGAATTGTTTTCACATTTAATTAAAGCTGTCGATTCCAACTATCACAAGCAAGTTTTTACTTATGATGTGTTGAGGTAATTGTACAGTTGGGATATTGCGGCTCAGCAGCGCAGTGGTTATGTCACTGAACTGCAAGCCATAGGCTGTCTGGGAGCTATGGATTTAAATCCCATCATGGAAATTAAAATTTAGTAAGTTAGATAAGTCTGTCATGACAGACATAAGCCCGGTATCAGTTAACTGTGACCATGAAACGACTGGGTTGTCATAGAAACACAACTGGCTCAATAATGTCATTTAGGGAAGGAAATTCGCTTACCAGATCTGACCTTTTAGTGACTTAATTTCCATGACAATGTGGCTGATCCTCAAGTGAGGAACTGTAAAAGTGACCGATAATCGAACCTATAAGGACCTTAGATTTTAGACTTTATTAGCATGTGTACTCAAGTATAGGAATACAGTGAAAAGTATATAATATCACCACCCATGGTGCCACCTCAGGTATCAAGATGCAAAGAAAGCTTAGACATGCAGAGTAAGAGAACCGAGAGTTTGAAAGGTTAAGCATTACTTCATAGAACACAGTGAGTTTTTCTATAACATGTTGGTTGCGTTCTATTGCAATCCCGTGTTATAAAAAATCGCACTTTAGAAACAGCGCTTAAAATGTTAATGATGTAATCGCTTTACAGCCAACGCATGTTTGAACAGCTTTAGAAACAGCGTTCTCAACTTGTCAATTCCATTACAGCGAATTCACGTTAACGAAACACGTGTTATAGCAGAACGACCTGCAGTAGAAAAATAAAGAAATAGGTTATCGTTTAGCCAAAAGTGTTTTGTAGTTTAAGCTAGGAAAATGAGTCCTCCACGTTTCTTGTCCTCGATGTTGCTGTTGATACTGTCACTGCTGCCTCTCTGACCTCCCCTGATATCTCGCGAATGGGCCCAGGCAGGATCCGCTCACTTGTCGAGCTGAGACACCACCTTGAGCTGCCGAGAGACCAGGCCGGGACCTGGCACGAGTTGCTGAAGCACTCACTCAGTGCTGAATTGGTGAGATGGCAACAAGGAGATGAGCCCCCTCTCTCGCTCTCTCTCTCTCTCTCTCTCTTTCTTTCTCTCTCTCTCTCTGAGGGCAGCTCACCCAGTCATTTCCCCTCTCGCCACCTCTCCCGAGGGGAATACTTAAGAGAAAGTAGGAGGTTATAGCAGTTTGGATACTGCATCCCAAAAGAATACAATGAATAAGTTATGAAGACTGTCTCGGTGGTTGAGAAGCAACTCATCAGTGAGCCTTCGGTTCATTTGACTGTGCACAGAGAGAGAGGAGAAATGACAGGAGGGAGAAGGTGGGTGCTTGCTTTTGACCGGTACAGACCCAGTGGGATCAAGGGCCTTTGCCCGTGCTGGAGACCTCTATGATTTAACTTGGGCCGTTTTATAATGTCACCATGTTGAGCAGGAGCAACATGCCACCAATTACAGTGACTGTATTAAATAATATCGCAGGTGCAGGTTCATCACTCCTTGGAAGTGAAGTCGCAGGTAGATAGGTTAGTGAAGAAGGTATTTGGTATGTTGTAATTTATTGGTCAGAGCATTGAGTACAGGAGTTGGGACATCATTTTGCGGCTGTATAGGACATTGGATCATTGCATGCAATTCTGGTCTCCTTCCTATTGGAAGGATATTGTGAAACTTGAAAGGGTTCAGAATAGATTTACACGGATGTTGCCAGGGTTGGAGGATTTGAGCTACAGGGAGAGGCTGAATAGACCTGAGCTGTTTTCCCTGGAGCGTCGGAGGCTGAGGGATGAGCTCATAGAGGTTTATAAAATCATGAGGGGCATGGATAGGATAAATAGACAAAGTCTTTTCCCTGAGGTGGGGGAGTCCAGAACTAGAGGGCATAGGTTTAGGGTGAAAGGGGAAAGATATAAAAGGGACCTAAGGGGCAACTTTTTCACACAGAGGGTGGTACGTGTGTGGAATGAGCAAGTGATGAAGACTGGTACAATTACAGCATTTAAAAGGCATCTGAATGGGTATATGAATAG